>NC_086381.1:44785835-45103734 GCF_036588685.1 Mytilus trossulus | reverse complement strand
GTTTATATTTGAATTGACAATTACGAGTATTTGACTTGTAAATTGTATGCTTTCGTCGTGTATTTATTATTCTTTGGCTTTAACTTTTTGACCCGTCAATATATTTGATTTTTTTGCACTGAAATTGGTCATAATTATCAAGTATAACGTTTGTAAATTCGAGATATCAACATCATTATAAGCTGGTTCGAATAAAACATTTTACTAAACCAAGTCGAGTATCATCAGCTAAAATGAACAAATATTGGTACATCGGTTTATTAAGAATTTTAAACAAATGTATATTATATTTCAATTGAAAACATAATTTGTCTTAAACTATAAGATAGCAAACGGAACAAAATTAAACGTAGTGAACATGATTCGTTAATTTATAATATTTCACCGGTACCAATAATACCACGTATTTAATGTAGAGTTCGCACAGTGCCGACCATGGCTCCCGTTAGAGATCATGCAGACAGCGTTAAGACACGAAAAGTAAAAAAATCGGGTTGTCCTATCACTGCCTGAACGCTACATATACCTGTATTTTATTAGTTTGTAACACATTCCTAGTCCGCGTATGACCCTAGCAGTTAGGTGGGTCCCGTTACATTTAGGGAAACTCTGAAATTTGTCTCAACAGATTAAAAGCGTGACTATATCGTGACAGATTCTGCTGTACATGTATCGGATTAAAATCTGTGTTTTTAGACAGTGCGCGCGTGTCTTGTGGAACGGGCATACTGTGTTATTGCATCAAAAATCCGTACCGTCCTTGCCGAAACCGTTCCAGATCAGTCCCGTTAGTAAACAATCAAGCTGGGGTCACACATTCGCGAATTTTACTGCCGTCCTTGACAGGACCATTCCCGATTTAAATTTGTCAAAAGTCTGATCAAGATCCTGTGAATTGTTGATTGAAATGCAACTTTAATTCAAATTTGTACATAAAATAAACAATCAGATATTGTTTAGGAACCATAGATATTCAACCGTTTCCAAGCGAATTTGTCATGATAATTCCGTTATCAATCCGCTTCTTATTCGATTTGTATCTTTTGCATGGTAAAATTCGACTGAGTCTGTCACGACTGCGTCCCGATTCTACCGAATGTAATCCGACATAGATCAGACAGTGACCAGACAGTGAACCGTCGCTGACGGACGTGTACCGCCTGAAAACTGTCGGCATACTCTAGATTATCATGTACTGTCGGAACATAATCCTATCACGGTCCGCTTTATCGTATTGTTAACGGCTTTATCGTTATCAAAGGGTCTCAGTCGTATTGTATTCTTTTATTGACGTGGGTATCATTGACGAAGTTCGTATTAAAAACGGGACTGTTCCGGAACGGTTTCGGCAAATATGGTTCGCAATCGACAAAAACTGGATGCAATCTTGACTCAATCGTCCGAAAAACAGCGATGAAAAACATCTCCAGATCATTTCCGTTCCGCCGTACACCGCCCAGAAAACACTGAACCTTGTTAGGTTTTTGATCCGATACATCAGAATATGTCATGACATAGTCACGCTTGTAATACGACTAGGCAAAATCGGCTGAGTTGCCCCGAATGTTATGGGACGCACCTAGCTGTCGGGTACTTCGCGAACTATGCGAACCCGTAGGAATCTGTTACGAACTTAAACGACTGCGTTCAGATAATGATAGCACATTTCAGATAAGCGAGGATAGTAATCCGACTTATTGTCTTTTCGTGTCTTATCGCTGTCTGATCTCAAACAGGAGCAATAATCGACAATGTGTGAACCCCACATTAAATTATAGATATTTTTTATTTCAAGAGGTTGATCCCATTAGTTCAAATCAATATATAATATCAAATTCGGCAATACTACCCATGTTGGAGTTCCAATATTTACAGAACACGATACGAGTGAGTCCAGAAAAAGCCGCCGTTTGCAATGCATTAAAAAAGACTGTAATAGTATTTCGTTCCGAGAGATTCTTATCATACGGATTAAGGCGAAAGTTTTAACGGATAAATTTCGTTAGCGTTGGTTTACTTTCTGATGTCTGTCGAATCGCATTCTGTCACGACAGCGTCATGATTCTGTCGTTTTTAACCATGGTGAAAGATACACATCGTTTCTGAACAATATCATGTTGCACGTTGTGTATTTTGCGTTTTAAAAGTTTCGATTTCGAGTATACTAAAAAGAATAAATGGTCTCTAGGAAAAATAATTCTCGAATCGCAAAAATTGTATCGTAATTTTAAAATGTACTGCCCCTTTAACTTGTTTAAGGTAATACTCTTGATATTAACACGATACGACCGAGTCAAGACAAAGCCACCGATTGTAATATAGTATAGCATTGCGTTCCGACAGAATCTCATCATACGGAATAAGGCGAGAGTTTTAACGGATATACTTTGTTAGCGTCTGATAAAGGAATGTATCGCTATGTTGTACATTTTTCCTGTGATCGTTTTTGTGATAGTTTTTCATATCATGATACTCGCTTGAGATTGAAAATGATCACTAGAAACTAAGGGGCACGTGTCGTTGATAACGAAATTGACATGAAATTGACAACGTCGTCATGGTTAATTTAGTAACAAACTGATTGCCATCGGTCATCTCCACTTGATTGCTGTTCTCGCTTTAGAGGTCCCGGCTGACGTGAGAAACTCAATCTCGTTTAGATGATCAACGATAATCTATAAATAAACAGTATTCTAGTTTCATCACATTTTTGTCAGGACAGAAATAATATAAAATATGGTCAGTTTAAGTCTAACTTAAAAACATATTTATTTATAAAGTGGATTGGGAAACAAGTTAATTACTGTATTTGGTTAATGAGGTCAAATAATCTCGTTACACGAGTCATCCTGACTCCCGGAATGACAAATGTAAAACATTTCAAATGATAAAACTAACGGCCTAACTTATGTACCAAAAATCAATTTTAGCCGTAGAATTTATAAATCAATTCTAACAGTAGAACGGTTCTAGTCGTGAATCTGTTCAAGAGTACAACCGTCAGGATCATTTCTAGGTAGATCTGTCCAAATCAGTTATGGGTTATAATCGTTCTAGCTAGAACTGTCTAAAAGGTGTCAGGGCGACAGTTCTACATACTGTCCT
Source organism: Mytilus trossulus (assembly GCF_036588685.1). Lineage (NCBI taxonomy): Eukaryota > Metazoa > Mollusca > Bivalvia > Mytilida > Mytilidae > Mytilus > Mytilus trossulus. The sequence continues at coordinate 45,100,629 of NC_086381.1, read as the reverse complement.
AGAATGACGCGTGAGAGGTAAGAAGTGATCTCCACTGTATCTTTCTCAAGATTAAAGCATTTACAATAGTTTCTCCCCTAGCATTATTACATGTAAGCATGTTACAAACAAATGTATGCAAAAAAAAAAAAAAAAAATATGTTGAAAATTTAGTGAAAAATTCTTAAAAGTAAGTAAAAGCTGTATCGTGAATGGAAATAGTGTTCATGGTGTACCCTTATAAAAATCATTTTCCGAAAGATTTCCTGTCAATGGTGAGACCACTTAATGAAAGAACACCACTGGCCAGTTTAGTAACACCACTGAATATAGTATATGAAGTGTTATACTTATTTAAATGTACTGATGAGTCTTTGTAGACGAAACGCGCGTCTGGCGTATATACAAAATGTAGTCCTAGTATCTATGATGAGTTTAATTACTACCACTGGGTGGATGCCACTGCTGGTGGAGATTTATTTTCCCGAGGGTATCACAAGCCCAGTAGTCAGCACTTTTTGTGTTGACATGAATTATCATTGATATGGTTATATCTATAAATTATATGTTTACAAAATTTCGAATGTTTGAAAATACTAACTTAAAGGTTTTTCTACTTCAGGCATGAATTACCTAAGCTAGATTTGGCAAAACTTTTAGGCATTTTGGTCCTCAATGCTCTTCAACTCCGTTCTTTATTTGGCCCTTTTAACTTTTTTTGGAATCGAGCGTCACTGATGAGTCTTTTCTAGACGAAACACGCGTCTGGCGTATATACAAAATTTAGTCCTGGTATATAGGATGGGTTTATTTACATATAATAAGTTTTTAAAACTGGTGTATGCTGGTAGCACCAATGACATTATTTAGTAACACTATTGGCAATTTAAGTCATTGATGTAACGTTATATAATTGGAGATGTTTTAGCCTTAGAATCATGTTTTCCTCTTTTTCTTTTGCTCAGTGTTCTTTGTTTAGTTTTCTGTCCTTTATAAATGTAAAATTTTAAATGTGTTGTCAATGTGAATACTTTTGTCTCATTGAAGTTACTGAAGGGTCAGTGGTGATTCTAAATAAAAATGTATTATAAATGTTAATAATACTAATAAATGAAAGTATGTTTAGGTCGTATACGACGGATTATGCATTTTCTAATTATTTAAACTTACACAATTTACATAATTATATTCAATTAAGGTGTATTGTTTTAATAATTACAACGGCCATAACTATGATAGCCAACTATTTTATAACAATTTATTCTGAATTTTGTGTTTGACTTAAATGCATACCTATAGAAACAATGTCAGCGAATAGTAATTCTAACCTTAACAACAAATTGGAACAGTTGTTTGATATTCAACAATATTTATTAGTAACTAAATTCATGATTTTTATTGGTAACATCATTGAAATGGTTCTATCAGAGGATGACCTAAATTTGTTTAAATTGAAGGAAGTCTTCATTGTTCCCATTGCACATTTCTGAAAATAGTTTCTACCATATTATAGAATAGGAAGACATATTTAAATTTTAAAACAAGGACCTAATTTTTGAAAAGTCATCCTCATCGAAATTTGCATGTTTTTTTTATAATGACCCTTATATAGACAATAACTGTTTAGTGTCTTTAAATATCAGCTGTATTTGTATGAGGCTAAGAAACAGGCGAAATGCGAGCTTAAGCGGAGCTATTACTCCTGTTTCGTGCCGAGTACACATACAGCGTATTTTTAAGGAGACTAAACAGTTATTTTCTTTATCCTGTAATTAATTCCGTATACTGTGCTATAAAAGCATTTATTTTCGATTTTAAATCCCTTGAGTAGTAGTAATATTAAAATCACACATTCAACTGAAGATAGGTTTGCAAAAGACGAATCTCGAAGGGTCAACAATAATACATCGCTCAAGGTGAACAATTATCTATTTTTAAAGATAGCAACTTATTTCAACTGTTTCAGTAAAAACAAATACCAAAACATTGTCAAACTTGAAACAGGGGTGTGCAAGTTGTCATACGTTTCAGAGTTTTGACATTCACTTAACATGCATGCTGAAATTGACATGGTTGATTTTGTTACACATGGGCTGCGTGTAGTGCTACATAGATTTTGGTCTGCTGAATGTTTAGCCTAGTTGCTATCAATATCTATGTTACAGCTTCACGATTACTAGTCATAAATCTACGTAGCGCTACGTAGCCGCTACGATATTGAACGCAACCATGTACATATTCAAGTTTTGAAATCGATGATTGTCGTCGTAGAAAATACTGCTGTTCATGTGTATCATTAGAAAGTTGGTTTAATTCTTATTGCTCAAAATACATGTTTGAAAACAAACATAACGTATACAGGTAATCGTTCTTTCGCATCAAGTCAAACAATACATCATTGGAATGCGACTGCAATACACATTCCAAGGTCACGCAGGTTTACACAACACTCGTCAACAGCAATACACTTACGTAGTCCGGCAGAGCACGGAGCTTTAAAACAATATCTGTATAGTATACAGATACAGCATAGCAATATATGTAGGGCTGTATATGTATAGTAAGCTTAAGACACCCAATTGCAGGCTCAATGTTCGTCTAAAGGTAAATAACAGTGAATTTTGTAGGGTTCTTATGACATTGTCTATATCATAAACCTCGCTCGATTTTCTTTGATAGGTTAGAGCATTTGGTGTTGAAGATCTTGTTAATATTTTTTTTACGACCTTAAAAAATTAGCTTAACCCACACCACATAACAAGCTATATAAAGCACAAAAATGACAAATATACAACAAATCAAACGATAGCATCAAACGACAACATGATCCTGATCTAAGATAGGCGCAGACATACTGAATACTTGTTTATTGTCACTGCATCATCAACCATGCTCATGCTTTTGATATTTTAACATGTACTGGACCGCAAAAGAAACTTCGCAGTTATTTAAGGCAAACAAAACGATAGAATAAATGCTTATATTTTTTATTGATTAGGCATATAACATGTATAAATATTACCCTTATTATTTAACAAATTATCACCATTTCAGTTCATTCACTGTTCATTGATAAATTTTTTACCACCATATTGCAGTCAGTAGGGTGTGTATCCCCCATTAGCGTTGTGTACGTGGACGGTCATTTGTACTCTTTGATGCATTGTGGCGTTAACGTAAGCGTTCGATGTTGCGTAGATTGCAGTTAAATGCATTTGCGTCGTTGTCACACATTCAAACGTCATATAACCTGTTGTCTTTGCAGTGGGTTAAGTCGTGGGATCGGTACTGCATCAATCAGATTATGATGACACAAACTTCGCATTATTTGAATACCCTTATACAGGCAGGGATTCAACCATCATTTCATCATCATAAAATTTGACTGCGATACGTGCGCAACGGACTCAGCGAAACCACCATCAGAACGCCGAGTTAATAAACGCAGCCAGCTGTAAGGGATCTTTTGACATAATCCTATCATCATTCCAAGGTTATTTACCTAAACCAAAATACATTAATACTTTTTTCAATGCATTTGAAAATTTGGGTTTTCGAAAAATACGACGTTTCTTTTGCGGTTCAGTATATTTCATAAGTCAGAACATCATCGAAAGAACACAATTGCTTGTATAGCAGACAAATTATCTTTGGTAAAGAATCAAACATGAGTTATCTTCAAAGTTATCATAAAGAAGCAAGTTATTATCACACTAAAAAATGTCAAGAATATTTAAAGTCATAAGAAACCTCAAATTAAAAAAAAATTATGCATATGTTTTTTTATAACTAAATGGATAGTTATCATTATGCAACTTATGTACATATACTTTTTTTCTGAGGAAAATTCTTTAATTTGGTCACATTTAGAAGAAGTTTATTTATTTTCACCGACATATTTTCCGTATGCATAGTGACCTGAGCGTAACCCTCCTCGTAAAAATCCGGTGATTGCAATACGCATAGATATGACCACTAAAATAAACAATTATCTGATTGAACTCGTTGAACACGTGCTCAATACCCATACTTGTTGTTATTTGTTTACTGTTAGGGGATAATCGGTAAACACAGAATTTAATGAGGAGCCGTATTTGTTAAATCATAACAGACAAGGAGAAAACAAATGACGATTATACGATATGTATGCGTAAAAAATGAGAAAATCGTGCACAGAGGACTAAGTTTATGATATATACATTCATTGGTTCAAGAATTGGATAAACATTTTTTTTCACTACTCACTCGTTTCATATCACTTTAAGCATTACAAAGTATAATTTCTCACGTTTCGTAGTATAGGGAGAAATTATTGTATATACGGTACTAGCGTAGTAATTTTATAAATTTTTAGTCACTAGGTATAAGACACGTGACTAATTTTATAGCGGGAATTTTTTTCCCTGATATTATCACTTTCTAGCCCGCCGCAGACAGGGCAACATTCAAGTATGGACACCGGAATATCTAGTTCAATTAAAGGCGCCATTTCGCTTGAAGTGAAGAATGCCGTTTCTAACCTTCAACAAGACATATTGAATAGCATTTCTTCTATCATGGATTCCAGATTATCGTCTTTTCAATCCAACATAAGACAATCTCAACAGGACATTTCACAGTCTCAAATGTACAAAATCGAGCAGACCGTTACTGACAATTACTCATTCAAAAGAAAAGGCAACGAGAACCAGTTCAAACATGAATCCAGGGTACTTTCCAAGCTGAAAGAAGCAGACGTTAACTTAGAAGGGCCAGATTTGAGCGTCGATTCCGTACAAACAGCTAAAGCAAAGATAGTAGAAGGTATGGAATTAGTGAAAGAAAGACAAAAACTGATTAAAATGGCAGATTCCTCGGAACTGGATTGGAAGGTTGTGAGTGAATATGTGACAAATCCTATCGCCGACGATTCGGAAGATGAAAAGAAAATTATCAGGGCACAAAACAGAGCAGAAAGAAAACAGAAAGCAGAAAAATCTAAGAAAATTCTCCCAAGAAAAGCACCATACACAAGAGAGAAGGCAGAGAATACCAACTCTTCTTGGAAACCTGGCAGGTGCTTCAACTGTGGATTGAGAGGCCATTGGACGGACAATTGTCCGGATAAGAAGAAGATAATTACTTTTAAAACTTTATTTAATTTGCCAATCTTGACTAATAGTATTTGTTCAAATTTAAATGATACTGAACATAGTTCAATAGAAACTGATGGTCACATGACAGTTTATTGCAATAATAAGGTCAGTTTTAAATCGCCGTTAAATGTCACGGTTGATCAGCCTTCAGGTATTTTCTCACCTGTTGGTCAGTTAAAATCTAAATTACCTGAATGGAAATCAATTACTAGCAATACACATATTTTGGAAGTTAAAGAATGACCTTTTGTTGTAAACCCTCTAACAGTTGCTTACAATAAGAACAAACCTAGGCTGGTTTTAGATTGTTGGCATTTGAACCCACATCTATTTAAATTTAGATTTAAGTACGAAGATAAAGAAAACGCACGAGACCTTTTTAAAAAGGGTGATTTTCTATTTAGCTATGATTTCAAATCGGCATATCACCATATTGAGATCACAGAAATACACAGGTCTTTTCTTGGTTTTGCATTTGTTTTTGACGGTATTCTGCGTTATTTTGTGTTTAATGTATTGCCATTTACTTTCTATGCTTGCTGGGCTATCGGCAATACTATATATATTGTATTCATTTATGCCTTATAATAGATATGAGCGTATAGGTGATACAATATAGTATTACTCGTTTTAAATATTAAATAAGAAGAAAGAGAACTCTGTTTTTTTTTAATTTTGGAAAGAGTTACACTCCGTTAATTTTTCTGTAAAAGTGGCTGATACAGGAAAAGAAGAGGCTATAATTTTCGTGTCATATGGTCTCTTGTGCAGAATTTGTCAATTGACAATCATACCACATCTTTTTTTTATAAGCAAGTTAAATTGTTAATTTTCTGACAAATACATGAACTGCTCTTCAGTGAAATTCATTGTTTATCAAATGATTGTGATATTAATTTAGATAAAATACAATTTTGATCAGCGGTTAAAATCAAAACGGACAAGAAACCATGCCAAACACAGTCAAAGATATAGAGACATGAAAGAGGAAGATACATTCCTTCATTCAAATTTATATCCAATATCTTATAACAGCAAAATTGTAATTTTAAAAACAATATCAGTTGATTCATGCAATACCGATCTTAGGTCTATTGTACATGTTGTATACTATATTTATAATGCCATTGCTACGTATATTTACAAAATGGCACAATCACCATTAAAGCATACATCATTGAAATTTTGCATGTTTCTGTCAAGAGCTTGATAAGAATATACATTCGGGTAAAATTTCTCGCATAACTATATTTCAGGTAAATGACAAGATCAAAATACTTTATAAAAACATAAATTTTTTCACGTTGTTTTATGTTGTTTTTTTCGTTCTCGTACAAATACAATCAAATAATTAGTTATCAAAGGTACCAGGATTATAATTTACTACGCCAGACGCGCGTTTCGTCTACATAAGACTCATCAGTGACAGTAATAAAATTGAGGAAACATTACCTTTCAATGGTGTTATACCAGTGTTTTTTTCCTAGTATTTAAATTGTTTCATTTCCAAAATGGTATTTACATATTTATTTTACAAGTATCATATACTTTTTTGGTCGGAATATTGAATGCTCCATGTATAATTGAATCGACATCATAATTGTTAATGATCACATCGCAATAGTCAATATCTTAGACTGCGTTATAAATATCTGTGTCACAAACGACTACATATACATGTAATTTGTGCTAACCGCTACTTGCCACCACTACCGCGTTCACGACATCAGTAAATACTACTAATAATCGGAATAATGAAGCCATACAAAATACCATGACTGTCAAAAGAGGTAAATACATAGTTTACTTTTCCTACGTTTGAAAAGGGAAATATGGTTGGAAACCCTCCTTATCCTTAGTTGTCTCTCCCCCATTTAATATGACTGTGTCCGCCGCTGATATCAACGATATGTCAGACAAGCTATTGGTGAATTGTCGATTTTTATTATAAGAATTATGCCCCTTGGAAAAATAATGTCTGTACAAGACGTGGAAAATTGGAACTCGGTCCCTTTATCTGGCGAATACTGGGGTTTAGACAAGTCCATTTAAGAAATTTTGTTGAAAACATCACGATATAACTAAACAAATGTGGACCTCTTTTGCCAAGTGGTATAATTTAAAAAAAAAAGATGTTGTATGATTGCCAACAAGACACTTTTCCCTAAGCACCAACATATCACAGAAGGTAGCAACTATAGGTCAGTGTATTGCCTTTAACAATGAGCAAACCCATACAACAGTCAGCTATAAAAGGCCCGAAATGATAATGTATAATGTTTTTTTGTTGTTATAAGTAGCCACTCAACACTTAGGTAAAATAAACCAGGCATAGTTTCACAAGATTCCAATCTAAATTGACTTGGTTTGAATATTGCTTTTATCTTAATTGTGATCTGCTGATGAAGAATCAAAAATAGGGGTACTAAGTTTGAAGCATGATGGTCAGTTGTTTGATAAAGCTGATGTTTGCTGTAAATAATACCAAAACAAAATATATATATTAACAAATGATTTTGTTCATGATGTTATTAGAGTTACTTTTCGTACACATTTGGATGTTATGTCTGTGATACTGGTAGATTCTAAGAGTGATGAAAAAAATATGTTTTATGTTTCAGGAATAAGAGTTACACATTACGACGTAAGTGAAATACAGTCAGGAAAGAGTTTCTGTGATGCAAAGATATCCCATATGCGATTAAAATGTGCACCTACAGCAAATCATATATTTCTGATGGAGTATTTTTAGTTATCAAATATTTTTCATATGACATTTAATGTTTTTCTGTTTGTCTTTTTCATTTTTAGCCATGGCGTTGTCAGTTTGTTTTAGATTTACGAGTTTAATTGTCCCTTTGGTATATTTCGTCCCTCTTTTAATAAGGTACATCTTATATATTCAATATTGATTTTATGTTTAGAAAAAGATTGGTATATTTGCCTAAAAATGTAGTCATTCATTATGGTTGATTGACATGGTTGTAACTTACATGGCTAGTGTAAGGGTAACTGATGATGTCAATTAAATGTTATTTGGTATATAATTGATTTATAGTATCCTTTGTATAAAAAGTATATTTGATAATGGTTCATTGACTTTCAACGTTTTTAAAACAAAACGCACTTCTGGCGTATTAATTTTTAAACCTGGTGCCTTTTGTTTAGCTATTATTCGTGTGTTTCTTTGTCAAATATGTTCTCCTATTTATTTGTAGTGTACATCATGTAGTCCTGTAATGTTGTGTTGTCATTTTAATGTTATATTTAACGTGACCATTAAAGAGGGAGGTTTTGCATGCTACAAAACCAAATTCAACCAACCATTTTTTCTTTAACAGATGTCCTGCACCAAGTCAGGAATATGGTCATTGTTATATCATAGTTTGTTTCTGTGTGTGTAATAGTTTTACGCTGTGTTTCTTTTGTGTCGTTTGTTTCCTCTTATAATTGTGTGTGAATTCACATTATTATAAGACGTGTCACTGTACTTTTCTATCACAAATTTATGTATTTAGTTTGATGTTATATTTGTTATTCTCATCGGATTTTGTTTAATGCTTATTTCGTTTCTGCGTGCGTTACATTTTAATGTTGTGTCGTGATTGTCCTATTTTATTTAATGCGTTTCCCTCGGTTTTGGTTTGTGACTCGTTTTTTGTAACGATTTATGAGTTTACAAAATCGGTATACTACTGTTGCCTTTATTTAGAGTTTAAATATCAAGTACTCCAGAAAGTAAGAATGTCTTGCTTCATGTCAGACATTCCTGTGTTTCTCACAATAGTAATATTCTGCAAAGGAACAAACAAATATATATTTTACAAATGCACTTTTGACATTCGGTACATTATGACAAGTCATATTAGCTGGAAAAATCCTTATATTTCCAATTGGCCATAAAGTTTGAATTTACCTGTAATGATTGAGATGTTACGTGAGAGATATATATACTAGGAAAATCATAATAATGTTGAGTTATGCAGGTCACCAGTAAAATCACAAAGTATATCAATAGATTTGTGACTGGAAACTGTGTCTAGGTGATACAATTGTTAATTAAGAAACTAGTACGTGCATGTACTATCGCGATTCTAGACCAAAATGCAATTTTAGTTTTAAGATATTGAAATTTTTTTTTCACATTAGACATGATTTATGCAAAAATAAACCAAATAATAAAATAAATGCATAATGCATATCCAAAAGTTTTCAGTATATTCTAGAATTCTAATATACAAATGTTGATTTTTACATACAGTGTTCATGATTTTTTCTAGAATTATTATGTTGTGGTCCATAAGTGATCCAAACTAATTGCTTTCCCCTCTGTTGAGGCATGTGATTATTAACTTCATACATTTTGTGACCGAAATCCTTAAACTTTTTTACTTTTTGGGCTTCTACTTGAGAACCACTTTAAAGGATCAATATATTGATCTGTTATGTTTCCTCCATTGCTAAACATATGATTAAGATATTATGCTATGTCATTTTCATAGCAGATGTTATATTAGCCTTTAATCAATATCAGCCCTGAAGCCTAACAGCAAGGGTTTCTTTTTAAGTCCAAATAATTCTTGTTCTTTTTTCACAAGAAGTTTTTTTCTTTTGAAAAGACAAATTTAAACGGCACAAATGTCACTGCACTTCGATAACTAATATCTTTTCTGTAATGCCCAACGGCATAGTACGTGCAAAAAAAAAACCTTATAAAAAGCTGACAAAAAAATGAAACTATGAATAAGCTCCATTGACGATATAAAATGGTTAACTCGTTAATTATCCTTTCATCGTATTCATTGATACATGAGAGTAAATATTTCTTGTTGCAAATTTCAAGCTATTGAAGTAATGTACATCTTCATTGAAACTTAATGTTATCAAGTGCTATTTAATTGAAACCAAGTTTTGACAAAGCATTTAATTTTGAAAAAAAAAGTTACATTTTTCTTTTTTTTTAATATACATGCGTATATATTTGGTCGATGAAGGTTATACAAGAACATTATGTTTTGATTTATATAGAAATGATTATTTAGTATGCACCGTAGGTGTAATTTAAATGATAAGCTATAGTTTTATTTTTGGTTGAAAGACGAAAAGTAATATTCTGTCATATGCATTGTTTCGTATGTAATTGTCTTATCAACAGGTATTATATTATGGAAATTATGCCAAATTATCTTTCTTTTTCCGGTGCCTCAATATAACAGGAAGGCAGGCGGAAGATACAAAATGGAATCTAAACTCTTAAATAACCTTGTTTGTGGTGGGATTTGTGTTGTTTACTTTTTTATTTTTCTATTGTTTGTCTGTTGTTCCTTTTTTTTAGCCTTGGCGTTGTCAGTTTATTTTCGATTTACGAGTCTAATTGTTCCTCTGATAACTTTACAAATATACAATCCAATATATCGAAACCAAATCGAAAAAATAGAACGAATAGCTTAAGAATATTAAATTTGATAATTTCTTGATTGATCAAAATATTAACAATGATTAATTGACAAAACGTAAAACGAAAACATTTCTTGATAAATAGACTTAAAAGATACATGTGTTTGTTGCAAGCTCTGGTTACCCTTCTATTTACTGAGTAAATTTTAAATGCATACAAAAGATATTTTTTAACTTCGATCAATGTATTATTTAATGTAGCACAATACAAAGATTTTTCACTACCAATCAGATAACTTTAAACTGATGTAATTCATTTCATCCTTCTTTAAATTTTATAAATGAGGTACCAAAACAGAGAAGAATGAATAATCTTTCAAATTGTGATAATTTCATGATGAAATAATTATTACATAACTAATTGTTATGTAATTAGTTGCTATATTGTGATGTCCACACTTGAATTAATTTAGCGTCTTTGTTATTCATAGCATCCCAAAACATTTTATAGATTCTTGCACAACACAGTTTGACCTCCTAAACCGTGTCTCAAAATTTTCCTATTGTATTTCATTCTCTCATAAATCTCCAATGAAGTTTGCAACATCAATTCATAAGAGATCACTAAATTCAATATGTTATTAAATTTGTTCTATTGATGTTTTTGGAAATCGGAGACATAGCTTTGGAGGTCAAGCTGTATTGTACAAGAATCTATAAAATATTTTGGGATGCTATGACGAACAAAGACGCAAAATTCATTCAAGTGTGGACATCACAATATAGCAACTAATTACATAACAAATAATTATGTAATAATTATGTCATAATGAAATTATCACAATAAGAAAAAATATTCTTTCTTCTTTCTTTTGGTACCTCATTTATAAAATATAAAGAAGGATGAAATGAATAACATCAGTATAAAGTTATCATCTGATTTGGAGTGAAAAAACCCTTTGTATTGTGCTACCTTAACTACAACGACTAAACAGGAAATCTTTATCACTTCTAGAATTAAGACTGAAAACTTCAAGTGAAACTAGAATCTTAGACTATAAACAAAATTTTGAAAACAATTTAATTTATCTATCGAATCAAAACATATAAATTTTATAAATGAAAAGATAGCTTATTGGAATGGTTGTCTTAATTAAAGATCTAGGCTTGAAATGTTCAAATGAATCTTAATCATTTGTAATTCTTTCAAAAAAGATATTAGGGGAGCAAGATGTATGTTTGAGAAATCTGTACCAGGATGATGCGTACATGTAAAGAAAAACTGAAGAACGGAATTGTCTTGTAGGTACAAAAAGCAATACACCACAAAAAAGACTTACAACAATAAATTTCAGAGCATTTGAGTTAATACAAAATTATATATAAAAAAAGACGTATGGATACAATACCTAAATATATGTTTCAGTTGTTCAAATTCACATTTTCAAAGTCTACATTTCCTAATATTTAACATTTTTGATAAACAAAAGCCTTGACTGTAATTGTCTGTGCATGTCAGTTAAATCGTTGATATTTGGTGGGTATGTTTCTTAGATATTTTTTAAGTCTGTGTAAAGTTTTTATCTGACTGATTATCATTCGTCCTGTTTGTGATTATCCACTTTGGCTTTTCCTTTTTTCGCAGCATAAATTATACAGCAAGTTAACAATACTATCAACGGAATTGACACTCCAACAATGATCCACCAATATGGAAACTCGGAGGACTTCTGTGGTATTGTGTCTACAAAAATGAAGGAAAATGTATTTAATGCTGATTTTCAAATGAAACAGTCAGTAAAAACAAGTTCCAACTTACGGACACACAGACTTCATAACAAAAGTATTAACAGCAAAACCCATAAATTGCAAACAGAATTATATTTATCATTCAACAGCTAACTTCACTAACAAAATATGATTGAATACATATCATTTCTAAAATAACAAATAGTCCGTTTTACTCAGAACATTGAAATTGAGAATATTTCAAAAACCTTACACATAAGGATATGATGATTTGAGATAAACTCACTCTAGAATTTTTGTAGGTTAATAATGTATAAGATTATGTATAAGTTCATTTGTTTAATACCAGTACATTCCATCTGATAAAATTTGTTATTTTAAAATTTTCTACTTTTAACTGGTAATTATAACACAACACATTTTCATTCCAAAGCTCGTTTATCATTGATATTGTTATATTTATAGATTAACTGTTTACAAAGTTTTGAATTTTTAAAATAATAAGGCTTTTCTTCTGGCTCAGGCATAAATTACCTTAGCTGGATTTGGCAAAACTTTTAGGAATTTTGGTCCTCAATGCTCAACAGCTTCGTACTTTATTTGGCCTTTTTAACTGTTTTGGATTCGAGCGTCACTGATGAGTCTTTTGTAGACGAAACGCGCTTCTGGAGTATATACAAAATTTAGTCCTGGTATCTATGTTTATCTATATAAGCATTAATGGCTGTTTTCTTTTTTGTCTTTGCTAAAAGATATAGAGCAAATGACCTTCAAATTGTGCTTTAAGCGTGAGAGGAAAATCAGCATTCGATTCTTTACTGAAACACAGGGAAATTTTTTGAAAAGGAGTAGGTCCGGTAAGGACCTATTTTGGCCTCAAACTTCAGGTTCATCTGACGAAAGATTTTTACCACTTTTTAAACACTTAAGTGTCTATTCCATTTGACTAAATTAGTTTATGTGAAAGATTTTGACTGATTTTGTCTCTAAAAACGACCCGATTCAAGCTCAAATATGAAAAATCTACAAAATGTGCCGAAAAATGTCACTGTTCAGATGGTTTTCGTCAAAAATGAAAGTGGTCGCATCCGTGTTCATCCCCAATCTTTATATATGTTATGTATTATCATAAAATACAACTTACATTTTAATATTAAGGATGAACACGAATGCGGCCACTTTCGTTTCACACGAAAACCGTCTTAAATTTGACTAAAATGCTAGAATTGTGAAGATTTCAGTAATTTAGCATGACTTAATAGTGTTAGTACCTGATATATGTGCATTGTATTGTAAAAAACAGCCCATATTTATTTAGCAGAAGCATTATACTGAACAATAAATAAAAGTTTACATTTTAACATTTTTTTTAAAACTGCTATATTTTGGGGCCAAAAAGGGGTCTTACTGGACCTACTCCTTTCTTTGAACAATTTAACACTGAGGCAATTTCATCTGTCATTGAACAAATATATTGTCTCCTTTATAGATACATGTATGAAATGCTTATATAAATGAAAAACTAAAAGGCGTGTTTAAAAAAAAATAATATTGCATTACTTGAATGATTAGGAGTAAACACCATTCTCACAGCTTTAAAGTTGTTTCCGTCATCGGACATGTATTCATTATCATGTAACGAGTCACACAAAACAGGAACATTAGTCTCTTTACTTATCGATAGGGATATGGATAAAATAATAACACCATTCGCATCAACTTTATATCTCTAAAAAAGTTAGAAAAATATAGATTATACAAAGAAATATTTCAAGAATAAGCATACAGGTGAAACACATCGTTTAAACCTAAATGGTAAATGCACTCTTTTGTATCAATGTAAACGTTGAGCTGAGGCAACATGCCAGCACAGGCTGAGTACTGAAAAATAGTTTATAATTTTGTTTTCGATTCCTCTTTCCATCGACCTGTTTACTAATCAATAAATACTAATAAACAAATGAGATTTTCGTATAGTTAAGAATGACTGTATTCTGCTCTTAAAATTCCCATCCGATGATAAATCATTTTATGTGTTACGTTAAAATCTATCATACGTGTTATTTCCGGTCAAGTCAAAGGATGTTCGCTTGACATGTTTTGGAATTTTTTGTTAGATTTGCAAAATGATATGGGTTTATCCATCTGAATGCTTTTAGAACATTTCCTTATTTACCCCGTTTTTCTTTATGGAACTCTTTTTCATGTATAATTGTAAGCCAATCATATCAAAACCTTGTTACCTTTTAATAGTTTGTGATAACTTATAAAGCTATAAAAATTCAAGAGAGAACATTTTCCTCCCAACAGTTTAATAACTAATTACCCGAACATACAAACCTACACAAGCACATTGACCTATATATTCTTTTGTTATGAATAGCTTGTTATTTTGATACTGAGTAGTAAAAAGTGAAATCACAAAAATACTGAACTCAGAGGAAAATCAATTTGGAAAGTCCATAATCACATGGCAAAATCAAAAAACAAAAAGCATCAAAAACGAATGGACAAGAACTGTCATATTCCTGACTTGGTACAGGCATTTTCAAACATCCTTATATCTTAATCAATTGTACAAGTGAAAAGACAACGCCTGTATTTGTTATAAATGTTAACGCTCAAAATATTTACAAACGAAATCCGCTTGTTGTTAATGTCGTCAATATAATATCGTTGTTTTATGACAATGCTATTTATTTTGTTTCATTGACTAAATAACATAAGCCTACCCCACAATAAGGCCACTGCTCATCATCATACATTTCAATAACTATAAAATCTCCTTTTGTAATATCGTCATTTTCTTCAGCCTGCCAGCTGCCTCGACATGAAAAATTCCCGTTATAAGGAGTAGCTGAAACATACACACACAGTATAACATTTGTGAGTTATAGAAAAGTGAAAAGCATAAGCGACCTTCTAGGAAACATTGTTTATATTGTTTACTTATACAATATGATATTGGTTTTGAAAATATGAGAACTAAGAGATGCGATATGGTTGTAAAATAGACAACTATCAACCTAACGTTGATGAACACACCATCAAAACAAGGATTGTAACTTCAATAACTGGTATATATTTAACGAAGATCTTGGAAAGTATGTTAGATTATCAAGTTCAGGTTTCACAATAGATGTTTATTAGTTGATGCTTATGAAACATTAAATGAAACATTTATGATAATTAGTCAAGTTTTCATACCGATTAAGAATCAGTTATCGCTGTAAATTAGCTCGATTATATAAATTTATGTACAGTTATAAACGAACCTTCGGAAAGTTTAATAAAAATATTAAGATTAGATATCTAGATTTGATGTCTTGCGATATTTAATCCTCCAAACTATATTCGTTTATTTCTCAAATGGTGAACACTCATTATATTGAATAAAAATTCCCGCCAATCGTTACTGTAACTTTTTTTTACAGGAATCAGCATTACGTCATCATGTTTCGGCATATACTTTTAATTTCAAATGTTCTAAAACGTGTTGCACCCTTCAGAATGTTTGAAGACTTGACAAACTGTAGAGGTTTAAAAAGTAAAATTTGTGTCGTGTATTGGTCATAAACTCACATATGTTTATTTCCATGGACGAAATGTACACCCATATTTACTTTTAATCATCATCAATGACCTTACAAATACCAATTGGAATTTCGTTATATCGTCGTGTGGTTTTGGATAATTTAATTAAACTAAAGCAGTTTTAGTAACACCAATGCTATTCGAGAAATTCATCCATGCAAACAATAGACAAAACGCAACAACCAAAGAAATATCCGGTATACTATACAGATAGTAAATTGCTCATTTATGATGGCCTTGCGGTGGCCTACTTATTTTATTGCGACTCCAATGCTACTTTGTCACAGATTCAGCTGATATTTACCTGTCCATTTAAACTTTTGGCAGCTCTTTAGTCACAATATCAATTACTGTTCTATGTGTGCTTCATTCAGTGAACCCATTAAATTTCGGCCGAGAGAAATATATAACTCATTAACTAATTAACCTAAGTTAAAAAATATCTCTGCTCAAGAGACACAACTACTATTTTTTAACATTCAAAAACTGCATGTGATTTTCGGTTTATCAAAATATGAATATTTTTTTTTAAATCTGTTCAAAAACCAATTTGATTATTATTTTTTTTAACTTTAGTATTGTTCCTTTCGAAATCAGTATTTTTTTTAAAGTTTTTATTTACTTAAAGAATACCTTTAAGAAGGTCTTATGTTATATCCATCACCATGTTTTGGGGTGTTTGTCCAGCACACATTGTTTTCTAGATAGGAATGATAGGAAAAATTTGTCAGAAATAAAAACCCCATTATTTATGCTTAAAAACATTTTACATTCAACAGATTGAAAATATAGTATTTATATTGATATTGAATTAATACAAACTCTAAGCAGTTTTTTTAATGTTTAACATGTCATTTCTACGTGTATCTATTTAGCAGATACATGTTTTACTGGGGTAATTTAATCAATAAGTGATATATTTCTCTTACAAGAAATATAATGTTCTCAATGAATGAACTACACAGGGAACAATATATATTGTATTTGTTCAATGGAACAAAAAAATGCCAAAATTTGAAAAGGAGAAGTAACTATCGAGTTAATCTGTTGAAAAGAATCATAGGGTTCGCAATAAATGTTTCAAATAGTTATTTCATTGGCATTCATACCACATCTATTTTTTCAATTGATAAATATTATTGAATTGGATATTTCCCAAAAAATATATACCCGAAGTAACATTTGATGGGTCATAGCAACTTTTCAAAGTTATGGTTTCATTCGCAATAATTGCCTCTGATGTTGTGCCAGCACAGTAGTCAGGGTTACCACCATCACTAAAGGTAAATGTATATGTTGTAAATTCGAACGGACAGTCAGTATATTGAGAGTTGTCTGCAAAAGAAAAAGAAAATATTCTAATGTAAGATGTGCTTATGTTGTTAAAAGTTGCTCATAAAATGAGTTAAGACTATGAGAACAATTGAAGTATTTTCCTACTAATAAAATATTAATTACAAACATTTTTCAGCAAAAATACTTAATTATTATGACACAAAAAAATTCTCTGAACTTCCGGTGTCCAACTTGATAAATTAACTATTTAAATGTATTGGATGTATGGAGATAGAAATATTGTTCCAGGATACTTAACATACAGATTTTTATATCAACTATATTGCGGTATCCAAATTTGCTATCTGGTTTAATACTATCTCCTTGTGTATCTTTGCTATGTCCTTTGTCTGCTGATTTACTGAACTATTAAATATCCGAATTCCGAGGCGAAAAATGCCTAAGCAGTATTTTACAAATAAGTTAAAAATTTGCGTGGTTAATGCTCTCTTAAAATATGATTGATATTAACTAAGAAAGTTTTATTTTCTTAAAATGTTGATGAATGTTTACTTTGACCCTCTGACAAACATATACAAATTAAAAAAAAATTGAACCTACTACTTTATCAGAAAAATCATTGGTTCTATAGCAGTGTGACAAACACTTATTTTGATCATTTAGAAGCTTAATATTTCCTAAACAATATGACATGATTAAAACGTTAAGCTGAGTTTTACAATGTAATAGATTTCCAGGTAGTGTACCACCCATAATGTCCGGTATCAAGTCAGGAAAATGGCCATTTCTATATTATAGTTCGTTTATGTATGTGTTGCATTTTGTTCTTTGTTTATGTTGTGTCGGTGTTCTCCTCTTATATTTGATGTGTTGCCCGCATTTTAAGTTTGTAACCCGGTTTTGTTCTTTTCTTAATCGAATTATGAATTTCTAATAGTGGTATACTTATGTTACCTTTATTTTACATAAACTTAATTATGTATCCCTATTTCATATTTGTAAAAATACGTACATTTCAAAAGAGCTAAACTTTCGGGTAACAAAAGTTCTTCCTCGCAATCCATTGCAGTTGCCTCAGGTGAAATTATATCTAAAATGAAAAAAAGCATCAAATTTTAATATGCATCATAATGTAATTCTTGTATGTCCAGTTATTAACTGTTGAATTAGACAAAAATAATATTATGTCTAGTGAGAGTTGTGAAATTGCTCACCATTTGTGTCTTATACATGTATCTATTTAGTTTTTTTTAAAATACTTTGCAGGCATTTATAAAAAAAGAAAGTCAAAGGGCACATCTGCACATCCAAATTACCATTTTTGTAAAGTATCATAAAGTTTAGAGCATTTTGAAATAACGGTGGCAATTTTTGAAATTCCATGGTTAAAAATCATAACTACATTTGCCAGCCAACATTTGTGTGAAGTTTCAATAATTCTGGAGCATTTTGTTTTTTTTTAACATTTTTTGCTGTTTCCATGGTAAACGCAGCCATCTTGAAAGTGCCAACCCAAATCTTCCCATAGTGGTAACCATTTCGGTATAGTTCCAGCGTCTTTGGTTCATTCAAATGAGAGTTCCAGGCTGGACAAATAGTGTTGAAGAAATATAAAAAAAGAATAAAAAAGAAACACAGAATAACAATACGCCACCCCAACTCTGTTGAGGGTGCCATAACAATTTTGAAAAGTAAACTACATCATGTATATATGGATCTGTCTAGTTATTTACAGATATGAACTGGATAGATTATTTTCAAAACAGATTTTAAAATAAACTTCAATACTCTTTTTTGCCGATTAATGCACTTGAATGGAAGCATTGGTTCGAAACCCGCTCTTAACTCTGGGTTGGGAACAATAGCTGGATCCGCCCCTATCGCTCTACTCCGCTGAGAATGGAAGCAAGGTCAAAAGACAATTTCGTAAACTATCGACAGTACATAGTATATAAACCATAATTTCAACTTGTTGCAACATAAAATCATCGCATCAGGCTTATGCAGACCCTTCAATAGTTGCTTCAAAGTCTATTAACTTGCATAGACCTCAACACTTTCTCTGCACGAGATTAAATTTCTTATTCTAACCAGACGTGGATACGTTCTCACACAAAGTTCTGTTGTCATTTTTGACGGACTTTTATGACATAGATATATATCGGCAGTAAAAGTTCTATTCAATAATTATTTTCTTCATTCGATTTAAGTAATCAAGTCATCACGTGACCAACTGTCTGAAATGCTGAGAAACTAGGTGGAATTGCTTCTTAGAGATATCACTGACATGGCCGTTGAGGCGTTTGTGGAAAGACTGCTTTGACTCACCAACATATTCATTAAGTATATTACCGAGTTAAATCTTACCAACAAATTCTCTGATAACATTGTCGTACTGCTTAAAGCCATGACATGCGTCAAAGGCTAGGTATGGAATGTATATATTCCCCTCATTATGGCTCATTCTGTAGTAATGATAGCCTGTTGTTGGGTTATAAAAATCATCTTGACAAGTAGGAGATGCACCTAAAAACAAACTAATGAATGACTCAAAGTAAACAAGAAGGAAAATTGTGTATGTTTTTATTGTATTAACGGAGAAAAATACAGGAAAATTTGTAAAACCTTTTGTTTCCTATTCGTTCTGAAAAAAAATGACATACTGGCAATATTATGCATTGAAAGAAACTGACAAAAAGAAATGTTACAGTTGAATAAACACGTCAAAAACAAAAATAAATTAGAAAAAACACAGATTTAACCTGAAAGATTTTTTCTTTTCAAAACTTTTATTTATAGAACAGAAAAACAAAATGACAAATTGGTCATTTACTTTGCCAAACAATAGATAATGCTCCTATTTATATAATAAATGTAAAACATATTTAAAAGTTATAATCAATAGTTTACGATTCTTTTTGTTCAGAAAAACCTGTTTTGTAAGAAGTTTTCAAATGAATTGCAAATGAACTTAATATGGTTATAACCTAGCAGATATTCGAAATGACCTACATGTACATGTTACCGATGATCCATTCGTATAATAATCAGTCATTATGTATCCAGCCGTGAACTGTCTTTTGAATGCTAATGAAAAAAACCAGTATGTATCGTCTGTTGCATTTGTCCATTCAACTGGAAACCCACTTCCGGAACATGCTGGTAATACAATTTTCCCTGTTTTTCATCAAATAAAAAAAACCCATTCATGACAGTATATCAAGACCTGAATTGCATTTGAAAAGAAATATGTACTAAAATATACATAATATTTATGTGTAAATAATATAATATGTATATTTTACATATACACGATGTTACTGTTATAATAATTTAAATACGCTGAAGAAAAAATGCTTTTCTGCTTCAATTATTTTACAAATATTGTCTCCTGCATAAAAAGAGCTTGGTTAACAATATTTGGAGCATATCATTAACAACCTAAATTTGTTTAATGGTGTTGGGTCAACATATACTGCATATTTTTTTTACGATGCAAATCCTACGTTTCTACATACTTCCATTAATTTTGATGTATTAAAATTACTAGTTACATATAATCCTAATAAAATGATCTTCTCTCCCTCTATTTTTTTCATGATTTAAAACAAAGTATTTAAGACACCATTACTCACACTTGTTTCCTTTTTAAAATACAATCTCTTCAATACACAACTTGAAATAGGCAAATTGTCTGGTACTAGATAAATAAACTCATCAAAGATACCAGGACGTCAGACGCGCGTTTCGTCTACAAAAGACTCATCAGTGACGCTCGAATCCGTCTTGTAATATATGTAAGGGATAATAATATAAAGGACAGAAAATCAGTCTTCAATTTTTTACATAAATAAGGCCGTTAGTTTTCTCGTTTGAATTGCTTTACATTGTCTTATCAGGGCCTTTTATAGCTGACTATACAGTATGGGCTTTGCTCATTGTTGAAGGCCGTACGGTTACCTATAGTTGTTCATGTTTGTGTCATTTTGGTCTTTTGTGTTGTGGATAGTTGTCTCATTGGCAATAATACCACATCTTCTTTTTGATATGTAAGTGTTGTTAGGCTGGTTCTATTCCTTGAAACATACAGGTATCTAAGTCACCAAGTTGTCGTATCTGTCAGAGATAAAAACACAAAGTTTAGTTCAAACATTTATTTACAGTGGATTGGGAAACAAGTTTTGCAACTTATATTTATCCCTTTCCACTTGCGGATGCACGTGCTGCCTTATAGCGGCATTAGCCTACTCTTTTACGAATTTTACAAGGGTGTCGTTAATGTGCGAGAGATATGGCTCTATGTTAACACAGGTCAGCCATTTATCGTCCCCTTCCGACGGACTATCATCGTTTCCTCAAGACCATACTTGTAAATGGTGTCAAGGGAGAGCCGATAATTGAGTGCCTGAAATTTTCATCCCAAACGGGAAACGGAACCTTTGTGTGAGTAGTCCGATGCATTAACCACTACACCACGGCTCTCATAAACGACAGAGAAACAGTCTATGAGTTTTGCTAAACTGGTTCTATTCCTTAATATATACAGGTAAACGAGTCACCCATGTTGTCGTATCTGTCATAGATACACAGATCAAGCAGCCTTTCTACTCAATTGTGTAAATATAAAAATAAACCAATGAAATTTGGTTTTATATACATGTATGAATTGGGGGATTGATAATTTTTGAAATTTCAAATTAAAGAAAAGGAAGGTTTTGTTTTTTTTAATTTTCATACTAATTTCTTCAAGATTGATTAAAATTTCAATTAAAAAAACTGGGTGGTCTCATGTTTAAGCAATTGATTACCAACAAATTAAAGGAAGATTTGCATTCATCACAGCTTCAACACTTTCACCTTCAGTCCATGCATTATCTATAAATTATGCGTCTAAGAGGAATGATTTCTTTTCAATACACTGACTTCACATACTATAACAAGGAGAGGCAAACAACGGGATCAAAGGTAGAAATAAGCAAATAATAACGGTCCATCCAAGAAAATTGTCTATGTCTATTGACAATAAGTTGGAATTGCATAGCGCATTTCAACTTCCTGTAAAATAAAAATTGTTATTGTCCTGTAAACCTAGTGGCAGGTAGAAAGGCTAGTTCAATGTCAGTGAGCCAGTATATATACATTTTGTTGTAGAGGGATCTAAATACTTCACAAAGACATAATTCTCCAACAGACTAAGTGCAAAAATAACTGCCATTCACGATTGTCAAATACAAAAAGAAATGTTATAAGAATTAAAAATATCTACCAACCGAAAGTCTAGTTTAAATAACTCTTACATTCTTTCAAAATTTATAATATATTCTGTTTACTTCAAAATAAACGTTATCTAAAGCTTAATAGCCCATATCCGTATATTTCTTTTTAAGGCATAAGTACTTTTAGCAGACTAAACATTTAATAAATGTGAAAAATATCTGCCCATGCATAGTCAACTTTTAAATATGCAT
The DNA here is from genome assembly GCF_036588685.1 of Mytilus trossulus. Classification (NCBI taxonomy): domain Eukaryota; kingdom Metazoa; phylum Mollusca; class Bivalvia; order Mytilida; family Mytilidae; genus Mytilus; species Mytilus trossulus. Next base: position 45,078,011 of record NC_086381.1, on the reverse strand, counting down.
TGCATTCCTTAAAACTTGTGTACCATCCTTATGTTCCGATTTAAAATTTTGATGTACACAGGTGAATATTGTCATAAAAATTCCATGCAGTTTATTGAAGCTATTTTTTTACATTTGCATTTTAATAGATAACTTATTTATACCTTAAAAGTATAAATCTTAATTTACATTACATTTTTTTTATTACCTGACATTAAATTGCAAAATTCTTTAAACCATCAATTTAATATTCATACAAGTTATTATTGCTATATCTCTCCAGCCCAAAAATTACGCATACTTTTAACACAATTGGTTTTAATTTGAGGTCAGATTAAAAAAAGTTTCACTAATTCTCTCTTTTTTTTTTTTTTTTTTTTACCAAAAACGAAATATTGGCACACTACGGATGCACATGTACATTATAATGAAATAGGCACTCCATATCGATATTTGCATAGAAATCTAAAGCTGATGTCAATTTCAATGAGCACTTTATGTCGTGCTCCGAAGAGGGACATAAGATGCTTACTTTTAGTGAATACTTTGTTTTTGCTGCTTCAAAAGCAATTTCATATACTTAAAACTGTATATTTATTTGAATATAACCTAGAGAAAAATTTCCATAAAAACATAAAATCAGACATGTGAGAAAGCTCCCGAAAACACTGGTATACTTCTATTTCAAGGCAACAGTCTATCAAAATGTGTTATTAAAACTTAATCCAATCAAAATATTACTTTAGACAGCACATACAATAGTTATCAAAAGTACCAGGATTTTAATTTTATACGCCAGACGCGCGTTTCGTCTACATAAGACTCATCAGTGACGCTCAGATCAAAATAGTTAAAAAGCCAAATAAATACAAAGTTGAAGAGCATTGAGGACCCAAAATTACAAAATGTTGTGCCAAATACGGCTAAGGTTATCTACTCCTGGGGTAAGAAAATCATTAGTTTTTCGAAAAATTCAAGGTTTTGTGAACAGAAAATTTATAAAAATGACCATATAATTGATATTCATGTCAACACCGAAGTGCTGACTACTGGGCTGGTGATACCCTCGGGGAAAAAGTGCATGTGTAGCTTCACACAATAGGTGTAGTTCCACTATAGGTTTCCCCCAAAGAAGTATTTGTTCAATTTGTACTTTTCAAAAGCATGCAGTATTTTTTTCTTTTTTTTCGAATAGAAAAAATACTAGGCATTAGTCAAGTGCTACAGACAATATTTCACATAGCTTCCCATTTCATATAAGATAATAGCAATCAAATGTTCACTCTTTTTGTTTGTTGATTTAACGCTCAGTGTAAAATATCGACAAATATAATGCCTATCCATGTTAAAATGAGCATAGAGCATGACATGAAGGAATTATTTCGATTCTAATATGACAAATACAGTATATTTATAGGTCGAAGCGTACGAAAATACCGTAAGCATGTTTGGCTGTTCCCGTGTCCTCTTTGATGAGTCTGTATATTACATTTCATATTTGTTAAGTTTACAAAAAATCTACGAGCAGGGCAAATATATGTTGATTGATAAAAATATATAATAAAAGTTTATATTATCTGCTTAAATGTAAATGTTTAAAAGGATAGCGATGGAAATAACGTTAATATAAACAGTAAGTCCGTGCGCATGTGTCAAACATATTTTTTGTGCTCATTAGAACACTGTTTTGTTAACAATTTATAATAAGGACGTCATATTAGAATACACATTTTAGTAACCATGTAACCTCAAGGTTTCTAAATATCTTATAGAAACTTCAAAATAACAAAAAAGAATGGCGTTTTGAGCACCAAATAAATGATTATGACTTTTTCAATTGCAATTAAACGTAGGAAAAAATGTCTAAAAGAGTGAAATCCAGGATTTTTTTTCTTTTTTATGCAAACAGTTGTGACGTGCTATGATTTAGTGGCATTACACCGATACAATGGTTATGTCTGCAAGTATCTGAGTCAACTCCAGGAGTTCTACAAATATGGTATTAGATGGTGTATAGCTGCTTGATTCCTTAATGTGTTATAAGATAACACATATTTGCTAGCAACTATTTATATGTTTACTAAGACTATTAACTCACAAACTGAACATAAGTAAGTTAACCAATAAAACAATTTAATGATTGACTATTTTAATTGCACGTCTTGTAATTAAATATTAGTCTCGAACGGCATTTTTAATATTTAGCACATCTTAATAGTATCATATAACAATAATGATCAATAATTTATTCAATTTAATCAGACTGATCGACTGCGGTAAATTCAGTACTGTTTATACATTTTACTTACAGTAAATTATGTACTGTTTGGTAGCTTTTCAGACAACTCAGTGTGTTGTCACTGTGTGTAGGTAAAAACGAGTCTCCACAAACATGAGGTTTCAAACGTTTTTTAAGCACCGCTTGAAGAGTTATCAAAGGTACCAGGATTATAATTTAGTACGCCAGACGAGCGTTTCGTCTACACAACACTCATCATTGACGCTCATATCGAACTATTTATAAAGCAAAACAAGTACAAAGTTAAAGAGCATTGAGGATTCAGAGTACCAAAACGTTGTGCCAAGTATGGCTAATGTAATCTTTTTTGGGGGTAAGAGAATCCTTAGTTATTCGAAAAAATCAAAGCTTTGTAAACAGGGAATTTATAAAAATGACCACATAATTGATATTCATGTCAACACCGAAGTGCTGACAACAGAGCTGGCGATACCTTTGGGGATTAAACGTCCACCAGCATTGGCATCGATCCAGTGGTATAACTAGTTATCAAAGGTACCAGGATTATAATCTAAAGAACGTAACTAAGGACACTTTCTAAGCTTTTATACTTTAATATTACATTATACACTATTAAATTTACCTTGTAAAACGCAGCATACTAGAAATAATGATATTTGTATGCAACTATTCATTGCAATTCTGGCTACTATCCCATTCGTATATTGAATATAATATATATTTACAACACTTCATCCCACTTCATTAAAAAAACAGTTTGAAGTCGACAAGTAGACGCATCGACTACCACAAAATGTGCACATCTATGTCACGTTTCACTTACATCTATTAAGTATGAAAGTGCCTTAATTATTGTTCGCTTCAGTGGAGGATTAACTAGCTGTGTTTGTTATTGTGAGTAATTATAGGAAAAAAATATTGCAATTTACGTACCAAACCATATATTGAGATATATCTTCAATGAAGCCTTTGAAATATAAATAAACATAAAAGTTTAGGTGTTAGCACTTAATATATTATAAATAACACACGACTAACATTGCTACTAGGTGACTGTGAGTAACTGATCTGTTTTGTTTGAATATTTCCGTCTGTGGAATGACAGCCATTTCCTAGTATAAAGTTGCTGCTGTTTCCGTTCAATTAATTTAGATTTACTGACCATGTCTCAAAAGTTTTGATTTGTCTTGCATTACAAATTATGAGATAAGTCTCCACAAAAGTAAGCAACTATTGGTACAAATTTACCATCAACAACAAGGGAAACACCTGTTAAAGTTGAAAAACAATTAAAACACTTTTGTTTTTTAACATCAATTATTCCAACCACAAAATTACCTGAACTCAACTTAGGACAGATGCATTTATTACGTTAATAGATATGTAAGCGTTTTGGATTTGTTTTTAGTCCGTATCCCATTTTGTTCTGATTAAACCCCACAGGCCTACTTGTTTATGTACTGATAATGAATAAATCCGAATTTATGTAGAACCTTCTAAAAGACAAAAAGAAAAAGCTTCTAGTAAAATTCCTTTACCTACTTTCAGATATATTGATGATGTCCTATTATTTAATTACCTATTCAGCCAATAATTACATTTCATGTATCCCAGTGAACTTAAAATTAAGGAAACTACTTATACTATAAGGAATGCTTCATACTTGATATTTTCCTCAATATTGAGAGAGATGGACGATATCACCCGAAAATCTATGATAACTTTCCAATTATCAATTTACCATTTTTTAGCAGTAGCATACCATCTGTCCATTCGTATGGTGTTTGCATATATCACTTGATACGTTATGCTCGTGTATGTATAAAAGAAGATGTGGTATGATTGCCAATGAGACAACTGTCCACAAGAGACCAAAATGACACAGACATTAACAACTATAGGTCACCGTACGGCCTTCAACAATGAGCAAAGCCCATACCGCATAGTCAGCTATAAAAGGCCCCGATAAGACAATATATTACAATTCAAACGAGAAAACTAATGGCCTTATTTATATAAAAAAATGAAAGAAAAATAAATATGTAATACATAAGAAAACGACAACCACTGCATTACAGGTTCCTGACTTGGAACAGGCACAAACATAAATAATTTGGTTGGGTTAAACATGTAAGCGGGATCCCAAATATCCCCCTAACATGGGACAGTGGTATAACAGTATGACATAAGAACGAACTATAAAAATCAGTTGATAAAGGCTCATCAGATGGACAAAAATACAAGTGGACGTGGCCGGGTACTTCTATGTTCACATTAAACGGACTATAGAAGTGTGGTCCTTATCTAGAATTCGTGTCATCAAAGTTATGAGGAAGACAGATTAAAAATGACACTCCGTAATTTTTTTTGATCTATTCGAAGTGTCTCTGTCTAAAATAACTGAAGACATTTTTATCATATATAAGATTATGGTTTGCCATTACGCCGTCTGATTTCTTTAGTACTCACCGTGACTTATTCAAAGGTTGTGATTGTTTTGCTGAGTGTGAAGTAACATTGCAATAAGTCGTGTCAGGTATTTTGCTATTTAAAAGTCATGTATTATTGATGTTTGCTTGTCATGTTTTGGATTTTTTTTAAGATTCTCGGAATCCTCTGGTTTTATCCACCTGAATGCCTTAAAACATTTGCCCGTGGACCCTTATTTTTCTTTTTATAAATAATTTACATGTATAATTATAAACCATTTGTAAATTTGTTTTTAATTGTAGTTGAGAACTTTAACTGATCAATGATATAACTATGAAAAAACAAGAAGGAAACATTTTGCAGCCAAAATTCCAATGGCTAATATCTCGAAAACAAGCACATTGACCTCTATATTTTTTTCAGTAAATCCTCAATAAATCCCCTACCAATGTATTCTAGTTTTATGAAAAGTTATTTAGTTTGAAACTGAGAAGGGAACATCCTTTAGTATTGATGTTATTTTTGTTATTCTAGTCGGATGTCTTATAGTTTGTAGTTGTAGATTTTTGTATTCTGTTCTATTCTTGTGATAGTGTAAATATAATTAATCACCTAGTTCATTAATAAGATTCCAGTTTTGGTCAATTAAATTCATACGTGTTTTGTTTACAGTTTGATTTAGAAGAAATATCGACATAGCTAGATTTCACAATTAATTGTCTAATTACTAACCACAATCCTTTATTAATAATAAGTAATGCTATCTCCGTTGTTATCATTACAGTCATGTAATAACAATATTACAAACCTAATATTGAACTCTCTCTCTATTATTTTTGAAATTTTAAGAAAATTTAAAAATGTGTCGTCACTCTTGTGCGTTAATCTATGATCTGATTTAGGTTGTTTCACGTGTTGGTTTTTATTCTGTAGTTAGTACATGTAATCACTTCGGTGTAAACATATATATATCTATCATATAGTATTTGTTCATTTTATGTTTGCAAAAGTAGGATTATTTTAAATACTAAGAATATTCTTATCCTCGGTAGATAACTTTAGCTTGTTTGGCACTACTGTTTGGATTTTTTTTGTAATCAATGCTTTTACTTTTGGTTGGCTTTCTTTAGTGTTTTGAACTGAGCATCATTGACGAGTCTTATGTAGATGAAACATATTAGCGAACTAAATTATGAGCCTGATAACTATGATAATGATTACCCTGTCGTAATGTGTTATTTTTTCGTTTATTTGTGTGCGTCTCTGTCCTGGCCTGTTATGTATGTTCTACCGTTTTTTATATTTTCGTCTTGTCATATAATGTTGTCATTTTATTGATATATTTAACCTTGCCATAAAAGCGGAAGGTTTAGATAGCCACAGAATTAGGTTCAACCCATCATTTATGCTTAAAATGTGCAGTACCCAGTCAGAAAAATGGCCATTGCTATTTTACAGTTCGTTTTTGGATGTGTTGTTCTTAGTGTTTCTGTTGTGTCGTTGTTTCAGTTATAGTCTGTAACCCGGATTTGGTTTTTCTTAATCGATTTATGAAGTTAGAATATAGATATACTACTGTTGCCTACGTTTGTCATAACAGTAGAACTAACTATAAACATAAGATAAACAGATATAGTAGCTCGGACTAATTAGACAGGCACTCAGCAAAAAACAAGTAACGATCGATAAGACAATATAATACAAATATTCATAATCCTGATATCCTGGTTATATCATCTTTGCGTCACTCTTTGATGAGTGATTTTTACATTTGTTTGTGAAGTATTTCTGGTATATGTGTTGTTATTTTAGCTGTATTTGGTACATTGTCTTATCAGCTGGAATTGGTTAGCCATTGCACCAGCATGAACATGTTCAACCCATGATTTTTCCTAGTACGTCCTGAAACAAGAGAGTAAGCTTGACAGTTGTTGTCTAAAATTTTGTTTCTATATTATATGCGGTTTTGTTTTTTGATGCTATTCAGTATTTCTGTTGTTCAGAGTTTTTCCTCTTATAGTTGGCGTGTTTTTTACGGTTTTAGATTGTACCACATATTTGTTTCCTCTCACTCCATTTATTACTGTCAGGTAGCGGTAAACTACCGTGTCCTATATATACAGAAGTTTGATATATGAACTTTGTTGTGTATGACTTTAATGTACTATATAACGTACAATGAAAGGATATCACAAACTATTCTCCTATTCATCATTTAAACCTTACTTGCTTTTTTGAAAAATTTAAATTCATAATTATTTTCTGATTAAAAATCTAAGTGTCGCCAATTCTATTCGTTAAAAGGTTTGACACATCAAAACGCAAATCATTTAATATACAGTTCGTTTTGGTTTTGATTTCATTGAATGGTTTATTTTACCCCCCTTAACCGTACAAATCTAAATAAACCAAGCATGTTAGTTGCTACCAAATGAAAACTAAAATATATCAAGTTAAATAGAAAAAATTCTGAGACCAAAAATCTAGTATTTAATGGTTAAATGTATAAACAAATTCAAAATGGGGCAAAGTTTTATTTTACTGAAGGCACACAAGATTAAGGAAGTTTTCATGTTGTTTATTTTTTTAATTTTAGACAGTTTTCTTATCAATGTTATTATAATCTTTTAAATTGCTAAAAAGGATTTAAAAACAAGGAGATGAGATTTGTAAAAGTTAAAAATTATAAGTCACAGTACGGTCTTAAATATTGCGTCTTGGATCACACAGAACAGCTAGGTATAAAGGGCCACCAAAAGTCTAGTTCTCAACAGTATAATGATCTTTAAGAGTACAAACAATCTATTTCTCTTTCATCTTGCAATAGTCTTTAAACACCTAATGTTTCTTTACTTCACACAACATTCCGAATTCCACCTTTCAAACTAAAAGACAAATTGAGACGTTTATTCAAACAGAAATACCAACCTAAATACCAGAATCTGGTCTGAAGGAGGCTCGGGTGACTTCCTCCATCTTGAATTTTGAATTAGCAGATATCTTTGGTCTATATATTAGGTGAAATGTGCAAATTTTGTGAGTTGTATGTAATTTTTGTACAAGACGATTGATATGAATATAAAAAATTGTGTGTTTAAACATGATTGCTGTTGTAATTTTGCAAAACCACCTTGTTTCTGTTTCATTAGATTTTTTCAAAATTTGCCAAATAAGGGGAGATAACTCCGATAAAGTAGTTTTTACAATAAAAAGTGTTATGAATTTACCTATTTCCATATGTAGCAAGAAAATAAGTTCGGTGACCCTACTTTTTCTTTTGCTTATTTGAAAGCATGTTATACATGTAAGAGCAATATTCTCACATTTTATCTTAAAGTTCTAATAGAACGTTTTCTTTTTATCACACACAATTTGATTTTCCAAGAATAATCTCTACAAAATCTGACAATTTTTGAGCAATCTGTAGCGTAAAAAAATTCCGATGACCAATACTTTTTTGGTACAGTTTTGAACACAGCATGATAAAAGCTTCATTTTGACAAGTTTTAAAAAAAGTATATCAGTTTTAATTAAGACGCTCTAGCCACCTTAAGGAGGGATAAATCCTACTTTGTGAAGGATGACTCTGATTCAAACAAAAATTTCTCTGAAACTGAAATTATCAAGATGCTTGATTGGCAACAGGTTTCTAAAATTCGGAGGACGTGTTTTCAACAGACTTTCGGCATCCTAATGGGAACCAATTGTGCCTCTATTGTGTTCCCTTAGTTTTATCTGTTGAAAATATTCAGCAAAAGGAGACTTGGCGATTCATTGGAATTACTTTGTTTTTATCTAGATTATGTTATATCCATACTTTTGTTTTAAAATCGATGTATATCACTGCATGAAATGGTGCATTTAATATAAACCTAAATGCATATGTTATGCATACTAAATTTCAAATAACAAAAAATATTTTGCATTAACTTCACTGAAAATTTAATCTAAATTTAAACTAAATTTACTATTGCATTTCAATTCTAAAATGTCAACCTAGCTTAAAGAAGTTATAAAATTTCTTATTTAAGAAATCTTGATAAACCAAACATGTTATTTGCTACCAAATGAAAACTAAAATATATCAATTTGAATAAAAAAAATAATAAGACCAACAATCTAGAATTTAACATGTTAAAAGGTTTAATGTACAAAAAACAGCATGTGATTTTTGGTTTATTAAAATATGAATAAAACTTTAAATAAATCTGTTCAAACACCAATTTGTTTATTAGTTTTTTTTATTTGTTTTTTAAACTTGAGTATTGTTCCTTTCGAAATTAGTACTTTTTTATTTTTTGTTTACTTAAAAAAAATCTGTAAGAAGGCCTTATGTTATATCTTACAATTTCTGGGGATGTGTGTCAAAGACACATTTTTGTCTAGATGGTAATGTTAAGAAAATGTTCTCAGAAAAAAAAACATTTTTAATGCTTGAATCATAGTTTACATTTAACAGATTAAAAACATATATTATTGATATTGATTTTGAATGAATACAATGTTTAACATGTCATTTCTACGTGTTTTTTTTTAGCAGATACATATTTTAATTAGGTCAATTAGTCAATAAGATATAGATTTCTCTTACAAGAAAGTAAAAGGTCTCAGTGAATAAACTACACAGAGAACAATAGATATTGTATTTGTCAATGGAACAAAAGAACTGCCAAAAATTTAAATGGAGAGGTAACTATCGATGGAATCTGTTGAAAAAAAACAATATTTAGCCGAAGTAACATTTGATTGGTCATATCAAATTTTTAAAGTTTTGGTTTCATTCGCTATAATTGCCTCTGATGTTTTGCTAGCACAATAGTCAGGTTTACCACCTTCACTTAAGGTAAATGTATATGTTGTAAATTCGAACGGACAGACAGTATATTGAGAGTTGTCTGCAAAAGAAAAAGATATGCCTATGTTTTGTTAAGAAATGCTAGTTAAATTAGTTAAGACTATGAGAACAATAGAAGTATTTTCCTACTAATATAATAAAAGTAACAAACATTTTTCAGCAAAAATACTTAATTTTTATGACACACTATACAAAAAATTCTCTGAACTTCCGGTGCCCAACTTGATGAATTTATTGGATGTATGGAGATAGAACTATTGTTTCAGGATACTAAACATATAGATTTTTATATCAACTGTATTAAGCTATCAAAATTTGTTATCTGGTTAAAAACTGTGTAGCTTTGCTATACCCTTTGTCTGCTGATTAACTGAACTATTAAATATCCGAAACCCGAGGTTGCGTACACCCCAGGCACAAAATGCCTTAGCAATATTTTACAAATAAGTTAGAAATTTGCGTGGTAAATGCTCTTTTAAAATATGACTGATAATAACTAAGCTCGTTTAATTTTCCTAGAATTTTGATGAATGTTTACTTTGACCCTCTGACAAACATAACAATTTCAAAAAGTTTGAACTAACTCCTTTATCAGAAAAAAATCATTCGTTCTATAGCAGTTTGACAAACACTTGTTTTGATCCTTTAGAAGCCTAATACTCCCTCAACAATATGACATGATTAAAACGTTAAGCTGAGTTTTACGGAGTTATCTCCCTGAAATGTTAGGGACCACCTTAAGTGTCATGTACCAAGTGAGGAAGATGGCCATTTTTATATAATATACTAGTCAACAAAAGAAACGATACACGACTTTAGAATAAAATTGATCAAAAAGCATTAAAAATTACACCAAATGAGATGCATTATTTTCAAAAGCTTTCATTTGCAATGTATGCAGATATGATAATGAAAATCAAAACTTTTCGGAGAGTAACTAAATTCCGTGTAAACGATCATACATGTAGGTTGTAAATTATTTTTTCAGAAAGTTGGACACAAAATCGACACACAAATTTCAAGGTACAAAAATTAATTTTCAAATTTGTTTAAAAATATTCAATATGCTAAACAAGTTATGTTCATGGTGTAACTAATGGGTTGAAATATTCCTTTTTTAAATTCTGGGTAAAAAAAAATGATTTTTGAAATGTCAAAAAATGCCAAAAAAGAAGATAAACATGTTTTTGTCTCAAATCAATGTTTGAGATATGAAAACAACACACTGTAAATTTGGAACATTTCTGATAAGTTTTAAGATTTTAATTTTACTTTACACGTACTGCCAATGGTAAATCAAGTGCTATTGTTGACATTTCAACGTTATCGTCTGGGTCGAACTTTACTTTACAAATACACACAGAAACTGTTCGTTGTTTTAAAAAAAAATCGATGGCAAAGACTGTCTTTATCAATGTATTGATAAAAATATACTTTGAGTATACTAATAATTCTAAAAGTAATTCTTATTATGTGTTTACATATTATCGTCTTCATTCAGAAGAATAAACATTCTTTAAACATGGTAAAACGAAGTAAACTTTTTTTGCATTTCAAACAGAGATAAGACACAATGAGAATATTCAACTGTGAAATTTCATTGCGTATTTTATACTTTATTGATCCTTTACAATCAATGACGTTTGAAGTAAAGGTATGCAAGTTTTGTTTATTATATAATTAGTATTCGTAGGTTTAAAAAAATGAAAGATTAATTATAAAAGAGGGATGAAAGATACCAGAGGGAGAGTCAAACTCATACATCGAAAATTAATCTGACAACGCCTGGCTAAAAATGAAAGAAGACAAACAGACAAACAACAGATCCTTCTCCACATGAGACACCCGTCGTGTTGCTTATGTGATTACAAATCCGGTAAATAGTATAATTCGTTAGGTCAAATTCATGAAAGGGAAGGGAATTGTAGTTACGAAGTGAGGAACATATCCTATATCATTTGTGAAACGGTTATTCCATAACGGTCAACCAACTCTGAAATTTACGAAGGGATGATTTCAACGTCACCATTTGGAACTCTTGGTTTAATAGCTGCCTTGTGAGCAGCAACCCTCTATCAAGAAAATCATGATAGGAAATGCAAGTACGGGAATATCGTATCAATTAGGAGATATAAACCCCGTATACAGGTGCTGCCGGAATGTTGCTACTTAGAAATGGAAATTTCACAATTGGGAAGCTTAAATCATCTCTTTTGTCGTAAGGTTTTGTTTTCAACCGACCCTCATTGTCAATTTCTAGATGTAAGTCAAGATATGAGTAGAAATCAGTGAAATCAGGAATCATGTGACACAAACCTTACTTACAAATGCATAGAAGGCGCAATTGTAAAAACACTTTGCAAATCGCATGTAAAAGCCGGCGCGACATCTTCCTGATGTACAGTATATGTGGCTTACAAAAAAGTCGATAGATGTACAGTGCAATTTTATATAACTGGATTGTCTTCTGATCATGATAATAAAGATATATACAAAAAGGACTAAATACTGTTTGTTGGTAAGTAATTATCACAACAATAACAAAAATCATTTGTTCTCTACGTTAGCTAATACATTAAATCAGGAATTATATGTTCCGTGGTTAGAATGCTGTGATCAATCATGGTCAACCAGAAGCCAACTTTTATAAGGTATATTGATAAATAGTGTATATTTCAATGAATAAATGACGTTATAAAAAGAAGTCATAAAAAAAGAAGACAAACCAATTAAATTCGGAACATTTAATATTTATTTCAAAGAGAAAACAAATGCAGACCCAACAGGGAAACAAGGACTCCAAAACTTCCGTGGTAAGATTACTCTCTGTATTGTTTATATGTCTTGATTTTATTGGCTTATCATATATTACTCTAAATGAGACTTCAACCTGCCAGTACGTTGTTACAAAGTACAAATTCAATATGTTTTCCAAAAATAATAAACTGATGCACAAGCACAAATCAACACTTGTATCATTATAAACAACAACAGTGGTAACAGCACACTATGAAAAAATACTGAAGAAATCACTTGGACAGTGCTGTCAGAAATTGAACACTAGTTCACGATGCAATTACAATTAATTCGTAACCATACTTTATATGAAATTTGATAATTAGTTTCAGCGGTATAACTTGAAAACTTCATGTTAACGTGTTTTTGATTGATTGATTGATTGATTGTTGGTTGCTTTACGCCGCATTAGCACAAACAGGCTATATCGCGGCTAGAGCTAATTCGTATATTTTTACAATTACGTGTTTTGAAAAGCATGACTTAGTGTAATGCCAACATATAATTTTCGACATGTTGTTAGTATGGTAAGTTTTCAGTGATGCAATGATAATCATTATCAATATAATATTTTAACATGTCTAAGTATATATAACTTTTAACAGAGTATACACAATCTTACAGATACTAAACATTATCACCTTATCTATTAAACACCTACACAGGTTTTTTTTTAACCTTTTTAGAAATAAATGATAAACATCTTCCACATCTTCCACCAAGAGGCCAAAGACCCTCACGTCCGACTTAAGGTAACATAGTATGTTTGAAACTATGATATGTTTGTTGATATTAGTTGTTAAATCATCGTCATGAACAAATGAATTGAATTGTTTTACAGATTTTTAATATAATTCATACTCAATATGTGTCCACATAAGCAAGTAGTTTAAGACATGCTATGATCAAAAACATCTATGTATGTTTTTGCACCTGCCAAGAAATCTAATATGTCGTGATAACGGTCTTTTTATCAGACAAAATCATTGAAAAGCGGATAATAGATTTTCAAAAAAATACAGTTTTTAGATATATAAACATTGCATACATGTAAGTATTTGGATTGAAACAACGCATCTGGTTTGTTGATGAACGAAACGTTACACATCTTATTGAGGGTCCCCTTTATCACCTTTCAGAGAACAATACACATATGTTTTTTTCATGTAAATTGGGTACATTTACTCAGTTTGATCTTTAAATTTAAGTTCGGAAACAAGTGATTAGGCCGTTGGTGTCACATTTAAAACAACAACCTGCATTCAGACACATTTACTCTTGGGCCATCATACAAAGAAAGGATTAAAAAAAACCAACAGCGACATAATAAATTATGTAGAAATTCCAAACTTATAAGTCGATAAATATTTACAACACCATGGAAAACACATGGAAAACAAACAAAAGTATACAAATATATTCCCAAAATATTAGGTTGTCAGTAATATTTTAGTCTGTAACAACATAGCTAAATGGTGTCTTATATGGACAAATTGTCTTCAAATGTAAATAATTCTACCATTATAAAAAAAATAATGTAGAAATTATTTAACGAAAAATCTTTAAAAAATGTCAGAAAATTCTTGGAAATCTATTTATGACATATCCTTATAAATATACAAATATTAAAACGATTGATTTATATTCTATTGAAATAGAAACGGATTGGTTGTGATCCTATTATAGCTCAACAAATATAATCGATTATGTTGATAAAATGAGGGACACTTATGAAAGGACAATGTCGAGTCGACTTTAAACTAGAATTTTTTTTAAAGTAATGATTTCAACTTTACAATTGTCAACTTCCCCTCCAAGCAGTGGTATACCATTTGTAGCATATATTAATTAATTCATAACGTTTTTGCATGTTCACACTTTACGAACTGCAATTATATATGGGAGATATTATGGACATAATTGTGCAAATTGTGATACAAGCATGAAATTTGGTATAAAGGTAGACTAATTCATAAATAAAAGAAATCAGGTGCTGGCCATCAAAAAATTTCATTTTTTCAAGATGGCCACCGATCATTTTGCAAATGGCGTCATATCCAGTTGGCTACATTTTGTAATTCCTTGAAAACTGTATTATAGGTATAATCCAATGATAGTTTTTATCAAACGTAAATAACAGTTTCTAAGTACGAAAAAACAACACATAAACGACAAAAAAAGTGACTTTCGGTTCCAAAATTGTTTCAACATTTTTGAAAATGTATTTTTTTTATAATTTCCATCAACTTAACAAGTGATATCACATTCTTTGCCAAGATTAAATGCCTAGTTTTGTTAGAAAGACAAGTTAGTTATCTTATGATTATCTGACAGTAGTCAATAAAAAAAACCGTACAAGGAAGGACAGAACGGTAGCATTTACAGTCACCAACACAGCTATATTTTTGCCTCCTCATTTCAAAAGTTCCCGACAGGAGGATGCAACTTTAACGGCACTCGAAGAAGTCCTTTTTAGTTTCCAACTGTCATCGATTGTTTTTCTTTCATCCAACCCCAGTGTTTATGAATTAATACATAAATCAGGCTGAGCCAAAATTTGTCCTCCTTGATACGCTGCATTTGGAATGTGCTCCGGAGAAAAAAATGCTTCCTGGGTAAAAATTTACACCGTGCCACGTTAACAGCAAATGGTGACGTTATTCTGTCATACATGATGCAAACAAATGCTTCTATTATGTCCATGTATGTGTCTTTATACTTCAGCAAAAAAATAAATACTTCCCTTACATGTTGAAATAATTCCCATGTCAACCACACTGACCTTTTGCCTTTCCCATGAAAATCCGACAAAGTGTCACATCCACTTAATGTATAAAAGAAAAGAAGAGTAGCTAAACGAGGACCAAAAGCATTTGATATATCACGTACAGGAAACCACCAAAAGTTTTCATTCCTGCCAAAACCTATCCACAGTTTGTTCCAACATTTTTTTGGAGTGCTGCAATTCTTAATACTACTACATCTGTGTCGGTGCTACCTAAAATTACCGTCTTACAACAATTTTCATAATCATGCCGAACATCGACAAATATTCGAATATCTGCTTCTCCATGCTTACACAGATTAGCTGGAAATCATCCTTAGCAGTTTTTAAAGAAGCATTTCTGTCGGCAAGACACTTGAACAATTTCGTTTCGTTGTCATCTTCATAGAGAAAACTACTCCAGAACCAACTTTTGTCAAGTCACATCTAGCCTTTAAATTATTCATTTAGTAAACATCTAACACAATGTCTACTCTTGAATACTTATCGATGCAAGATATTTTAAGGCAGTATGACACATTTGCAAAATCATCCAATATTGTTGCCAAACAAGGTGGCCTGGAATTAACCATTTCTGCCCATAAACGATAAATGCGTCGGAATTTGGATCTTCAAATTGCTAAATGTTTCAAGTTTATCCATTTGCACCGTTGCAATACCACTGTTTAAAATGACATCCTCAGAAAAAAAACGGAGGTGCAGTTTGTCTTTATGGATTAAGAAATATTCCAAATCAATTTGTCCACTGCGACAAGAAATAAAAGTCTAGAAAAGATATCGCAATCACTGGTATGGTTCTCAGCTTTGTTTTTTGACAAAAACGTTTACAGTTTTATTTTACCGACATAATAGGAAGTTATTCTTTTTGATCTGGTTATAAGAAACAAGTTCTCTCTCGTTTTGCATTTGCTTCAAACGCTCTTCGTATTATTTGCCTTTGATATTTTTAAAGAAATCCATTTGTGTTCATTAAGTCGTTCATCTGTTATAGAATGCCTCAAACCACTAGATCTTGCAAATTCATCTGATAGTCTACTGGCTTCTGGTCCAGCGATCATCAAAACGTCTAAATTGGGTCTTCGGTTAAACCTATGACAACACATCGCCCTTTACAATTGCATTATTTTGGTGTTTTTTTGACGGATCAATTGTGCTATAAAAAAAATATTTTCTGGTCTTACGTACAAAGAAATGATCTTTTCAAAATCTATTGCCACCTGTGGGTGATGTAAGAGAAGGGAAGCTATATCTTGGAGAAGGTCGGTAACGATCTAGAATGTGTTACACGATCAAGACCTATATGAATACGGTATCATGATTTATATTGACTGTTTGTACAAAATCACAAGAAGTTCTTATCTTATAATTGAACGCCAGGACTTGAACTGTGGTCGAGATGACTATATATTCTTACACCAGTCTACCAAATCATTGAACGTCACAGAGTCCTGCCATGATTATAATTTCTGTGTTTAGCTTTCTAAAGCCGATATATACCATTCAACCTAAAACACATAGAATTATCTGATGCGCGTGTCAAGTCCTAGGTACATTTGAACATACATACAAAGAATATGCCGTATAGGTGTTGCAATATTGGTTTTAGTGAGGACACATTTCAATCTACTATCATGTATTAAATATATCACCCAGAATTTTATAACAAGTCATGTCAATGACAATCCACCTCACATGACGATAAATTTATCTTCTCTGTACAAATCAGGCCATTCCCACTGAATATCAATTACCAAAAGTGGCTGACCTGCCGTTACTATTGATGTTTCTCTTGTATAAACCACATTTTCCGTCTTATCCATCAAATACCTGATCATTGTAACTGAATGGGCTTGTTTGTAATCATTGGCATCATAGATTTTACACTTACTTGAACAGCTCTACAAGAACCTTGCTTTTTAGAGTAATGAGTGTAGCCTGTAATTCAGTGGTTGTCGTTTGTTTATGTGCTACATATTTGTTTTTCGTTCATAGTTTTACATAGATAAGTCCGTTAGTTTTCTCCTTTGAACTGTTTTACATTGTCTTATAGGGACCTTTTATAGCTGACTATGCGGTATGGCTTTGCTTATTGTTGAAGGCCGTACGGCGAACTATTGTTGTTAATGTTTGTGTCATTTTGGTCTTTCGTGGATAGTTGTCTCATTGGCAATCATACCACATCTTATTTTTTTATATGAACTACGATTTATACAAGTTTGCCCTAGTAGTGCATATAAATCACTTACTATGACTATAAACAGTTGCGCATGCTCACAATCGTTAAATCATGTGTTTCATAACCTTGAAAAAATGTTATCAAACCAAATCATAATATCTTTTTAAATCCCTAATCACTTATTTTATAGTAAAGAGTTAAAATGTTTTTTCATGAACTTTGTTACATTTTCGCGCATGCGCAAACCCTGTATATGTCAAATACTCATGTCTAGTGAATTATTCACATTAAAGGAAGGTAGCTTCGAACCCTGAAAGCTATTTTGCACTAAAAGAAGGTAAACGAAAAGTTTAAAGAAAAAAACAGTATTTTCAAACTGAAAAAACAGCTATTTTAGAAAACGGCGGTGGCCATCTTGAAAAAATGATTTTTTTTAATGGCCAGAAGTTGTTTCTCAAAAAGTATATACTAACGATGCTTTGTGGTAATTTTCATGCTTGTATCATCATTTGCACAATTCCCTCGACTTTGCCTGCTATTATCTTCCACTAAAATTAATGCCAGATACAGTCACAGAAAATAATTAAATTTATAAGTACTTATAAGTACGTCTGAGTCAGTGACAACTCTACAACTGATGTATCCATCGGATGACCAGCAATGATGGTGATAAATTGCTGTGTACATAATGTATATACAACTCGTTTAAACATCAACCCAACAATGTTAGATCTGTAAATTTGCTTTCGCAAATATTTTCGAACCCATATACTGAGATATCGTGACACCAAATCATGTGAAGCCCAGGTGGTCGTCTGGTCTAGCGGGACGGCTGCAGTACAGGCGATTTGGTGTCACGATATTTCAGTAGCATGGGTTCGAATCCCGGCGAGGGAAGAAAAAAATATTTGCGAAAGCAAATTTACAGATCTAACATTGTTGGGTTGATGTTTAGACGAGTTGTATATTATATATTTACGTATTCTAAGTCCATAATGTTTACATTTATTTGTACTGTATTGTATTTTTTTCTATTTTTTAATGTTGTCATTTAAGAAGTAATTTTTACATTGCTATCAAGCGAGAGATTTAGCTAGCCATCAAACCATGTCCAACCTACAATTTTTTTCTGGTACAAAATGTACCAATATCAGAAATATGGCAGATATTATCAAATAGTTCGTTTCAATGTAAATTGCATTTGCGTTTGATTTTGTTGCACTTCAGTGTTTCTGTTTTCCGTTGTTTTCCTCTTATAGTTGATGTGTTGTCCTCGGTTTAAGTTTGTTATCCCGAATTATATACTATCTGTCTTTATTCAGAAGTCATTTGTTAATTTGTGTATCTTTAATGATTTTGCTTACTCCTTTTTGTTACATTTTCTGACATCAGACATGTTAATCCTACATTGTCTAGATTTCTAGTTGGAGGAATAAGACCTCGCAAAACATTTTTAACTCTAAAAAAGATGATGTGGTATACTTGCCAATAAGACAACTGTCCACAAAAGACCAACATGACACAGACATTAACATCTATGGGTCACCATACGGCCATCAACGATGAGCAAAGCCCATACCGCATAGTCCACTATAAAAAGCCCCGATAAGACAATGTAAAACAATTCAAACGAGAAAACTAACAGCCTTATTTATATAAAAAATGAACGAAAAACAAATAAGAAACACATAAACAAACGAGAACCACTGAATTACAGGCTCCTGACTTGGGACAGGCACATACATAAATAATGTGGCGGGGTTGAACATGTAAGCGGGATCCCAATCCCTAACCCGTTTGAAATAAGTTTTCTACAGGTGCAACTAAACTTAAAAAAACCAAATCGTTGTATCTATGGAAAAATTTAGTAAAGGTTTTAAGTAATTTATGGTAACGATATCCCTGGTTTAATAATTTACCAGTAATACATTGGTTGCGTTCGTTAAAATCGAAAACGTCACAACAGACACGGACATAGCGAACAAGTTGTGAAATATAAACACCGTAAGATGGTGCCAAGGGAACATCACCATCTAAAAATGGACAATTAACAATAGGGAACGAAAAATCGTCTCTTTTTTCGTAAATTTTAGTGTGTAGTTTCCCGTTTAAAACCGAAATATATCAATCCAGGAAAGAACAGTTATTACAGAATACATTTGATTTATTTAAAGTAAGTTCCTTGGGGTAAATTTCAGCAGTATATTGAAACAATTCTTGATTATTTAACGAAAACATATCATCAGGATAACGGTAAGTGTTGTTGAATTTATCAATTAGATGCAATTTCGACGGGTCTTTACTGAGTTTAGTCATAAACTGTGATTCGTAACATTACAAAAACAAGTCTGGTATTAAAGGGGCACAATAAGTGCCCATGGGGATACCTACAACCTGTCGATACACTTTGTTGCCGAAACGAACGTAAATATTATCAAGGAGAAAAACAGCCTCAATCATCTCATCTCACCTGCAGTAAGTATATCTAGATATAGGAAGATGTGGTGTGAGTGCCAATGAGACAACTCTCCATCCAAATAACAATTTAAAAATTAAACCATTATAGGTTAAAGAACGGCCTTCAACACGGAGCCTTGGCTCACACCGAACAACAAGCTATAAAGGGCCCCAAAATTACTAGTGTAAAACCATTCAAACGGGAAAACCAACGGTCTAATCTATATAAACAAAACGAGAAACGAGAAACACGTATATATTACATAAACAAACGACAACTACTGTACATCATTTACCTTTCTCATAAGAAAAGAAGGCTTTAAACGAGCTGCAGGAAATATATATACCGTCAGCTTTATCAACGACCATTTACTTAAATAGGAAAACTTTTGTTAACAAGATAGTGTGGAAGTGTAGTGTAAAGAGTAGAAAAATCAAAACTATTAACAGAATGAAAAGGACCATCAAAAGCCCGCAATTTATCTAAAACATCCAAAGAATTTTTTACACTCAAAAAATGGTTTATACCACTATATTCATATATTTTATTACAATAATTCATGATAAGCTCATTAATAGTAGTTAATGAACTTGTTAAGAGCACTGACAGATTAGTTGTAGAACACTTACTAGAGGCCGAGATGAAACGATATTTGAATGGTTTTTTGTGTAGTTTATGTAGCCAATACATAGTATGGACCTTCAAATGTTCTGAAGAAGCCTTTAGCTTTGATGTGGTGGTGATATGCTTGTTTACTATATGACTCTCTGTGAAGCAAATGGACTTGAGTTAAGTATGACCTAAATTTTCACTGAACAAGTCCGGTTTTTATAAGGGACCAGCTGAAGTCCGCCTCCGATTGCAGGGTTTTCTAGCTGTTGAAGACCCGTTGGTGGCTTTTGGTTGTTATCTGCTCTTTGTGGGGTTGTTGTTTCCTTGACTTGACATAGCAGGGGTTCACAATAAGTACCCATTAAAAACCCGACTGCCTTTCAACAAATGCATTATACATGTTATAGATAAAGTATTTATTCATAAAATTTAACTCTCAATACTTAACGCTTAATTACGTTAACGTCTGAAATGGAGTTTATTTCTTAAACGACCAAAATATGTGCTAAGTGAGTTAACACATTTGATTGAGTATGAAAAGATAAGAAACGTTTTCGTTAAAAGAGGTTGTCTTCTATATGTTCTATGTTTCTATATGTAGAACGCTATTTTGCGGTTGTGGTTGTACGGGTTGAGATGAACATTACTTTGACACAAGTAAAAGTAAAAATTTAGCGGCATAAAAATTATAAGAGACATTTTTTAAGTGCACTAGAAAGAACATCGAACATGTCTTTAATAACCTTATATCCTAGTCAAACACCTAAAGACTAAGTATTTATTCATTTATATTACAAAAACATGTCGAAATTGTACATGTTGCAGATATAGAGACGTTTTGAGTATAACATAGAAATTTTGGTAGTAAATATCAACGTGAGATGTATGCGTTTTATCAAAAAACTGTACGTTATTACATAAGCGATTTAATATATATACGTCAATTTAAAACGCTTTTTCAAAGAAAAATCGATGCTTACTTTTTATTTAAAGATATTGATCTACACAGTACATTTAAAGGTAAAGAAATCAAATTGGAAAACGCAGAAATAGTTCATGACCCTTCGGAAGTTTTCATTTTCATATAATCTGGAAAGATTCCGATAAACAGTTCACAGAGGTTTCATATTAAAAACTGGTAAATATAAGTTTATTTGAAACATCAAGAAAATAATATACAAATACTATACATTATTGATAATATTCAAACATATAAATGAACTGATTAAGATCTTGGCATGTTAAGCATTATATTTCAGACAGTTATTGGGATAAAAGCGACATTTTACACCTTTAATGACTTCAAAAAGGTAATTGTGTTGTTAAGGCAAAGTTTCCGTCAAAATAAGGTTCACTTATTCCCTATTCAAAGGATAGCCACCTTCCGTCCATCTAACATCAAAGGTTGGATCTGCGTCTAACCTTTGACATTTGAAAATGTGCAGATCAGTCTAGCATGACGACATCTTTTGACGCAAACATTTTGACTAATCTATGGTATCCATAAATTGTCCATTTTGTTTTGTAAGTTTTATCACTTAAGAATAGTCTTATTATTCACTCATCATGCTCATAATCCCTGAGTGACTTAGTGCATTATAAGTAAAAATGTCAACATACTCACTGATTCTCAAGACATAGACTCTGAAAAAGGGTTGAAGTGCTCTTTTCTCCTCTCCTGGACAAATGAAATATCAACACGTATACTTTTAAACGTTTTGTTGTCTGTGCACAAATATTATATCATGAGTTTACGGTATATATAACACTAATTGATTGGTACAAAAGTTCACGTTAAATAAAAAAAAAAATGGCTTTGATTGTCGTTCATTATGAAGTCTCAACTGAAGGAAACAAATATAGTTTGACTTTCGAAGTAGAACAAATGAATAGAATAATCTTTTCATTAGCTTATGCAGTAAGCACTGTGACAATGTTCTTTACATGTTGTATTATCAGAAAAGACTTTATTGGAATGTATGTTTTTTTTTTATTATAAAGTGCCCTTTATAGAGAAGTTTTATTTACCGTTGCAATGAAGAAGAACTTTTTTGTATCTTACAATAGTATGCCATATTATATACTCGCTTTCTAGTTATGACGAGAAAACCGAAATATGGCGTAACGGTACCCAAATTGCAACTATTGAGCAAACATAACAGCGGAAATCTTGCAAGATTTCCTAGAGACTTAACAATTTGTAAATGAACATCTTTCAAAATAGGTAAACATATTTAGATATACACAAAACGTGCACAGTATTTATCAAAAGATGAAGTGTTTACTGAAAAAGAAAAATGTACGGAAAACATCGTCATGCGACGTCATCAAAACGTCATCTTTTTAAAATTAGCAAATACAATATATTGCAAGTATATATTTCTTATAAAATGAAGAGTAAGCATGGATTAATATCCAATTGATAAAAAAAAGAAGCTCTGTTATTCGACTTTTGACGATGCAAATCTAAGCAGGGATGCAATTTGGGTACTCCATATTACCGAATAATTGATGGTTTGGAGGTCAGTTTAGACCAATTTTCATATGATTCCATATGGATTCAAAATCAGATTTGTGAAACCATGTAGTAAATGATTATGCATCTTCAAAATTAACATGATAAACACGTAATGAACAGTTTTGTCTGGAGAATAGATAAACGTAGGTTAAAAACAGTCAAAATAGGTGCAATTTGGGTACTCTCACGTTACAGAAGACTACAGTTTTGAAAATCTGACCAACATTTAATCTGGTTTTTTTTAAATTTATGTTTCGGTAAATGAATATATGAGTGATACTGTATCTATGGTATCTTAATCGGTAAAAAGTCTAAATCGGTATGTCACCTTCATCAAAGGGAAGGCCAAGGGGAATGTAGTTATGACGTAATGAACATATCCGATAGCATTTGTGAAACGGTTATTCCATAACGGTCAACCAACTCGTGATGGCGTCCGTTAAAATTAACGAAGGGATGATCTCAGCTTCACCGTGTGGAACTCTTGGTTTAATAGCTTCCTTGTGAGCAGCAACCCTCTATCAAGAAAATCATGATAGTAAATACAAGCACGGGAATATCGTATCAATTGGATATATATATATACCCCGTATGCAGGTGTTGCTGGAATGTTGCTACTTAGAAATGGAAAGTTCTCGTTTGTCTTAAAGTTGTGTTTTCATTGTCAATTTCTAGATGTAAGTAAATATATGAGGCCGACTTAAGTGTATCTCTAGTTTGATGGGATAGATACGTTCCAAATAGTCATTACATTTTGAATTAATTAGTGATAGAACATCATCTTTATAGCGGAAAGTAGAGTTAAAGATATTGATAACTTCTTATCTTTCTCGCAGATAACCAAAATTATTTTGTTGTTTTAAAATACCGGTATTTGTTAACCTTTATCTCAAAACTTACATGTAGATGGACAAATGTTGATTGTCTTTAGATCAAATTAAAACGTTGCTTGTTTTTCGAAAATAGTTTATTTATTTTCTAACATTTCAAAACTTGAAAAGAACCAAAACTGAAACTATTTGCTCTACATTATTTACTGACACACCAGCAAAAATGTGTGTGTGAGGTAGAGCATATTTTGTGCAATTTAAATATTATTTCGATGGAATGAAAACCTATAATGTTCAATTAATTTAAATGTTATGGTTTTTGAAACAGTTTAGAGTAAATCTTATTTTTCTTTCAGTTAGGGAAAACATTTTTTTTTTACTGTATATAAAACAGATGACGACTGTCCAGTTATCCTTCATCGAATTAAACGTACCCATTAAACTTTCACTTGGTTTGTTCAAGATAATGTAACACGTGAAGCAGGAGCATTATACCCTACCAGAGTTATTATAATTAGTGAGGCTCGTGTTGCTCAATCAGTTTTGTTTTGTTGCTTATTATCAGTTTTGCAGTTTTTGTAGACTTTTGGTATTTTTTGTCATTACATTCGTTTTGACTCATGAGCCTGACTATCTGAAATGTACCTCTTTTTATCAGAACACTTTTGGTAATTAATTTCAACAAGAATATGAACATGTATCTTTATCTGTTTTTAGAGACCTGCATAAAAAATGGACGACTCTGATGTCATCATCGTGATAGTATTGAGTATTTTGGGAAGTCTAACATGTCTATGGCTAGGACCTTTATGTTTTTACTATATGTGTAGAATATTGAAATCAAGAGGTACTCATTAATTAGCAATTCGTTTTAATCTGAAATAAAAAAAATATCCTGCATATGAAACGTTCTACCATTGCAATTATTTCTCTTGAAATGTAACTATTGCATAAAATCAGCATTATCCTTTTTTCTTTCATTGATTAAATATTTGACCATTCACATCGTTGTACATTTTTGTTCGTGTTTCTGATATTTTTCACGAAAAGAGATTTTTCTTCTTTCATAAGATACCCTATTTCGATTAAAATACTAAATGTTTTTTTTGTTAATAAAATTCGAGATTGCAGTTACATTTCGTCCTTGAAAAGATGACCGAGGACATTGCAGACGTATTCACTTGAATTGATATTTACCTTAAATCATGGTTATTACTGTATGTGCATTTGACAATTATTTTAAATTAAATTTTACAAGTTAATATAAAACTGTAAGTAGCGTTGAAAGAAGCACATTTGTCCGTCAAACGATTTCATTGCCAACTAATTGATACTTGATATTTGAAAGTTCAATGGAAACTACCTTGAATGTCAAATGCAGTGATAAGACTTAATCAAATTTGGTAGTTATCTTGGCATACAAAAAAGAGTAAAAATTGATTTGTTTTCTTAATAGTGGTCTTCTTAGTAGTCACTATGTTTAACGTTTATGAAAAAAAAACATTATTTCCAAGATTTGGAGTGATCAAAACGAATTATGACACTGAACTTTTCAATTGGTAACAGCATTGCAAAATCTGGTGACATAAATGATATTTATTTATAATTTGACTATTTAATTTAGAGACTATGAAATGTGGTTTATATTTGGAGGATATGATTGTATGCCAGAAGAGGAAAACAAATAAATGAGACATAGGATATCCCATTTTTAGCTCTATTCGTTGTTTTTTTTGGATACCATTTTTTTCTTAACGTTTGTTTACCTATTATTAACAAGCACAATCTACTCTTTACCTTTTTAATGAAGCAGATGTTGTATGATTGAAAAAAAAATAACAAAATATACGAGTTCATCAATCTGAGTAATTTAGATTGATTGAAAAGATACAGTGAAGCTCATCAAATAATGACCATATGGCAAATGCAATTATTTTGCAATATGTTTAATTTCTCGTAAACGGCCTGTCACCATGGTCACTACTCACTAGATATATAGTAATAGTGTGCTTTATCTGATTGGGATTATTGAATACTAGGTATTTACTGTGAAAATTGTTTACATTTGTGTTGTTCGACAAGCATTTCTTGGTTTCCTTTCATCATGCAAATATAAAACAAATGAATGAAAAGATAGACACAATAAAAGCAAACGGAGATTTGTCAGAAATAGTTACAACCAAACTTTCTTAGTAAATTATAGTTAATTCTAAATTAAAAACGAAAGCTGAAAATGTCTGCTCGGAATATTGCAAATTTTCTTCATTTTGCTTTAATTCATGCTTAACGCACTATTTTCATATATTGTCTTACATGTCTATGTTTATTACAGATGGAACGAGGCAAGTAGTACCTAAAAGTGCAATCCCTGGCCAGTTCCGGGGATCATTCAACCTCCTCCACCACCAGATCCACCAAACCCTAATTTCAACAAACGAAATTATGTATAGTTCTATGACAATGTGACATCATTTCTAACGTTCATTTTGATTGGTTAAAATCACCCATTGTCATGGCATCAATTTACAATTAGTGCTATTAAAATGTACAAGCAAGCATAGCAACCTATATACTTGTGACTGTCTGTGTAATTAATTTAAAATATTTACGGATAGCATATATATTTCTTAATTGTATTTGTAATGAACTGAATTTGAATTTTATTGTTCATTCATATTTAATACAGTGAATATATTGCTTCGCTAACCATAAACAAAAGCTGCTAGTGTACATCCGAGTGCAAGAACATTAGCCGCTTATTATCGACGAAGCCTGTTTAAAATGAGAAGTTTAACAATAAAGAAAAGATAAATTGTAAAAACGTAGAACAATTAACATTCATAGAAACACACGTTAAAATCATCTTTTACTAAAACTAAACTGAAAAAAATCAACCAAAACTAAACATAATTACAACATGAAAATGGAAGAATGAATACAAATAAACAAAAATCAGTATTCAAATAATTAAAACACAAATAAGAATTTAGTTAGTAAAAATTAAAACAAATCAACAAAATGTCTAATCACAGCTTCTACCATACACTCTGTTTGCGGTCACGATCTTTGATGTTGCTTGGAATATCAAATACTTCAAGATTCAATTGATCCAAATAATCACCGTAATTAACTTTTCACTGATTTAATATTTGACTTGCATTACCCTAGTCTTGCATCATCAATAAGATATATGACTCACTATATATTCACTTCATTTAAAATTGCATTTATTACACAGCTTTGCATACGACACTATCGGTTGATATCATAATTAAATTTCAACATACATCAAAACATGACAATAAATAGCATTAACGCTATAATAATAACTAAGTCTAGAAAGAACATTTAAAAATATAAGGTCTTAATATGAAATTAAATTTAGAAACCTGAAGACAGACACTATCGGTCATATCAGAGGGAACTAAAAACAATGAAAATTCTAAGCATTCGGTTTCATAAAATAAATGATGTTCTTCCTGTACCGAAGACGTATTGGTTGCTTTCGACTGTTTTCTGTTCTCTGTTCAGGTTGTTGTCTCTTTGGCACATTCTCCATTTCTATTCTCCATTTTGTCTTTTTACAGAGTTAGTCTTTAGTGCCGTGTGGAGATAGTAGAGTGTCTCCCTGTGGTTCAGGTGTATGCTCTTATAGATTATATTACATTATTAAGTGTGTGTCCGAGGCAAGCTGAACCGCACCTCCGAGTGCGGGCAGTTTTCGCTGTATTGAAGATTAATTGATGGCCTTTAGTTTTCCTCACTTTGACCGTGTTGATGTTTCATGCCATGTTCCTCATTTCCATTCTCAATTTGATAGAGGATTCAAAATTCAGTACAAACACAACAATTAAAAAAATGAATAGAGTCTTCAATCATGCTGATGATCAGAAATTATTGGTATTCAACAAAATCATATAAAGTATTAAAGGAATACACACAAACCCGTTTTATACAAGGACCTGATACATGTATGAACAGAATGTTGCATATTCCATCATTGTGACATACCGTAAATTGGGTTATTTTGGTTGTAGTTTTATTATGGTTGATTTAGTGCCTACGATGAAAGCGCCATAATTCAACACACGAAAATAAAGCAAACACTAAAATTTAAAACGCTAAAATCGCGTACTGGAACGACAAAATCGTAATGCTAATTGTTTGGAAAAAACAGTTTATGTTATTATATCTTCCGTATATTTCTTACAATTAAATACTTAAAGCCGAATCTGCAAATACATACCTTGTATAACTTGACAACAACACTAAACAATTTTTACTTAATTGTAATTTTTTTGAAATTTTTAAGAAAACACAACATGCATTTTTATTCATTTGTGACATAAATATGCCATGCTATCGCTGAATAGACGCCGTTATTGGAAATTAAAATATCAGTACTTCTTGTGATCCTTTATCTCCATTAAATTAATATGTACTGCCCCAGGCATAAGAATTAAAATTAAATTCTTAATCAACATATTGACATGTAATGCAATAGAAATATTTAAAATCTATATCAAATGATATTTAAAAAAACTAAATAATAGATATAAAAGAAGTGATTTTAGTGTTTAAGATTAAATTAGCTTTAAACCATGAAATACGGATGTTTTGGCAATTGCATTTGTATTCAATTCCTTCATTGAGTTAACTTTGTCGTGTTTCTAGTTTAAAAAATTCAATGATAGTTTGTCAGTAAACGGGGAAATATAGACAAATATGTATGAGGTTGCTCACTTCTGGTGTTAAACATTAAACATACTATCAATTGGAGGAAGCACCAACATTACACATACAAAAAAAAAGAGTAAATCTTATTTTTCTTTCAGTTATGGAAAACAGTTTAGTTTTTTTTATTGTATATAAAACTGATAACCACTGTCCAGTTATCCTTCATCGAATGAAACATACCCGTTAGACTTTCACTTGGTTTGTTCAAGATAATGCAACACGTTCAGGAGGAGCATTAGATCTTACAAAGTTATTCTGATTAGTGAGGCTCGTATTGCTCAATCTTCAGTTGAGTTTTGTTGCTTATTATCAGTTTTGCAGTTATTGTAGACTTTTGGTATTTTTTGTCATAACATTCGTTTTTGTCTCATGAGCCTGACTATCCGAAGTATACCTCTTTTTATCAGAACACTTTTGGTAAATAATTTTTAACAAGAATATAAACATGTATCTTTATCTGTTTTTAGAGACCTGCATCGATATAAAAAAATGGACGACTTCCCGAAAGTATTGATCTGTTTTGGAACTCTAGCATGTCTATATCTAGTGCTAGGACCTTGTTTTTACTGTATTTGTAGAACATTGAAATCAAGAGGTACTCATTAATTAGCAATACGTTTTAATTTGAAATAAATAAAAAAAAACATTATGCAGATGAAACGATCTACAATTGCAATTTGTTTCTCTTTAAATGTAACTATTGCCTAAAATCAGCATTATCCTTTTTTCCTTCATTGATTAAATATTTGACCATTCACATCGTTGTACTTTATTGTTCGTGCTTCTGATATTATTCACGAAAAGCGACTTTTCTTCTTTCATAAGATATCCCATTTTCGATTAAAATAATAAATGTTTATTTTGTTAATAAAATTGGAGATTGCAGTTCCATATCGTCCCTGAAAAGATGACCGAGGACATTTTAAACGTATTCACTTGAACTAGATATTTGCCTTAAGTCATGGTTATTACTGACTGTGTATTTGACAATTAATTTGAATCAAATTTTACAAGTCAATATAAAACTGTAAGTAGCGTTGAAAGAAGCACATGTGTCCGTTAAACGATTTCATTGCCAGCTAATTGATACTTGATACTTGAAAGTTCAATGGAACCTATCTTAAATTTCAAATACAGTGATAAGACTTAATCATAGCTGGTACATGTAGTTAGCTTAGGGTCGCATACACAAAAGAGTAAACATTGTTTTATTTTCTCATTTCTATGATTTGGGAGTGATCAAAACCAATTATGACACTGAAATTTTCCATTGATAACAGCATTGACAAATATGGTGACATGCATGACATTTATTAACAATTTGATTAATTGATTTAGAGACTATGAATTGTGGTTTATATTTTGAGGATCTGATTGTATGACGGAAAAGGAAAACAAATATTGAGACATAGGATATCCCATTTTTAGCTCTTTCCATTGTTTTTGTTATACCATTGTTTTTTTCACTGTTTGTTTACCTATTATTAACAAGCACAATCTACTCTTTACTTTTTTAATGAAGCAGGTGTTGTATTCTTCAAAAAAAAAATACGAGTTCATCAATCGGAGCAATTTAGATTGACTGAAAAGAGACAGTGAAGCTCATCAAATAATGACCATATGGCAAATGCAATTATTTTTTGCAATATGTTTAATTTCTCGTGAACGGCCTGTCACCAGGGTCACTACTCACTAGATATATAGTTATATTGTGCTTTATCTGATTGGGATTATTGAATACTAGGTATTTACTGTGAAAATTGTTTACATTTGTGTTGTTCGACCAGCATTTCTTGGTTTACTTTCATCATGCAAATATAAAACAAATGAATGAAAAGATATTTTACAGATAGACACAATAAAAGCAAACGGAGTTTTGTCAGAAATAGTTACAACCAAACTTTCTTAGTAAATTATAGTTAATTCTAAATTTAAACGAAAGCTGAAAATGTCTGCTCGGAATATTACAAATTTTTCTTCAATTTTGCTTTAATTCATGCTTAACGCACTATTTCCATATATTGTCTTACATGTCTATGTTTATTACAGATGGAACGACGCAAGAAGTACCTAAAAGTATAACCCCTGACCAGCCAGTTACGGGGATTATTCAACCTCCTCCACCACCAGATCCACCAAACCCTAATTTCAACAAACGAAATTATGTATAGTTCTATGATAATGTGACATCATTTGTAACGTCCATTTTGATTGGTTAAAATCACCCATTGTCATGGCATCAATTTACAATTAGTGCTATTAAAATGTACAAGCAACTATAGCAACCTATATACTTGTGACTGTCTGTGTGATTAATTTAAAATATTTACGGATATCATATATATTTCTTAATTGTATTTGTAATGAACTGAATTTGAATTTTATTGTTCATTCATATCTAATACAGTGAATATATTGCTTCGTTAACCATACACAAAAGCTGATAGTGTACATCCGAGTGCAAGCACAATAGCCGCTTATTATCGACGAAACCTGTTTAAAATGAGAAGTTTAACAATAAGGAAAAGAGAAATTGTAAAAACGTAGAACAATTAACATTCGTAGAAACACACGTTAAAATCATCCTTTACTAAAACGAAACTGAAAAAAATCAACAAAAACTAAACATAATACAACATGCAAATGGGAGAATGAATACAAATAAACAAAAATCAGTATTCAAACAAATTAAAACACAAATAAGAATTTAGTTAGTAAAAATGAAAACAAATCAACAAAATGTCTAATCACAGCTTCTACCATACACTCTGTTTGCGGTTACGATCTTTGATGTTGCTTGGAATATCAAATACTTCAAGATTGAATTGATCCAAATAATCACCGTAATTAACTTTTCACTGATTTAATATTTGACTTGTATCACACTAGTCTTGCATAATCAATAAGATAAATGACTCACTATATATTCACTTCATTTAAAATTGCACCAATTACAAATCTTCGGATATGACACTATTGGTTGATATCAAAATGAAATTTTAACATACTTCAAAACATGACAATAAATAGCATTTACGCTATATTAATAACTAAGTCTAGAAAGAACATTTAAAATATAGGGTCTTAATATGAAACTAAATTTAGAAACCTGAAGACATACACTATCGGTCATATCAGAGGGAATTAAAAACAATGAAAAGTCTATGCTCTCGGTATCATAAAATAAATGATGTTCTTGCTGTACCGAAGACGCATTGGTTGCTTTCCGCTGTTTTCTTTTCTTTGTTCAGGGTGTTGCTCTTTGGCACATTCCCGCATTCTATTTTCCATTTTATTTTGTACAGAGTTAGTCTTTAGTGCCGTGTGGAGATAGTAGAGTGTCTCCCTGTGGTTCAGGTGTATGCTCTTATAGATTATATTACATAATTAAGTGTGTGTCCGAGGCAGTCTGAACCGCACCTCCGAGTGCGGGCTGTTTTCGCTGTATTGTAGATCAATTGATGGCCTTAAGTTTTCCTCACTTTGAACGTGTTGATGTTTCATGCCATATTCCTTATTTCCATTCTCAATTTTATAGAGGATTTTAAAATTCAGTACAAACACAACAATTAAAAACATGATTAGAGTCTTCAATCATGCTGATGATCAGAAATTATTTGTATTCAACAAAATCATATAAAGTATTAAAGGAATACACACAAACCCGTTTAGTTGAATGTTGCATATTCCATCATTGTGACATACCGTAAATTGGGTTATTTTGGTTGAAGTTTTATTTTGGTTGATTTGGTGCCTACGATGAAAGCGCCATAATTCAACACACGAAAATAAAGCAAACACTAAAATTTAAAACGCTAAAATCGCGTACTGGAACGACAAAATCGTAATGCTAATTGTTTGGAAAAACAGTTAATGTGATTATATTTTCCCTATTTCTTACAATTAAATACTTAAAGCCGAATTTACAAATACATACCTTGTGTAACTTGACAACAACACTAAACAATTTTTACTTAATTGTACATTTTTTGAAATTTTTAAGAAAACACAACATGCATTTTTATTCATTTGTGACATAAATATGTAAGGCTATCGCTGAATAGACGCCTTTATTGGAAATTAAAATATCAGTACTTCTTGTGATTATTTATCTTCAGTTAATTAATATATAATGCCGAGGCATCATAATTAAAATTAAATCCTTAATCGTCAATATATTAACAAGTAAAGCAATATAGATGTTTAAAATCTATATCAAATGATATT
This sequence comes from Mytilus trossulus, assembly GCF_036588685.1. Classification (NCBI taxonomy): domain Eukaryota; kingdom Metazoa; phylum Mollusca; class Bivalvia; order Mytilida; family Mytilidae; genus Mytilus; species Mytilus trossulus. The sequence continues at coordinate 45,045,348 of NC_086381.1, read as the reverse complement.
TGTAAAAAATAAATAATATATATTTGAAAACCGATTTTAGTGTTTAAGATTTTGTTTGCTTTGAACCACGAATACAAAATTACACGCACCAAAATAAAACACATGACTTTCGAGAGAAAAACGCCAAAATTCCCCAAGAGCAGACAACCAAATGTATGAAAATCAACGCGGAGAAAGGTAGATAAAAGAAATGATACGGGATACCTTTACAATCCAAACAAAAAATATGTAGTTTTAATCCTGTATTTTTCAGAAGATTTCACACATCTTTTCCTTTTCCACTTGTATTTGTTCCTCTAATAAAGGTTTGAGTTAATTTGTTCAAATGACTTTTTGAATTGTTATAAATTTATACCATTCAATCTGGAAATATGACACTAACTTAGTATAACAGTCCAAGAATCAAAACATAAATATAAGAAGAAATACAGAAAACCTTCATTAAACGTAACCTGACCAAGGCTAACAATGACAAGACCAAATGTAAATGGTAATAATAACTTTTTATTTATTAAAGGATTGAGGCTGAATTTGAAATATAACAAAATTTGATCATTTAAAATATATAGATTAATGAAAAAATAAAGCAAAAAATATTTGAAAAATTCTGAAAATTTAGAAAACGTGACCTTTTTGACGTTGACAATGAACTGACCAACAACATTAATGATCTGAACGTTGAAACTGTGTTATTTTATGTTATTATGCTAACTCAAAATGATATCAAATAAAGAAATTCATTAAATGCCCAGTTGCTACACAAGATGACCTGGACGCCTGAAGTAAGAATAAAACAAAAGATGTATGCATGTACATATAATATATTGTCAGAGAGTAGGATACTTTGTGACGCCGATTATAGCTGTTACAAATGCTCGTGGACATGAAAAGAGGGGTCTCGTTCCAATCACGAATCGGGTGTAAATAGTTTTCGACCTGACTAAGCTGAAATTGTTTTATATCACCAGCACGACAATTACACTATTAGCCCCATGAGCAAGTTCAAAAGAATATTTATCAATACCAATATATTGGCAATGAATTTGAAGAACTTTGCAATTTGTCTTTTTTGTTCTTTTTATCCTTTTTTAATGTAAATAATTTATGTTATTCTTTTTCATATTAACACAAAAGAACAAAGGGATTAACATTATGATTCATTGGAATACCGATTTTGTTCTTGCACCATCTATCATTCAAAATTATGCAAAGATACATTGTCTAACCAAAAAGATCATCATTTTGATGATTTTGTCCTTGATGTTTTAATTTGTTTCCCTCGGTTTTAGTTTGTAGCCCGGATTTGTTTTCTCTCAATTGATTTCTCATTTCGAACAGCGGAATACTTCTGCTGTCTGTTTTTGTTAAGTATGATAATTCCTGGCAATTAAAAATGAGTTTCTATCCATGATTCAAATATCCTTCAACAAAAAGTATTTGTCATATTAAGACACAATTATATATGTGATCATTAGAATTCTTAGGGTTTTTTTACTTATCAAGATGCTATGCTCAAAATATGTAACGTGCGATTTAAACATCGTATATCATGTCTAAATAAACATTAACAGTGGTGCCTTATTCTAAACGGTTGCAAGGTCAACTGAATACGAGGTCGCAGATCATTTCACCCACACATATGATCCGAGTACGGCTGATATAGTATTTTAATGGGTTTTTAAATCGAAAAATTGAATTTTACAGAAAATGAACATATTCATGATATTATTTTGCATTTACATTGATTATTTTTATGCAGAAAGTCCCATATCACCCAATATGCACGTCTACGTACTTGAGAAATTGTCAGTAAATACATACACATAAGGAATGACTGCTTTAATGATTTATCGTGGATAAAATGCTTATTTTAGCCTAATTTGGTGTACGTTTTGTTTTTTTGTTGAATATTGCTAATTCGGTGTATATTAATTGTTATATTTCACATCAGTAAAAAAGTATATCGGTATATTGATGAGTATTTCTATTTTTGATTTTTATTAAAAGTTTCTTTTTTTATATTATCGTCTTCATTGAAGCGAATGGAAATATTAAACTTTACAAGGAAGTAACATAATATCATCTATATTGAAAATTAAACTGTATTTGGGTGGAAAATAATGAGAATTATCACCTTGACTTTCATAGCGATTGAAAACGTTTGTTGACCATAAGAAATACACGACTGTGTGATCACTGTAGAAAAAGGTATGCAACTTTTAAGTTATCAAACTATTTATCGTTATTGTTAAGGTTGACATAATGCAAGGTTATGCACTGACCTAATTTTATATAACTATTACATTCAAACGTACATTATAATTCTATGGATAAACCCAATTTAGATTCTTTTCTTATAATCTATTGCCTTTTAATGATAAAACAAATCCGAAAACATGATTTTGCTTAAAAAGAATAATTCTGATAATAAACCACACAATTTTGTTAAAAAAAGCATTATTTTTTATTATAGATTCAGATTCAGATTTTTGGTTTGATATTGTGTCCAAAAGTAATGAACTTTTCGACGTGATGATCCACAATCGATGTTATAAACGTGATCAATGAAAGGTATTCCTTTTGTTCCCGTTGCATGAATGGGGGTGACTTGCTCCTTAGATCATGAAAAATGTGGTTTTTTTTTATTTCATTCCTTGTAATTATAGTAATGTATTCTAATAAAGAAAATTAAAAAAACATTCAGCTAATAAAACATTATGCAAATAATATATGAGCCAGATACAATATTATTTTAAAACATTCATTAATAACTTTCAAAATTGTAAATATTATTTTACAAATGGAATTTTCAGTGAAAGGATCACAATTAATGATAAAAGGAAAATGTGAGATAAACAACAACGTGCCAGCAAACTGAGTGGCACAATCTATCAATGCAATCTGGAAATAAACGCTATATACAATATTTGACTATTATTTATCTTTTTATGAAGATAGAAAATATATTTTAGGGAACCCATTAAAAGGGTTCTACCTTTAAAACACGAATTCATCAAACAACGAAATTCCTTCAAAATATCAATATAATTATTGCATTAGACAATTGATAAAGCGTGACGATCAAACGTCAATGTGACACTGCAATGTATATTTCATTATTTTCTAAATTCTCTTCGGTCAAACGAACATTAATTATTTATATACTAGACTATATGATTTCAATATACCTCGGCCCCATCTGTTTCTTATCTCATTCATAATATAAATAACTAAAACACTAGTTTTAGAACTTGTCAGGCACGATGACCATTCTTTTTGATATAATATAAAATGATTGCAATACATGTTTATCCAATGATAACAAATTACAAAGGTTTGTAATTGTACAAATACAGTCCACATCACAGAATCAGTCCTCTGTTTAAAAAAACTAAAAACTGTTGTCTCAACAATCTACAAAAAACAAACAAAAAATGTTACAAAAAGTAAATTTAATACTGTTTCGAATATATATGTGCGTAAGTATAACTAAATCCGTATTTAAATACACTCGGGTTCATAAAACCTGTTACAATTCTATTGTTATAATTATAGAATTATCATACGATAAAATTCTTCCGTCACGTACACAAATATATTTAGTGCTGATACCTCCTCTTTTATAAATGTCGTTAGGTAGATAAATTAAACGTATGTAAATGCACATACAGTTTAAATAAGGAAAAATGTCAAATTCTAAAATAAAGCTTTGATATATAGAAAAACGAAACATCAATAACACAATATACTTGACATGTATAAACGAGTAAATTTACAAATTTTATCTTTTCCGTACAGTGTTTTTATTTTATGTTGAGTATTTATATCGAAAAGATACAAATAAAGTATTATGGTGTTGTTCTTCTCCTCTGTTGAAGCATATGATTCCACATCGTATGTACTACGTCTGACGTCTGTAAACTTTTTTTTAACCTTTTGAACTTCTAGTGAGAACCAGAAAAAAGGATCAACAGATAATAATTTATGTTTTGCATTGTTGAATTATATGATAAACAGATCCCAACATGTCAATTTTTATATCAGATGTATTTTCAGTCCTTCGGTTGAAATGAGTGGAATTCTGATATTTTGAATTCTTTGTTCATTACATGCAGCTTCGTCTCTACGAAGTTCAACATAATTCATGGAATTCTTGTATAATATAAACGTCTATTTCATAATACAGGCAGTTGGAATGGATCTTTCAACAAAAATTCGAACCAGCCGAGAAAATGCACCCCAAAAGAGGTTATCACGTAAACAAGAAGGTAATAAATTTTAATATACTCATTTAGAGAAGAAATATAAGTTGTACTAGTTAAAAGAACAAAAAAATGTAAAAAGAGTAAAATCATCATTATAGCAAGACAGAACCGAACTACAATTCGTATGCAAAATCTATCAGAAGATCATGATAGCAATACCAAGCCACTTTATTGATGTAGATTTCTTTCGGCAGTTTTTGCAAAGCACTTTAACCATTTGTATAAGAAAAACAATGATACATTGTGTGATAATTATGAAGTAATAAAAACGTTCCTGATACAAAAAAAAAAACAAAGCAGGAAGTACAGAAAGTAATTATTTTGCGATTTGAGCAGACAAATGAACTGAAAAAAAAATCAACAGACTTACAAAGCTCTGCTTTACCGAGAACATACGACTGAGAACCAGCAACGCTGCTAACAATGCTCCGTGTACTCTAAACTATTGCGATACGAAAAAAGCCACCAATAAAACTGAAATACTAAAATAATGTTCAAAAAAGTGAATGTAAGCAATTACAAATGTATAGGCAACTCACATAGGTATCGACAAATTGTATAACCACGAAAGACATATGCGTCTTTATATTGTATATGATAACACAATCAATAGTTATATCAATAAAAACATTATTCAAAGATTTAAAAACAGTGTTCAATAGGTTAACTTTTAGAATAAGTTTATCTAAAAGATTGATCAGTTTACCAGGATTGTTTTAAAATTTCCGAGCTCAGTTAACAATAAGAGATAAGATTTAAGATATGCTATTGTTTTCAAAGTATGTTTTTTACAGGTACGGCGAAACTTGCAAATAAAATATTTGTATTTATGGAAGATTTAGGTTCTAAGTAATTTGTGAGAATGAAATTTCTGGCTTAATAATTTACCAGTAATCCCTAGATGTTGCTCATTGAAATTCAAATTGTCACTACAGACACGGTTTTTACGAACCAATTGAGCTATAAAATGCGAAAGATGATACCATGGGAACCTTATTGTCCAAATAAATTACATAAATCATAGGGAATGGAATTACTCCCTTTTATCGTATTTTTTTTGTAGAGTATCTGAGTGTATAAATTTACATGTCTAATAGACGCAATATTTGAAAACTAACATGTTCAGTAGTTTGGTATGACATGGTTTATACAATAGTGCATATGTCTAAGTAATGTTTATTTTCTAAGACTAATTATTATGTACAAAGCACTGTTTGGATACACATATTATAACGCAACCAAGATAAATTGAAGGCTGAGGGACGATATACAATAATAGACGTTAAATTAACGCTCCATCGTATAAGAATATCAAGAAAGATTATAACGAAACATTAATTTCCACTTTTGTATTATCAGTCTCTAACTGTTAAAAACTTGAATAGGACGTGTGAAATAAGTTTAATAGCAGATATATGAATAGACTTGATAAGATAAACAAAAATAGAATATTGTGTCGCTTAGAACAGCCCTCTACAAAATACAAACAATTAAAGTTGTAATGCAAATATAAAATACACAGTTCAAAACTAAGATTATTGATGTCTGAAAGACGACTGTTTGTCATCGTCTCAACAAAGTTAATATCCTAACTTGTAACTATCGTTTAATTTTCCACTTTAACATTTTTAAGGAGAAAAAAGGGAAAGAAAACACATCATATACTAGTATAAACAAATAGTGCACCTAAAAACACAGATATATTAAAAGCATGTAAGGGAAATTGAAGAAAGTACATTTATTGCCTACATACTGTAGCTGTTTAATCATATTCACCAAACGTGTTATTGATTATAAACGGTTAAAACAAAACAAAAACAAACCAGACATGTTGAAAGACAAGAAAATACAAAATGTTGAACAAATTGTCTTTTACGATAAGACGGAGTTTAAAAAGACTATGTATGTAATAATTTTTTTCTGAACACTAAAATGTTCCGTTCATTTTAGATACAGATAGAATTATTTTGCAAAAAGAACTGACATACCAAGATAGAGTGACTGAGAAAAGATTAATGTTGGATGAGCACAAAAATAATGTATTGGAAAACTCATCAGGAAGCCCAATTCCTTCAACCTCAACATGTTCAACAGGTGATGATACATCCTCTTTTATTAATGTCGATATTTAGATTAACAAAACGTTTGTAAAAGAACATACAATTAAAAAATCAGTCCAGAAAGAACGTAATTTTCTAAAATTAGTATCATTTTTTGGAGAAAAAAAACGCAACATAAGAAATACAATATTCCTGACATGTTTAAACAAATTTTTAAAGTTACTGAAATAAAGCTCAAAGTAAATAACCTGACATCAGGCCATATTACCCTTATAATCGATTGCTTTCCTTAAAAGAAAGGATTGATTACAAAACATTATAAACATTGCATGCATTGACTAAATGCTGCTTGCAACAAACAATATTGAACAACGAAGGGAATATTAATAAGATACATTAGCAATTCCAATCTCAAATAAAAAAAAACGCCTCTGAGTCAATGATGAAATAACAGCAATATGTATATAAGTATATTTTTGTGAATTCGGCTATAAAAGGTGTCATATCAATTGTAACCTTAGAAACGTTTGGGTTTCAACAGTATTTATGGTACTCCTGTATAATGATCGTGTTTATTTTAAAACAGACGAACATATAATGGATCTTTCCAAAAAACTGCGAACCAGCCGAGAAAGTGAACCCCAAAAAAGGCTATCACGTGAAGAAGAAGGTAATTATTCTAATTTGGAGGATATATATAGTCTGATGTACTAAGTAAAAGAACATACAGATAAAAAAAATAGAAAAAAAACATCATTATAGCAAGACAGAACCGAATAACGATTCGTATGCAGAATAAGTCAAAAGATACGGATGGCAATACCATAGCACTTAATTGATGTAGCTTTTTTCGGCAGTCTTTTGCAAAGCAGTATTACCATTAGTATTATTTAAAAAAAACAATAATAAAGTGTGTGATAGTCATGATCTAATAAAAACGTTCCTTCACAAAAAGAAACAGAGCGGGAAATATTGGAAGTCAATTTTTGCAATTAAGGCAGTCAAATGCACAAAAAAAAAAAAAAAAAGACTAACAAAGCTCTTTAAAATACGTTATCGAAAACATATGACTGAGTAGGAATAATTCAGCTCACAACGCTTCGAGTAAACTATACCATTGCAGGAAGAATGGAAAATATCCAACTTTAATACTTAAATAAGGAGATGTGGTATGATTGCAAATGAGACAACTATTCACCAGTGTAAAAAAAGTAGATATGAGCAATTATAGGCAAACGTACAGCCTTAAAATTTGAGATAAACAAATACCGTATACATATATAGACGGCTATAAAAAGCACGGACATGAAAATTATTTAATACTAAAATTGAGAAAACTAACAGCCTACTTTACAACAAATCAATTAAAAAAACAAATATGCCATACGTGAACCTTCAACAACCACTGAACTACAAACTCCTGATCTGGCCCAGGCACATACAGAATGCAGCCAGGAAAACGAGTGTGTATTCGCCCAACCGCCTAACATAGCACAGCATTAGAACACATAACTGTAAATTTCCCTTGAAACAAGCTTAACTCATCAGATTGATACAGAGAAAAACATCAAACAAAAATACAGACAGGGAAAACATCAATCTCTCATCCCTTACAACAAAATAAAAGACACTTAGTACCTCAAAAACAAAGCTAAATATAATACATTATAATTTCATTTATCTTCATTGTTAAAACATATGATATAAAGATCTTAACATGTTATTTTTCATATCAGATATTTAAAACATTGTTGTGACGTCATTCCATTGTTTTGTCTCAGTGCCTGGACAATCATTTACCTGTAAGAAACCACTGTGTTACATTTAGCTGTCCTATATTTTAAGAATAGCCCTCCTCTTTCTTAAAAATCTTGGACAGCTCAAGGTAGCATAACTGATTCTTACAGATAAATCACTGAAATAAAAAAAAACTATCAATAACTCTCAATTGTTGTTATTATATGAACAAAAATACAACCAAAAAACAAATGAAAATTAAAAAAACATTTTGTCACTCATCAAAACGGTTTCTTGAGGGGAAAACATTATTTTTAAATTCATTTTGAACACTACCAATACTTGTATAACAGTCAGTTTTCTCATGTTTTTTGGGTTGCCTCTTTGAGCACTAATTAAATAAATTAATTAAGCTCGTTTTAGTCTTGTTTTTGTAACATTTAAAAACACAAAGGGATTCAATACATAAATAAACGACAAAAGAGTGATACGACATTGCAGAAAGAAAAAAAAATAGAAAAAAGGGGGGATATTCAGGTGTTACCGTTTGGGTAAACAAAAGCAGTCTCGTGAAAATTTAAACAAAAGAAAATAACTAATAAGCATTTTGGTATCTCTTCACTTGTTTATATTAAATATTCAAATATTTAAATAAAACCGGAGAAGAAACAAGAAACTAATAGGAGAGGATTACATTTTGAAATATGATATAAATGTATATGAAACTTGCATTATTAGATGCTTTGACTATATCCTTTTTGTAATCCACATTAAACTAATGTATCGAAATAGATTTTAAATACACATTTGATTTTAAACCAAAATTTGAAACATCACAATTAAAAATAGACTTTCATCACATTATCCATTTTGAAACACAAGACGCATGAAAAGGTGTTAACGGAAACTATAAGCGAAACAATGAGTAGTCCTTGCGCACGCTAAAATCATAATACGCATCCCCTGTGTTTTATTCTTCATGTAGCAATACATGTTGTTTACCTTCAGCTGTACCTTCTTTTTGTTTATTATTTTTTTAATTTCAGCTTCTGTTTAAAGGGGCCAACATGCAGTATATATTTCAGTGTCAAGAAAGCTTATTCACAAAAACAAGTTTATACTTGATGAAAATAAATTTGTGCTTGCTTTTTCTTTTGCTTTACCTTTTTCGACGTGTTAAACAATGTTTTAAGTAGGATATAGACCTCTAACAATCCATTCTGTAAATTATCTAACAGGTCTTCGGCCTGCAGCCTTAAACCTGTCTAATATTTTACAGAATGGACTGTTATAAGTTTATATTCCTTACGTAATCAGCCCTTCGGCTCTTGGGCTGATATTGAATCTTTGGCTGATAATACATCTGATATGAAAAATGCCCTGTAATAATCTGATAGTTTTCGATAAAAATTTTCATTGTGATCGACTAGTAGTATCAACGCATTGTTTATGTATTCATGAATGGGTACGTTTAATTGGTTAAGCATCATAATCAAAAGACCAGATTTGTATTAAACGTTACGAATGACAAATTAAACGATAATTAAACGCAAAACAGACGACCCTCAGCAACGACTAATTTTATGCAGGAAGTGATTTTTTATATTTATAGTGATTGCCCTTTGTAAATATATGTGTACGAATGGAACGGAACCTCTGTTAATTTGAATTCTTTCGTTCGTTATATGCGATTTCATATTTACGGGGTTCAACAGTATTTATGATATTTTGGTATAATGTAAACATGTATTTCATAATAGACGAATATATGATGAGTCTTATAAAAAAGTTTCGACCCAGCCGAGAAGGTGAACCCCATAAATGGCTGCCACGTCACACAGAAGGTAATAACTATTAGTTAATCAATAAAGAGAAAATATAGTTAAGTGTACTCTTTAACAGGACAAAAAGAAAAAAAAAAGTAAGATCATCATTATAACAACGTCTCGAATGCGGAATATGTCAATAGATACTGATGATGAAACCAAAGCACTTGATAGATGTAGTTTTGTTCCGCAATAGTACTATTGTATTATGTAAAAAAATATTTGAAATTGTGTGATAGTCATGAACAAATAAAAACGTCCCCAGTCAAAAATAGAAAACAGAGCGTGAAAAATATATGTGTCGACAGCTTGTATAACAGTAGCAGTGCATATGCATTTAATTGTATATGGTAACACAATCAATAGTCATACAAATGAAACCCTCTAAAAAGATTTAATTACAGTGTTCAATAGGTAATCTTTTATGATAAGTGTTTCTTAAAGATTAATAAGTTTACTAGAGCTATCTAAGTTTCATAGCTCGGTTAATGACATCACGGTAAAATTAAGGATTTGTTATTTCCTTTGAAATGTGTGTTTTACAGGTACGACGAAACTAGCAAATTAAGTACTTGCTTCCATGGAAGAATTAAAGAACGTTTCTAAGTTCTTTGTGTAAACGAAATCCCTTACTGAATATTTTACACAGATTATGCTTATTGAAATTTCAAAACTTCACTAGAGAAACGGGTATAACAAGCGAGTTGGGATATATAAACTGCATAAGATGGTGCTTGGGAAGCATTAACGTCCAAATGAGGAACATTGACAATAGGGAATGAAACATTATCCAATTCATCGTAAATGTTTGGTTTGATAAATGAGTTTAAAGGTCCCTCTGGTATCTTTCGTCCCTCTTTTGTGTGGAGTGTAAACTGAAATGTCTATAAGAGGAATGAAGATATTCTGAAAACAAGATCCTGTATTTGTTTTATGTTGAAGAATGTATTTTTGACCTAATTTTGATGGACGCTGATAATAAACAGAGCATGAATACATTTAAAGTACACACATATGTAGCATATGGCATATAAATAGTGTCAATGATTATAGTTTGATTGATAATATGTCAAAGCATTGTGATTTTTTTCAGTGAAAATTTTAATTGTATAAAACACTGTGTGTTCTTTTTGTATACACAATTCCACTCACTTGCAAAAAAAGGGTAAAGGTGCTTTTCGCCAAACAACAATCCACGATAAACTATATTGAAAAAGGACTGTTAAATGAAAACCAGAAAGAAGCTCCTTTACTTTTTTGAAATATTTGTTAATTTATGAACAGTCATTTTATAATCATGCTAATGGTTGAAAAAGTAAACGATTTTTCAGAAGAACTTGCAACCATACCAGAATGTGTCAGGAAAAATAACCAGGAATTAAAGGATTTGCAGAACGGTACTTACATTTAAGATACATAAAGATTTTGGAGAATATATAGTACTTATAAACAAATTTACAACATATTCATCACGTTATTGAAAAAACTCCGATTTCCTCCTACCCATTTCCCACCGCACCTTATTAAGATATTTAAATGTCAGATCATAGTTTGAAAGGCTAGACACTATTCTGCTTTATTTGATTATTAACATAAACGGATGTAGGACAAACAGTTGTTAAAATTGAGAATCAACACTTTTTAAAGTTTTTATTCTTTAAAATCGAATTCAGGGTTCGTTAAGGTTCGTCCACTATTCAAAGATATATAACCTTTGCGAAAAACACACATTGTGACTTGTTTGGAGAGTTGTCTCATTGGCATTCATACCAAATCTTCTTATTTTTTTATAAACGCTTTGTACATATTCTCCGTTTGACTCTAAGGAACGTCACCGCATCTATGATAGATGTTTATATAATTACTGTTTCGTCACTGACTCTATCTGATTTTGGCATGTTTCAGAAAAGCCAACTATTTCGACAAAGACTTGAAACATTTTCCATTTTCAAATTTTCAGCAAAACATAAAACGAATCTTCAAGACGAGATTATATATCTTACAACATTAAGACATACACTTGTAAACTTTTTTCAGAAACAAGTATTATGTGAATATTTTGTTTGCAGCAGCAGCTAGAGCTCCTATATCGTATTCACCAAGACTTAATATAACACAAAATTATTCAAAAGGTAACATGATATATATATATAAAATCTATGATATGATATTTAACAAATGAAATAACAAAATTATCGAACACCATGGACACATTTAAACGGAAAGTACCTTATAATAATGGAATCATTTAAAGCTCAAGCATAGCATACAAATATAACACAACTGGTTCAGTTATCAATATTAACAGCTATATCCTTAAAAGTTTAATTTCAGATATATGTCGTAATATATACTTAACTATCGTCCGCACGCACATTCATATATGATTTGCATTGCCCCAAACAGCAAAAGGTTGAATTTTCAATTAAGTGTAACGACAAGACATATCATATATGTACTTCATGAACGAAAGGTTTTTACCCTTCATAATCTAATTTGATGAGCGGATGCTTGAAAACAACCATACGATCTTCTAATCAATGTCACACAAATCAACAGATAAAAACAACCACCAAACAAAAACAGAAAAAAACCAAACATGTACAAGACCAAAATTCATATTAAGACGTATAAAAAATCAATACATATAACAAAAAAAGGTGTGGTATGATTGCAAATGAGACAACTGTATCTACAAGAGACAAAAATGACACAGACATTAACAACTATAAGTCACCGTACGGCCTTCATGCATTTATTAAGATTAAAACCACAGACCAGATGTGTGTACATAAAATTGATAAATAAGATCAGTTGAATACAAATTACATGAACAGTGTGGGCTGTCATTTCAAGTTTGGTACCATGCAATCAACCTATCAAAATCAAAACTCACAAATTATTTCCGAATATGGTATCAATTGCACCATAAACGCGAAGGTAACACTGTTAAAGAGATGCAAAATATAAAAAAATGGTATTCAACTCATACATGTCATAGATCGAAGACACAACTTTTCAGGAAATTAATTTGCTCTGAAATCAGTATTGTGCAGTTGCTTCTTAGACACTATGGCATTATACTGATTCGAACAGGAAAATTTACAACTTCCAAATAGTAGGAACATTAACTGAAGAGAACTCGAATTTCACACAACCAAAATGTCTTAACAGTACCGAACTTATATTTTCTGAATGATTGAACATGGCATAATAATTAATTTGATAACAGACTAGCATAAGGGCTTTATGTAATACTTTCTTAATCAAATGTCCTGTACGAAGTTAGGAAAATGGCCATTATTATATATAGTTCGTTTTTGTGTGTGTTGCATTTAAGAGTTGCGTTTCTACTGTGTCGTTGTTCTCCAATTATCTTTGATGCGTTCCCTCAGTTTTAGCTTATAACCCAGTTTTTTTGGTTTTTGTCAATCGATTTATGTATTTTGAACAGCGGTATACTACTGTGGCCTTAATTTATAAAAAAATAAAAACACTTTCATTATTCTCTCAATGGCCGAGGAGGTACAATGTTGTTAATACATAATTTTATCTTTAATATAGATGTGGAACAAATGTCTGTAGAATCTCAAAAACTTAACCAAGGTCAGCCGTTAGTGTGGGTGCCGCCACCACCACCGGATCCTCCTAATCCTCATCGAAAGTGAACCATATAAAGAATGACTTTTAATACACTCTTTGTTAAACATGCGCTACATAAATTGCTTCTTTTGTGTTAAGTTTTCAATCTTACACTTTTGAACTTGATTTCCCGTTCAAGTGTCAGTGAAATAAATTTATTAATGAACAGTAGCTCATGTAGCAAATGATTTCATTTTGTATAACCTGTTTGTAATATATATCTTGATGCTGATAATTAAGTACTGTACATATTATTTTTTTCTTTCGTACATAGTATTTTTCCGAAAATATTCGCAAATAATAATAAAAGACGCCATTTATGGAATTTAACAGAAACAATATCGATTAGTCTAAATGTATATCTTGTCTTCTTTCTCTTTATTATTTTCTTTGTTTATACATGCAGTATAGATGGAATTTGCATTTTCATTGGTTTGTTAGGTAATTGATATTTACCACAAGTGTTTGAAAAAAGATCTTATATTGTAAAATGTCATAATTAGCATAATATTTTAAGCCTTTTTCAACTGATTTTTATAGTTCGTTCTTATTTTTAACAGATATACCAATGTCCCAGGTTATGTGTGGGTTGGGATCCCGCTAACATGTTTGACCCCGCCACATTACTTATGGATGTGCCTGTCTCAAGTCAGGAGCCTGTAAATTCAGTGGTTGTCGTTTGTTTATGTGTTACATATTTGTTTTTCGTTCATTTTTTGTTTTACATTAATAAGGCCGTTAGTTTTTATAACAGAAACTACTGATTCAAAACTTAACGAAATATTAGAAATTACAATTATAGCGGAACGGGCTGTCTGGTTTATCTAAAACTTGTAAGTTCATTCATTTTTGATCTGCTTCTGTCTATGTGCGTTACAACGAACTAGTGCTGTCAAAAGCCACAAAAACGACATTTTATGGTTGTTTGAACACATGTGACGACCTATTTCGAAAAGGTTTCAACAAGATTGTTGAAAATGTTTAAGAATAAGATACTAGTACTATCAACACTTGTTTGTCATATCAAAAATGGTTTAAAAACTTTAATGATTTGGGTACAAAGTAATATAACAACAAAACTAAACTTCACGAATATGCAAAACAGAAAGTCTCTTCTCAAAAAGAAAATCAAAACGCTCAAACCCACAAATCCAATTGCTAATAACTGTCATATTCCTATCTTTGAACAGGCAATTTCCTTCAAAAGAATCAGACTATTCACATACATAACATACAACTTAACACTAAAACCTTTAAGCATGAGAGCTGTATACGAAAATTAAGAAGATAAATTTGGTCAGATTACAGTTACGACATAAATCCAGATAAGACATGTTTTTGTTACTTTTTCGCTTATTTTATAGTATTTAGGAATAAAAAGAAAAACTACTCTACTCTATTGAATTATAATGATTGTGCCTGGAGATGCAGCTGGACATCATACCACTAATAACCCGATTTCAGTCTGAAACGGTCATTTTGGTCTGATCATATCTTAATTGACTGGACTTACTGCTAGATAAAAACGTTCTGATTTTTAAGACCGTTTAGGCGCAGTTCCGATCGATAGTCTCATCAGGTATATAAGTCCGTTTAGACATGTCAAGATTGTCAAGATTGAATCTTCTAGCGAGCTGTTTAGACCCGTTAAGACAGAGTCAGACCAAAACAGATCACATCTAAAAATTAACGTTCAAAATTGTCAGACCTTTTTAGATCCGTTCAGTATGCCGGTATGATACCACGAGTTACGCTCTTCTGGCTAATTAGTGCATTTTAAATTAATTATATATCTATTTGAAGTTAACGTATTATCATGATTGTAGCTCTCGAATAATTAATAATAAAAAAGTAATTAAAGGCTACATCTTCTGTTGATTCTTTATTTTTGTTGTTGTTTTGTTGAGGAACTAATAAATTGTTTGTCTATATATGTTGCTTTTTTGTTAATAAATATTAGATTATTTATTCATATTAACTATTAAATGCAAGGACGTATGTTAATTATATATACATAAACAGATTTCCGATATATTTAACCTTAAAATGTTAGAACTTTTTTTAACATATTTTTCGTATTTGAAAATTAGAAACGGAAAAATCTTAAACATAATCTAAAATGGCGATGCTGTATAACTGCCAACGAGACAATTCATAAAAATGAAGCGAACGCAAATAAACACATGCGTATTTTTGTTTAATTCGTATTCTGTTAATATGTCCTTCTTTACTATTACCGTTTTAGCTGGGTTTCTTTTTTTTAGAATAATTTCGTGCTAGTTTCTCCGTTAAACTCGGAAACGCTTCTATTACCATAGCTTTGTACTGTACAACATATCTTTAAACAGTTATTGATTTGACAGTATTATGCGTCTAAACACCACCAAGGTCGGCATATTACATGAAGCTGTTCCTGATAGTGCATATAGTCTGTGTCGAGACACTGTTAAAACTTTTAATAAAGTATCACCGTATAAAGATTTCCATTCAAACAATTAATGTATCCTTCTGTTTATTTTCTAACCAATATGATATATACAGCACCAGTGGCAGATTACTATTAATAAGCCGGTGGCACCCCCCCCCCCCTAACCCAGTGCAGGTCCCCAAAAACATTTCTAACATAATTTTATTGCCACTGTTTCTTCTTGTCTGGAGCGGAAATTAATCACAGCTTGATTTGACTTCTTAAACTGGCCGTTAATTAATACAAAAGTCCACATGCGTGATTAATGACAACTTAACGGTGGGTGTGTTAATATTGACACATGTGTGTAATGTCTCTGCAAAAGTTTTGATGTAAAATAATTTTCAAAGGTATGCACTGTCATCAAGAAATGAAGTATTTTTTATGAATTGTAAGTTTGCTATTCATTCAATTCACAATTTCCTTTTTGTCCAATCAGAACACCCCATCAACATCATGGCATAATGCTGACCTGTTAGTCCTATCAATGTTATTTCTGAACGCAATAAGAAACACAAAATTATGTATGAATCCACTGTTTCACAATTTACACCTACAGGTACATATACCGTATGAGAGTAACTCTGTGACACTATAAATTTCCTAAATATACATCATATATATATGCCTCTACATAATCTGACTGGAAATCATGCTCAAACCAATGTGAAATCTTTAACTACAAAAAAAAGTATGCTATGCTTTATGTTCATTGTACTAGGCTTATGTCTAGCAATATCTTAACATCTGGCGTTTTATTTTTTAGAGAAGTAAATACATAAATGTCCAGTATGTTCATTTTTTTTTGTAAAGTTTGATATGCTGATCATTCTACCTTTGGACGTTTCTCTTCATGTATAACTTTTCTCAAGAAAGACAAAAAATGGACGAAATTCGGATATTGAGAGTGTAGTTAATAATATAATTGACAGGTCATTTACAGCCCCTATAAAGAAGGGAAAGGAAGAAATTATGGGAGCCTTTAATTTTGATATGGTTTTTTTAATAGAATGATGGTGCTGCTTTTAGTATTGTGATAATGTCATTTTGGATTAAAATGCGATTTTAACTTTTACGATGTTATGAAACATCCTGTTTAAATCATATAAAATATTTCAAATAGTTATCAAAGTTACCAGGATTATAATGCGAGTTTAAAATATTGCAGTTATAACTCTGTCGCATTTTGTGCAATAATAAAGATGAATTTCATTGGCTGCCGAAATAACTGAAGAACGGAACATCAGATAACTGCAAATTCGTGTGGATGGTCACACGCACTTGTATAAAAACAAAAACAAAAATCACATCTCTATACACATGAGTAAGATTAATTTGCAGATATAGATATATTTTTCTGAGACAAGTTTTTGCGTGCATAATGAATAAATAACATGGAAATCAACCTCACCGTATTCACTATCATATTGTAGTGTACAAATCAGTAAACGCTGGCTTGTTGTTATATATTATATTAATATGTGTATATACAAGTGACGTATACATGTTTATATATTCAAATCCATAGTTTTATTATTCTAATAATAGTGTAGTACAAGTGCATCGTGAAAACTCTTCTGTAATAATTTGATTTTTCGAAAAGATTGGATTAAGTAGGAATCAATATTTTTCCACAAAAACGTTCTTATAATAATATTCCGCCTGCGATCCCACAATTTTTTTGTTCGTGTGCATATATACTGATAATGTTTAACTTACAATATGTATATACATATTTCTAACGACACAAAATTTTCTTATTATTAATTTAATAAGCTATAAAAAAATGTTTTATGAGTATTCCTTTAAGTTACAAGGAATGCTATGGTGTTCTCGACAATGTCAGCGGTTTTATACGATCGGTTACCGGTCAAAAACGAAAGTAAATATATATGGCGACAAAACATCGAAATGCTCTCACAGTCAACACGATGTAAATGAAGTGTTGTCTGATCATTGTCATCAAGGATTATACGGTATATTGTATCTTAATCAGATAGGTTAGGTACTGACTCTTCATCTAGTGTGGACCGGAGCACATGAACTTCTTTGTAGGAAAGTTGCATAATAAGACAAATAAAATAGATGATTTTTAATCCCTGTCTTTTTATGGGTCTCCCAATTGGAAACTTATGTATACAAGCAAATTGTTCTTATTGATTGAAATCTATTTGTGGTACAATATATATGATAATTAGAATAAGGGCAAACTTTTACAACATTGGGAAATATTTCAAAAATATATCACACATTTCAAATTTGCGGTTGGTCATCAAAACTTGCCATATATGTAGTCCCTCTAGGACAACTGTTTGGTTCTAAAATATAGCATTTTTAAAAATGTGTTAAAGATGTAAGTTTCTAGCTATTTTTAGAGAAAAAGATACTTTTGTTACAGAAAAAACGGGCTGTTTTTGACAATACAATGCATATGCATCAGCTGAAATGTCATCAATTCATGAAACATTACTTAAATCGTCACAATTTTAGCTTTGGTGCAATTTTTAGACAGTTTGTGTATGTTATAAATTCAATGTGCGTAGCTCATCTTAAGATTACATATGAACATTACAAATGCGTGTTTATGTTAAAATATGGTACCCTATAAACGTCAATCGGTTTAGATAGGATAGTGTTATCAACATTGCGAGGGATCTATGAAAGGCTTCTTTGATTGATCATACGCACTAAATGTACTGATTTGTATCAATACTACCGAATGTCAAATTTACAATAATGGATTGCAAGGTAAACGATTTTATAAGTGATCTTTTATTAAGGATGTATTTGGTTCAGCGAGTGATTGTCAATAATTTATAGAATTTTACCTTTTAAATATCAATTTCTTAACTTTTTTTTTATTAATATTCTACCTGAAGTTTGAATTTGCACCACCATATCATCAATTGTCATATAAAAAAAGGTCCATTAGTCAAAATGTCTTTTTTTACATGTATCTCAAACTCGTTTAACATAATTTGAAAATTTCGTCTTGTCTTTTTGAAAGTATATGAAGGATATGTGTATTTCATTATAGAAAAAGATTTAATTGATCTTTCAGAATGTTACTCAAGACTTGAAAAGTTAAAAGAAGAAGAAGGTAATATGTATGTTGATGAACAGATACACATGCTATTAATCTATTTTCTGAAATATTACTGTCCATGTATCACTTTTCATTTATCAGTCTCCCACTGGTAAAATAGGATTAGGACGATTGGATAAGTTTAGTAGCAGAACATATTTAATATTTTATAACGGATAATTTGAAAATTTCGTCTTGTCTTTTTGAAAGTATATGAAGGATATGTGTATTTCATTATAGAAAAAGATTTAATTGATCTTTCAGAATGTTACTCAAGACTTGAAATGTTAAAAGAAGAAGAAGGTAATATGTGTGTTGATGAACAGATACACCTACTATTAATATATTTTCTGAAATATTACTGTCCATGTATCACTATTCATTTATCAGTCTCCCACTGGTAAAATAGGATTAAGACGATTGGATAAGTTTAGTAGCAGAACATTATCTAAGCTCGTATTTTATGTACTTGATTTGATCCAAAACGAGACTTGTGTGTCACTTTAAACAATAACGTACTCAATTCATCAATTTGAAGCTGTAATTGGTACAGATGATTTTGGATCCTCAGTAGTGGCTGAAAATTTTATCAAGCTTTTTGGTCCTAAAAGTGCATAAAGTCACCATATATAAAGGCACCAATGTCTGAGTGTTAATAGAATATTAGGAATAAGTGACAATGAGAAATTGTCAATCTAAATCACAATTTATGAACGTGAACCATTATAGGTCAAAGTACGGACTTCAACACGGGGTCTTGGTTCGTACCGACCAAGAAGCTATAAAGTGCCCCAACATTTTTTTATTTAAAACAATTCAAACAGGATACACAACGGTCTTATTATTATAAAAACCAAGAAATATTCATGAACCACATCAGCAAACGACAACCGCTGACCAACAAGTTCAGGACTGAGGACAGGTTTAAACCGCCGCCAACCTTCACCCTCACATAAAATAAAATTAACATCACAATATAAAAATACTCACTATAAAATATCAATTAAAATGCCTTAACTAAATCAACAGACATATTAAAAAAAACAAATGGACATAGAGTGTACTCTATTGAAGAGATTTGTTTAACATAGAAAAAAGGCTTTTGTAAGACATGACCGTGTGCAATGCCAAAATAAAAGCATCGGAATGTTGAAGGATCGTTAGTGTTCAAAAACAATTCATCATACATATTTAGAATTTTGGTTCTGTGTTCTTCAAAATCAAAATCAGTGTTAGTACAGATTTAGAAAATAAATATTGGAAGATTTCGATGCAATAATGTTTTAATTAGTGTTGTCAACGATTAACCGGTTAACCGGGTAACCGGTCGAACGACCGAATACCGAATACCAAAAACGCTAACCGGTTAACCGGACTTTATTTCAATTTTGATAGATTTAAATCAATTTGAAATAAAAATATTAAAAGTAATGTTTTATTTTAAATTTTTTGTCGTTGTAATTAATTTGACAGATCAAGTATATCGATTGCTATTGTTAATCCTAAAAACATAAAATTAATTAGAACATGCCTATCAGCTCGGGGCAGGATCTTAAAGAAACATAATTAGTATGCATGTTTTTTAACAGTAACTCTTAATCAGTAATGCGATTAAATTTTACGATTTACTTCATTATTTCGTTTTTGATCTAATATTATGTAAACCTTCATCGAAATGTACAACCTCCGTCAGGCAAGGCTAAGTCTTACTTGTAACGAAATGCTAATTCAATTGTGAAGTGCAAACCAATGTGAATATAAGCAATGTATACGTGATAGTACGAGTAACATGCAAACAAAGGAACTAAACAGGCCGTACGGTAACTTATAGTTGTTAATTATAGCTGAGCGAGCCGTGGTGTAGTGGTTAGTGCATCGGACTATTAACACAAAGGTTCATGGTTCGATTTCCGTTTGCGATGAGAATTTCAGGAACTCAATTTTCGGCTCTCCCTTGACACCATTTGCGAGTATGGTCTTAAGGAAACGATGATAGTCCGTCGGAAGGGGACGATAAATGGCTGACCCGTGTTAAAAGAGAGCCATATCTCTTGCACGTTAAAGACACCCTTGTAGATTTCAAAAAAGAGTAGGCTAATGCCGCTACAAGGCAGCACCCGCACCCGCAAAGTGGAAAGGGATTAATATAAGTTGCAAAACTTGTTTTCCAATCCACTCTAAATAAATATGTTTAAACTAAGTTGTTAATTTCTGTGTCATTTTGATCTCTTGTGAAGAATTGTCTCTTTGGCAATCATACCACATCTTCTTTTTTATAATTAATCATTCAAATTGAAACAGTCCACACTATTTTCGGAGAAAACAATTGAACAGGAAAGAATTATCAGTTTCAGACATATTCAATTCTACGAGATCAAATTTTTTTTTTAATTTTTTAATCTGAAATTGGTACAAACTCTATGGTTGATACGGTGAAGTTGATTATTAAAAGTCAAACTTCGTCAGGAATCCTCACAGACAAGCCTTATAATGCCAAAGGACAAACTTCAATTCTAAAAGCGTAAACTTATGACTTGGATGAAAGGTTGTCAAATTGACACTCGTACAACATCTTATATCTATCTGTAGGGTACTATTGATAAGGCTTTCAAACACCAACTAAAACTACCGGTTAACCGGCTAATCGGTCGAACGATTATCCGATTAACCGGTTAGGCAAAAGTGAACGATTTGACAACACTAGTTTTAATAAACTTTTCTAACAATCTAAAGCTAAATAAACTATGTAAATACAGAAATTAATGCGTTTGGAAGACTGACAAAAAAGGCAAAACAAGATATTGCAATTTCAAGGGGAAAACATTAAAGTAGATATCTGCATTGGATAGAATAATTCAAGTTCTTTTTTCTATTCCTCTAGTGGGAGTATTTGCATTTATGAATACCTGGGATTATTTATGAATTTATAGTTATGATTTACGTGTCTGGCACATGGTACATTCTGTAATAAAATCCTTAGAAATTAATTTTTATCTATATTTAAACCATATCACACCCGATTTTCGATATTATTTAGGGTAACTAAGTTTTTAGATTTTAATTGTTTATTAGCAGAGTCAAGACATCAAAAGCGTAGAAAATATTTTTCTGTAGAAGGGAGTTTTGGCAAAACAACTGCAGAAACTCGACGTAATTGGTCCAAAGGTAATTATATGCAAACTATCAACGTGTTATACAGCTCCTAGCGTTTAAGTCCCCTTACACAGTATTGAGTTATACCTTAATTAAAAAAAGTTAATATGATACAGCAACTAATGATAAATATATGCATATAAAGATCATTTTGGTTGTTTCTTATACGAGTTTAAAATCTTATTTCGATTGTATAGTCGTTTTTCCTTTAAAAAAAGCAAAATACGATGTCGCGTAACGGACATGAGATTATGCATTAGAAAAAGCCGATTTTGTTGATAAATTTTGTGTTTTCTAAATAACATGAACTACATAAAACCGTAGTATTAGCTATATAAAAAGCCAAAAAGATTTTTATGGGAAACAGCATAACTACCTTATGCATGTTTTTGTGACAAATTTAAAAACTATTATAACAGCCAACAACCATCAACAAACATTTAGTTAAAGGTTGTGGACTTTGAACAGGCACATACATAGCTTTGTTTGGTCGAAAAATAGTGAATATTCGACTCCATAAACTGGAATTATGGTGTAAAAGCAACATATGTAAAAAACAGCGGTAAATGGCTTCTTAAATGTAAAAAAAATGTAATCAAGACATTTTTAAACGTGTTGTTTTCAATTTTTTTTATATATATTTAATGCTGATTTGAAAATCATTTGTAAAGGTAAGCATTTTAACTTTGCTTGTAACGGTATGTACTGTTGACACTCATACCTTATATTTGTATATCTATGTAATAATGTGTATGTTTATTACAGACGTAACACTTGCAGGATTGTGTAATATTGCCGATAACCATACAGTAGCAATAGTGTGGGCACCACCTCCACCACCTGATCCACCTAATCCAAACTAACAATATTTACATAATGTTCAATCAAAGTTCTATAACAGACAAAAGACTAATTAGTGAAAACATAGTCACGTGCTTTTTCGAATCAAAATCTGTTGATATCCTAAGATCGTGATGTTCAAAATAATCTGTATGCTTTTGTGTGTCTGTAAATAGGACTACTTTCATTGAAGTTATATTACCCTATTCCATAAAATAAGACACATATTAAGCATTTTTAATAATATCTTTTTACTTCAAATCTTAGGTTTGACGGTACGTATTATGTATATTGTGATAGATTACATGTACCGTGATGGTGCTTTTTATTGTTTGTGTATTGATCGAATAATTTATGTTATCATATACTTTGACTAAATAACATTTGATTCTTACTGTATGATAATAGCATTAAGTTAAACGTAAATTCCGTAGTTTTCGAATTGGTGCTTAGCGGACTGATATGAAAAGTTTATCCCATGCTTCGATTGTTATCACATGCCTTTCCGTAACGTTATCGCATGGATTTCCGGTGATACTCGGCAAATTCCGGAAAAAACACCTCAATGCTACGTTTTCAGTGGAAAACATTACAAAGTAATGTACAAAACAATCATTTAGATACTGGAAAGTATATTGTGTAAAATAATTTAAAAAAAAAAAAAAAAAAAAACCAAAACAAACAAATTAATAAATAAATGCTTTTTTAAAAGTTTCAAACACAATTTAGAAAATTACTTTAAAAATTGACTTTTCGAAACAGTGTTCAGTTATAGATAATGCATATTTTAAGGTTTTTCTTGTCGTAGAACACACCGAGGGGTGTCAGGATTGATCAAATGAAAGACCGACCGGAGGGAGGTCTTTCTTTGAACAATCCTGACACCCCGAGGTGTGTTCTACGACCAAGAAAAACCTTAAAATATGCATAATCTGACTTATATACCGTCAACTAATATTAATTTTATAAAGATTTGTAAAATTTAGTATCCTTTTTTACCGACAACACTATAGTGGGATATTCCTTTCTAATGTGCTAAGGTTGTAATACGCCCTGCGGCTCATTTAAAATGTGAAATTAAACTCACTAGATAATTTAGATATAAACCTTTTAAAAATTGTTATCCATACACAATAAAAAAATTACTGTAACTGCATGAAGTAAGACACAAATGTATTGTTACCATCCGATAACGGTGTATGACAAATACAAGACACATTGTAAGTTATTTATTGTACCACTGAGCTTATGGAAAAGAGGGAGAGGGTATGTTTTTTTTTCTATTTGTTATGTTATTTCTATATCGGAAAAGATTGTCTTTCGAATAGCAATACTTTTTTTATTTAATGAATGGCTATTATTTATTTTGAATTTATTGAACCATAAAACTAATTTTTGACTCTTTAAATTGAATAATCCGCGAGGCGGATTATGTAAAATGTGAAGAGTCAAAAATTAGTTTTATGGTTCAATAAAATCAAAATTAATTATTGCCATTCATTATAAATAAATTTCTATCAAAAATAAGGCTCAAAACTTTTTTATATACTATTTATCTTGACAATAACAACGTACACACATATGTTGGCGTATGAATACACAATGTCAGAGTGGTCATTTAAATTAACAACATTGAAAATAAAACTAATAGTTTTAACCAATCAGAAGACAGTAAATACACAAAATTTATTTATTAAGAGATAATAAGGATAAAATTATATACCCTCCGCACCCGACCCTTTATTGAGTTACGTCAATGTTATTCAATAGAATATAAGATTATTTTATTAGTTGATCATTTGATAGAGTAAAAGGTATACATAAATTTTAAAAAGTTAAGAACTGACACGAAGACGAATATAAATACATGTAGGTCACAGTATTATTTCCTATTCAGTGTGTATCGTTCTGAACATGCATGAAATATTTGCCACTGGCCGTTAAGCTCGCAACCAAAAATCAATCAACCTATTCAGTTTGACTCAATAAGATTTTCAAAATCTTACACACGAATATGATAAATCTGGATTTATTTGATAAAAGTCTACATTAAAATTCATCTGACCTATATGACAATGTTTCTTTATTATAGCGACAAATCAACAAAACTTCACTTTATTTGTTTCTAAAATGAAATTGCGGGTCTACAATGACGGTTTCTTTTACATCTATCATCGGTTGAACTTAAGAAAATAAATTTCTAAATTGGCAACAAAAAACAAATAGACGAATAAAATTTGGAAGTAAATCATAGATTGCATGTTTATCAAGGAAAATAATGACCTTACACAGGTCATTATTTTATGCCTTGGAGCATATACCATTGAAACATGGTATCGTCCGGGTTGATTCTGAAAAAAATGACCTGACGTCCCGCAGAAAATAACTCCATATAGGTATATATTTATGCATATTGTTGAATAATTTTTTTTGTCGGTTTGTACATATTTAGATATTTTTCTCTTTTGTTTGGGTACAATGTATACGATAGAAAGATTTCATATCGAACGTACTAAATTTTGGGTCCGACATCCGTAAATTTTTCCCTCTTTGAAGTTCTATTAAAGAACCACGTAAAATAATTAATATATGAATCTGTTGTTTTTCTCCATTGTTGAAGCATATGATAAAAAGATCATAACATGTCATTTTTCATATCGCATGTATTATCAGCCCTCGGTCAATATCAGCCCTCGAGCCATGCGGCTCTTGGGCTGATATTGAACCTAGGGCTGGTAATACATGCGATATGAAAAATGACATGAAATAATCTGATAATATGTTATTCCATCCCATTAAGTACAGCCAATATGTCCTCTGGTATCATATGCCGATAATACAGTTTTGTGCATTTTTATTTTTGTACTTTGATATTAATGCATTTGTATTAAATGCACAAGATGTTCGGCTTGTTGTCGTATTTCTGTAATGTCTTTTAATGTGTTCGAACTTTACTCAAAAGTTCAAGTCTGCAATGTCAGTTTTATTTTCAAAATGCATAACATGTTAATGAATGAAAAGACACACTATAAAATAACAAGATAACTGTTACTGTTTGACTGATAATTGTAACATACATATGGATAGCATACTTTTTTATTTTTGAATTTAATTTTTTTTAAATATTATGCTATTTACAATTTCTCGATGAGTGTATCTTGGCATTGCACAAGGTAGTGTCTCTTCCCTGACTGCTTATGGTGTTTTTATGCTAAATCCGTTGGAAGATGGATGATTACAGATTGATTATTTAGTCTTAGATGCATGACCTTTTTTATAAGTTATAAGTGACTTTGAACGTAACTGAGAGTTCTCTCAGATTTGTTCCTAGTGGTTTTTTTATGTTGGGATATATGAGTAACTGGTCACGTCTACTTGAATTTTTGTCCATCTGATGAGTTAAGCCTTTTTTCAAATGATTTTTAAAGTTCGTTCCTATGTTTTACTGATGAGTCTTATGAAAACGAACCGCGCGCCTGTCGTACTAAATTATATGATCCTGGTACCTTTGATAACAATTTACAACACTGGGTCGATGTCCATTGCTGGTTGACGGTTAGTTCCCGAGGGTAATACCAGCCCAGTAGTCAACACTTTAGTGTTGACATGCATATGAATATTATGGTCATGAACTAATAACGAATTTAGTCTTAATATAAAAACATTTAAAAGACAAGGTCTGAATATGACCTTTCATTTAAAAACATGAAGACATACGAGATTGGTTAAATGGAAGGGTATTTAAAACAAAAAACAATCTATTTTTTTTTCAGTATAATAAAACATGTGATGAAGCACGGCTCCGGATGTTGAATTTTTACACTGTATTGAAGCCCAATTTGTGACCTACAGCGGGTTTCTGCTCTTTGGTAGGGTTGTTTACTCTTTGACATGTTATTCATTTGCATATTTCTTTAGTCGAAGTATGTGTAGTGTCAAATACAAACCAAACAAGGTAATGACATGAATGATATGTTCAATCATGTTGATTATCAAAAATGAATCTGTAATTAACCAGATTATATAAATGATTATCGATCACTAATAAAAGTTAAAGTCCTGTATTTCACCGAGAATGTGTCACATATTTTCCTTTTGTACGTTTTGTTTCTGAAATGGAGGTTTGCGTTAATACGGTGAAATACAGGACTTTAACTATACAATTTTTGTTTAGATTGTATGGGTTGGTCACGTATTCTATATTTCATCTACCTTTCTATTTGTTTATTAGTATACATAGTATATATAACCATGATAGAATATGTGAAATTCGATTCATATCAAGTTTTTTTAAATCAAATTGAGAAAGGAAATGGTGAATATGTCAAAGCGACAACCACCCGACAATAGAGCAGCCATGGCAACCAACGGGTCCTCAATGTAGCGAAAATTCCCACACCCGTAGGTGTCCTTCAGCTGGCCCCTAAAAATATGCATAATAGAATACAATCTAAACAAAAATTGTATAGTTAAAGTCCTGTATTTCATCGTATTAACGCAAACCTCCATTTCAGAAACAAAACGTACAAAAGGAAAATATGTGACACATTCTCGGTGAAATACAGGACTTTAACTTTTATTAGTGATCGATAATCATTTATATAATCTGGTTAATTACAGATTCATTTTTGATAATCAACATGATTGAACATATCATTCATGTCATTACCTTGCTTGGCCCCAAAACAAATATGTACTAGTTTAGTGAAAATAAACGCCATTCTAATTTCCAAATTGTACACAAGAAACTAAAATAAAAAAACACAAGACTAACAAAGGCCAGAGGCTCCTGACTTGGGACAGGCGCAAATATTGCGGCAGGGTTTAATATGTTTACGATATTTCAACCCTCCCCTATACTTCTAGCTAATGTAGAAACGTAAATGCATTACAATACGCACATTCAAAGTTCAATTCAAGAGAAGTTCGAGTCTGAAGATGTAACCATATGTATAAAGAATGTCAGAAATGTTTCCAATATTTGGCGAACTCTTGACGCAAAACTATAGCTGTTGCAAAGGTTCGTTTGACATGCAGAGCGGGGTGTCGTTCCAATTAGTTATCAGGTGTAAACTATTTTCCACACGGATAGACTACGTATATGTATATCAAAAACGATAGAATTACAAAATCAGCAAGTCAAAAAGAAAGTATTAATTAATCAATATATCTGCGAGTGAAATTGAAGGAATGTGCCGTTTCCTTTTTTTCTTTTTGTCTATTTTGTGTATAAAGATAGAAGTGTATGAGAAAAAAAGTCTTTATATGAGTTTACAAACAGGATTCAGAATCAGAATTAAAACTTCTTAGGAATACCACTATTTTAAAAATCTATCTTTTAAAATAATGACTATAAACATTTCATCATATTGATGATTTCTTTTGGTGTTTTTGGTTAGATTGTTCTTAACATTTAATAAGGAATTTCTACCTTAGAATCCCATTAACTTTTTAGAACATCTCTATGTTAGCTTGTTTTTCCTCAATTGACTCTGTCCGTTTCTTCCCCGTAAGTTTTGATAATTGTCACTATTTATCAGAAAAACTGAAAAAAATATTAAGAAAACAAATGCTCCGCAGTTGTTTATAGTATTTAGAAAGTTTTGTGCATATTTTATTTACTGAAAACTTTTCTTTAATGCAAAGAATGTGTCAAATTTGAATGCTTAACTGAACTGAATTTTAAACAAACCGCTTTAATCATGTGTCTTTCGATATACTGTTAACTAAATATTTCTATTTTTAATTATTTTTTTTTAGTTTCTCTTTTGTGGCATATTATTGTCTCCATCGAAGCGAAAATAAATATTATACGTTACAAGGAAGTATCATGATTTGGAAACCTAAACTGTGTTTTGATGAGATATAATGAGAAATGTCACCTGTAACATTTTAAAGCGTATTCTATTGTATTGATGACCGTATAAAATTTATGACCTTAGGATCACTGTGAAAAATAATAAGCAAGTATTAATTTATTCAACTATTTATCGTTATCGTTAATGTTAACAAAATGGAATTCTATGTGTTGACCTGATTTTATTTTTGTTATAATATTCAAACCTACATCCTTTTTTACAGTTGGATTAAATTCAGATTTGTTTTCGTCGTCTCTTTTCTTTTTCATATTAAAATAATTAAGAAACATACTATAGGAAAAACGAAACACAGACTTTTATGCTTCATATCTCTTGTTCTCCTTAAAAGAAAAAAACATAAAGACAGGACGTTGTAAATAGTTCATGTTTGATTAAATGCACGAATCAAATTATACTGAGGAACGAAAGGCCAATTAATACGAAAAAATTACAATTCCCTTTAAGTAACCTAAATGATTGAACAACAGCAGACAGGAATTAACTTTTATCAATTTGTAAGTAATGGTGACATATGAACATAATTTTTAAGTAATGGTGACATATGAACATAATTTTTAAGTAATGGTGTCATATGAACATAATTTGTAAGTAATGGTGTCATATGAACATAATTTGTAAGTAATGGTGTCATTTGAACATAAAGAAACGTTTGGTTCCATTAAATGCTCGACGAGATTGATTTTCACATTCCTCTATAAGTAAATGTTTAAGCTAAATTTTGAACACAAATAAGTAAATGGTCTATGCCTAAAATACAGTTTAAAAAAGTAATTCTTAAAAGTATTGTATACATTATAATTTGGTGCAATATAAACATCCATCTTTGTGGTCGACTGGTATAATTAACATTATCGCATTGTTAATGTTTTTCATAAACGGTTACGTTATAACACTAGTAGCACGATTTCAGTCTGAAACGGTCATTTTGGTCTGATCACATCTTGATTGACTGGATTTACCGCTAGAGGAAATCGTCGAGACATTTTAGACCGTTTAAGACTCCGTTACGATCGATAGTCACATCAGGTAAATTAGTCCGTTAAGGCATGTCAAGATTATCAAGACTGAATCTCCTAGCGAGCTGTTAAGATCCGTTACGACAGTGTCAGACCGAAACAGACCATGGATACAAAATTACGTTAAGATGTTGTCAGACCGTGTTTAGTCGTGTTCAGATTTTATTAATTTGGACAGAAAACGGGTAAAACTTTCCCAGTGTTTATCAGGGGTTGCTCCCCTTTTAAGAATAAAATTAAAATTAAAAAGAAGACGGTTTATGTTAACTGAAAGTCTGCCATGTTTTAATTAAATAAAGAAAATAATCATTTCTAATTCATACCTCTTCCTATTTAATTATTTAACATTTTCTATATTAAAAAAAAACATAAGTGGTTCAAAGTCATACTGCTGCGCAAACCGTGGTGAATTGAGTTTAAAATCAACAGATTGCCGAAATTATATTAAATAATTATTCATTGAATATACACATCAAAAACTTTATATTTAATGGTTTACAAGTGATTGTTAATAAATATTTATGCAATTACAGACTGGTGCCGTGGGGGAAAATGTGTCAACTTGACGTTACAGATAATTTGTATACCCTTAAAAATTACAGATGTCGGGATTAACACTTGAAAACGTAATCTAAATATGTTTATCTAAATATGTTTAATTTATTAAATTGTTGATGTTACTTTTCTTTATTATTGTAAATAATATCCATTATCATTTAACTTTTCATGTTTTCTATATAAATTTCATAAGTTATTGTAAACTTAAGACAGGGGAAAACTATAACAGTACTATGTATGTCTTTTGTCGTTTTCTGTTTATTGTCATAGCATTGTCTGTTCATTTTTGTCAGACTTGTGCGTTTGATTTCCATATTTTTTTTATTGTGTCTATAATCCAAAAACCATTAATAACTTTCTTACATACCAGATTAAGAGGCGTTCGTTAAAAAATAAAGGTTAAATATTATTGCAAAAGTCTGAGAATTATTGAAAATATGACTTTCCGAAAACACAAGTCGCTATATTAAATGCTTGTAAATCTCCATTACATGTGGTGCGCTTTTATTCAAATACCTTTCTGTTACATAAAAAAAGTGTAAAAACAGTTATTGAAATCCAGCTGAAAAAAAGGGAAAACGAATAGTGTCTATCTAACTTATTTTTCAAATATAACGAATACACAAATAAATCTCTAACCATCAACGCTTGCAATTTGTTTTTACTGACAGGTGTCTGCTGGCATTCGATTGGATATCAGTTTTATGTAGGCGTAACAATTCATCACACTTATCCAATCAGCTGTCTTGTGTGCGATCTCATAAGGTCCACATAGTTTAGTTTTTTTATACATGTAATGCGCATATATAATTTAAAAAAACGGCTTGATTTGTATTAAACGTGACAAATGACAAATTTTAAAATATTAAAAGCAAAGCACACAATCACTTTGTTGAGAAGGTAAATTTTATAGTATATAGTTATTCACATAAGTAAATATTTGTTTATGAGTGAAACTTGTGATATTTCAATTCTTCCCTTCTTGACGATATTTGACAGTATGTTAAGTACTCTATTATGTTTATTTCATATTAGACAAAGATAGGATGGATCGTTCACAAAAACCTCAAACCAGCTTAGAAAGTGATACTCAAAATATGCTACCAGGTAATGTTTATTATTTTAGCACTTTAGAGAAAAATATAGCGTGTTGTACCCGTTCAACAAGTAAGTTTTTTATTCTTCTAAATAGTAATATTATTATTATATTATAATAGCAAGACAGATGCGACATACGATTTGTCAGCAGAATATGTCAGTGGTTGATACTGATGACAAAATCCATGCAACTTGATGATAAAATTTTATATTCGGCAGTCGTGAGCAGTCAGGGTCATTACTTAAACAAGTATTTTTGTTTAGTCACTAGGTACTCTTTGTTTTTTGAAAAATTATAAAATAACTCAATAGATTTATTTTAAATTTCAATAGAAGCATGGACTAAATGTAGTTTTCATGAATTTTTACAGTATTTTATATCATGACATAAAATGAAGAATATATTAGATTTAAGAGGAGTATAGAGATTAAGGGTTACTTAAAAAATAATGACAAACATATATTACTTGAATAACATGAATAAGTTATTTTATACACCTTTACAAAATTTAAATAACTTCAAGTCTTAATTAATTCACAAGTTTCTATCTATTTATATCTGTCCACTTTCAAGATTTTTGAGGAAAATGATATTTTAATAGTCTCATGAGACCAATCTTTGAGCAAAAAGCGTCGATATGAAAGATAAGTGTGTCAGAATGGCAATTAGTGTTTCAGAAAAATGAGATTTCATTTTTCATGGGAAAAATAACCAGATGACTACGAAAATTTGATAAGGCTATTAAAATCTGTACAGTTGGACACCTATAAAAATATTATTTAGAAAAGTTACTTATATAAGTAATGTTTAAAATAGCCTCGTTTTCAACATTATTTGTATAGGCTATTTTAAATGTTACTTGTTTAAGTAATGCCTCTTGATTATTGATTGCTTATGTAAAACAATTTTCCAATTTGTATTATTTCAAAAAATAATACATTCGGCAAAGTCATGAAAATAAAAAAATCCTATTAAAAAAAGAAAAACAGAGCGATTAAAGCACATAAAAAACTAAAATAAAAGGAGCAAGTAGGAGATATTTAAAGATTTCAGATTTATTCAACTAGACACATGCAAGTAGGTTGTAAACCAAATTGCTCCGAAAATATGAATGGTTATATTTTAATAAATATACCAATCGTGTAATTGATTATAAATTATTTTGAAAAAAAAGTATCATTTGTTGGTAAAAATACACATGGTTCTAGCAAATTGACTTCTACCATCAGATGGTGAGTGCGAGAGTAATATAATGTAATTACTTGTATTTGAAAACTTAAATGATCAGTTCATTTTAGGTACAGATAAACTGAATTTGCAAAATAAATTGGTATCACTAGAAAAAGTGATTGATGAGAGATTGATGTCGGTTGGGCACAAAAATAATGAATGGAAAAACTCTGCAGAAAGCCTAATTCCTTCAACTGTACAATGTTTAAAAGGTAAACTTTTTCACCATTACTTAAAGAGGCACTAGCTGTCAAATTCAAGGTCATCGATTTGAGACAAATTCTCATATTTCATTTATAACAATGTAAGACATTTATCCAAACTACCAACAGTCTAAAATAAACAGTTTTCATGGCATGGGGTAGATAATACATGTATGTATGTTAGTTTCGTGTGTATTTTAGTCCAGACTGCATCTACTTAAATATCGATTTGACCTCAGATGACCATATAAGCGATGTACACATGAATAAAGATATGAATAGATTAAACCAACACGTGCAATTGGATTTTGTTTAGGTCTGTTTGAGTTTATTTTATAGATTAATCATATATGTTTCTCATTGTGTTTAACCGTATAAGACTGATTTTATATGGATCGAATCATTACTCAAATGATTTACCGTAGTTGCACTTTCATTGTTGACATTCTTTTTCTTCAAATAATCATTACACGTACAATGCATGCGTTGTCAATCTCTAGCAAGGGGTTAAATTGAAGTTTACTTGAATACGGATTTAATGAGGTCGACTTATTCACTTTCAAGTGAATAAGTAATTATGTTAAAGGTTGATGGTCGCCGATTAAGTCATAACATGACTACATTAAAAAGTGCACACTTACATTTGATTCATAATTTGTCAAAGCTTTTTAATTTTTTTCAATGAATGTTTCAATTGTATCTAGCACTGTGTGTCTTTATATGTATCAAATATGGCACTGGACTGCAGTCAACATATCACTCGACAACTTCATGAACTTATTGAACAATTACTGATGTTAAATAGTTTTTTTTTTCAGTTCTAAAAGTCCGACTTTGAGTGTAAAATTTGAGTGTTAATTCTAGGACTAGTTATCATATAAAATAAATATAGAATATTTAAAAATTAAGAAAAATTATTTTAAGATTTTCCAGCCATGAATAGTCAGATTTAGACAGGAAAATATTAAATATTGGTTTAACATGTCAATTCAGGTGTAAAGTTATGATTCCAAGAAATAATGTTGTTTGTTGTTGTTTTAAGAAACAGAAAAAAAGAGATAACAATGTACTTTCGCTTTACAAACTGGTACTTGTTGTTACATTTAAACCATACATCATACTGATTTCACATTATTAAAGTCATAATTTATTGTAAATAAAGTAAGGCACAAATAGCTACTCTCGCCTTTCTAAAAGTCTGTTCCTGACGACCTTTTATCAAGGTCGTATTTCTCTGTAACTAAGTGTAAAAGACAATCTGATTTTTACTCAAACCATTAAGAAATTAGAGCAAATGTCAAAATTGAGAACGGCAAATCATAATGTTACTGTTGCCAACATTCTCAGCCATAACTAAAGGACTTATTTAGCACTGAAAGGCAAGGGAATGCCATAACTTCTACTTCAATCTCTCATGACTAGCCAGACGTTTTATGTAACATGACAACCCCAACAAGTTGGAATATATTTTTTTTTCATTTCTGAACAAAATATATACATACATATATATTCCTTTTTTTTTAATTTCATTTCCATAAAAATGACTTCCACGGTAGAATCCAAGTATGAATGAGGCTAAATCTGAACTGAATAGTATAAAACATTAATTGAAAGGTATTCTTTTCAACTTTAAACGTATTTTCAACTAGGGATAATATACCAGGCCTTGAAGGCATCAAACTTTACTCATTACTCTGAGCACAAAAATCATGCTCGAAACATGAATTCCAGCAATTTGATTGGTTGATATTCGAGTCTGAGTACAAAAATCATGCTCGAAAGTTTTATGACCGTGACGCCAGGATATCATACCAAAAGTGATCATTCCCTTCAACTAAATAAATCATTCCATCTTGACTCAAGTGAAAAATCTGCGTATTTTAATCTAATTTTCATTTATTACGGGAAGATAAATCTAACACATTGTTATCTTACAAAAATGATTTGTTTCTAAATAAAATCATGTTTGTTCCTTTATATTAGTGTGTTAGATTTATCTTCCCGAATTAATACACATAATTAATCGGTTACACACCGTGAATTGGGTAACCTTAAAATCTTGTCCATAAAACTTTTAAAAAATATCAGCCGGCAAAAACAAAATTAATCAGAACAAAATCAAAATGTCTTTCCATGAAAAGTGGATATAACTGATATCAGAACGAAGGCAAGTGGTATTTCCAGGGAAAAAAATGGAAAGACCAAATAATCATAAACTCAGAATTGAAAATAGTCTGTAACCTGATAGTTATCAAAAGTACAAGAACTATAATATTCATACCTCCCAATGTTCAGTCTAGCGAAAAAAGAACTACTAAGACTTGCTACAAAGAAAAAAACTGCAACTAGAAATAATATATATACGTTTTTGAATTATGTCATATTTTTGCTATTGGTTTCCTAAGATATTTATTTCACAACAAATACAGATCAAGAGGAATAACCAGATGAAAATGAATACCAGATAGACAAGGGAAATCGGAGTGCATCAACTATTTATCTATCATTATGTTCAAAATTTAGCTAAACCATGCATATCATTTATATATGGTTTGATGGAATCCAAAAAAAAAAACAAAAAAAAAACCATCAATTTTTGAAAAATATAAATTAGCAATAAAAATTGAAGAAAATGTTCGAGATTTATTATCAATGGAGAAATTGATTTATATTCCGGTGTATAAATTAAGAAGCCTTGCAGTCTGATACTAATATCGCTAGCCAGTATTCTGACTCAATGTGATACCGAAATGAACTTAAGACTAAGATCAAAGTATGTATGGTAAAGGAACACACATACTGAGCTCGAGGCAGTAAACATATATATTGGTCGGTGAAAGACAAGCTGCAATATAAATACATGTACATGAAATAATTAACGGAACACCGAACATGAAAGTAAATATACTGTGGATTCATTCGTTGGGACCAATTTTCATGGATGATGAAAAACTTGCATTTCACGGTTTTGCCGAAATCTGTAGAAAATGTGTCATTCGTTTAAAAAAAAAATATTGCGGTTTACCTGTGCTGAAAAAATCAACTTAAATTGGTATCCTAAGACAAATTATTAAATCCACAGTCCACTATTTATCTTTATGGAGGTGATGCAGAAAGATGAAAAAAAAATAAATAAGATAGCAAACGGACAAGCGAATCATTAATCAAAGAGAAACATGACGAAAAAAAATAACAATAAAAAACACTTCATCGAAAACTTAACATGGAACAAGGTTGTAAACCAAACTGCTCCGAAAATATGAATGGTTGTGTTTAATAAATATACCAATCGTGTAATTGATCATACATGATTTGGAAAAAAGTATAATTTATTTGTAAAAATACACATCGTTCTAGCAAATTGACTTCTACCATCAGATGGAGCGTGCGAGAGTTATAAAATGTAATTGCTTGTATTTGAAAACTCAAATGATCAGTTCAATTTAGGTACAGATAAACTGAATTTGCAAAATAAATTGGTATCACAAGAAAAAGTGATTGATGAGAGATTGATGTCGGTTGGGCAAAGAAATGATGAATGGAAAAGCTCTGCAGGAAACTTAATTCCTTCAACTGTACAATGTGTAATAGGTAAACTTTTTCACCATCACTTAAAGAGGCACTAGCAGTCAAATTCAGGGTCATCACTTTGACTCAAATTCACATATTTTATTTGTAACAATGTAAAACATTTATCCAAATTACCAAAAAGTCTAAAATAAACAGTTTTCATGGCATGGGGTAGATAATACATGTATGTATGTTAGTTTCGTGTGTATTTTGGTCCAGACTGCATCTACTTAACTATCGATTTGACCTCAGATGACCATATAAGCGATGTACACATGAATAAAGATATGAATAGATTAAACCAACACGTGCAATTGGATTTTTTAGTGTCTGTTTGAGTTTATTTTATAGATTAAACATATATGTTTCTCATTGTTTTTAACCGTATAAGAATGATTTTATATGGATCGAATCAGTACTCAAATGATTTACCGTTGTTGCACTTTCATTGTTGACATTCTTTTTCTTTATATAACCAATACACGTATAATGCATGCGTTGTCAATCTCTAGCAAGGAGATAATTGAAGTTCACATGAATACGGATTTAATGAGGTCGACTTATTCACTACACGTATAAATTAAGAAGCCTTGCAGTCTGATAATAATACCGCTAGCCAGTATTCTGACTCAATGTGATACCGAAATGAACTTAAGACTAAGATCAAAGTATGTATGGTAAAGGAACACAAATACTGAGCTCGAGGCAGTAAACATATACATTGGTCGATGAAAGACAAGCTGCAATATAAATACATGTACATGAAACAATTAACGAAACACCGAACATGAAAGTAAATACAGTGTGGATTCATTCGTTGGGACCAATTTTCGTGGATGAAGGAAAACTTGCATTTTCACGGTTTTGCCGAAATCTGTAGAAAATGTGTCATTCGTTTAAAAAAAAAATATTGCGGTTTACCTGTGCTGAAAAAATCAACGAAAATTGGTGTCCTAAGACAAATTATTAAATCCACAGTCCACTATTTATCTTTATGGAGATGACGCAGAAAGATAAAAAAAAATAAGATAGCAAACGGACAAGCGAATCATTAATCAAAGAGAAACATGACGAAAAAAAATAACAATAAAAAACACTTCATCGAAAACTTAACATGGAACAAGATAATCATATCAAGCCGAAAATTGGCTCAATCAGTACTTGTTTGGCTTTATAATTATTTTGATCTGAACGTCAATGATGAGTCTTTTGTAGACGAAATGTTAAAATGTTGTAGCAGATTAAAAAATACTTCGGCAATTCAGTAGTTGGAGGCAGATACAAATAACATAATTTAAACCAGGTATAATCCGAATAAGCATTCATTACCAGAACAACGATCAAAATCTTTAAGTCAAAAATAAGTCAGGAAAAAGAATCAAATCGAAGAAAAAAAATAACCGTCAATGAGCACATTTTGGTTTGTTTTTGCAGTTCGTCCACCGCCAGTTGCACTCGTCTTACAACAATTGATAAGTACAGTTTGGTAAAACAAAACATGTGATAATGACAGAATGGGGGTTGACTCATTTGATTGGCTAATTCCTATTATAGATTTTCATTGGCTGTATCGTCCATAGAAAGGTGAATAATTGCTGAAGGTTGCACTACTGATAATTTAAACATAGCAATTACCTGGGATATCTACTTGTACGGCTAAAGTTGTGCCACTGTCACAGAAATTTCATAAAAAACTATTTGCAAGAAATTAAAGTCTTAATCCACTGCTATCTTTTAAGATATAAACTCACCTTGAATTTTTCTCTTCTTTATGAGCAGCTATCCAGTATCAATAAACATATGATACATGTACTAAACTATATGTTCAAATTGTATTTATATATCTCCTATGCTGGCTGTACTGGTATTTTACAAAATAGAAATAAAAAGTTCAAAATTCGGAAGTTCGAATCATCTCTTCACTCGTATCGCATTCTTTTTAACAGTCCCTTAGTGTGAATTTTGAAATGTTATTCAACTTTTCAGCATACTTGCTGTACTCGTATATCATGTTGTAGTCAATACTTTTTAACATAGATGCAGAACATTCGAACACGCAAATGCAAAGATCAGATATTCCGACAGATTTCTCAGGTAAGAGTCTTCTCATTGATATCTGTATTTGTAAATATAGTTTGCTATGCGAAAAGAGAGACGAACAACATTACACTTTAATAATTGGGTTATGAAATATATGCGATATGCATTTTCTTCTTTATAAAATTCATTTGAATTTGTTTCCAGTTCACCTCTCTTTTCGAATAGAATGTTAGAACACATAAGCTTAAATAATTCGAATTAAGTAGTAGGGTCAAGATGCGTATTGGTGTCTCCATAGGCCGTAATTTTAACGTGTTCTTTTGTTGCTTAGTATATATCGTTAACATGGATGTGTGTGACGGCTCGTTTCGAAGCTGAGACAATTTGACATATGTGGTTACATTTTCGGGGTACGACGTGAGATTATTTTTTCCGTAAATTAGCAAACCCCGAGTATTCTTTTGTAATGCGGCTCCTCATGGTAAAAAAAATCCCAATTTTAACACAATTAGTTCTTTGAAAATTTAATACTTTGAACACATTGAATAGCTCCATAGATTTGTAACATTTATTCTTTGTTCCCCTTCTTTCCAAATTAACTCAAATGGTTAAGCTCAGTCATTTGTTTATTTTAGAAAAGTGTCAAATATCACTACACAGAGATTTTTTGTTTACACGTGACTTTTGAGTTCCTCATTTCAAGGCGCATTTGGGATATTGTCCCATATTGAAATCAATAGTTCTGATTTTTTCAAATATTTTTATGTGATTTTGTTTGGTACATTTTACTTTTGTCGAATGCATATAAAAATAATTCTTTGATGGAATTTCCAGATCTCTCAGGTAAAATTCAATCATACTATTATACAATTATATTGCAAAACATTTTCGAGATCTTGTACGGTTACATAAAAGTAGATAAAAAACAATGTTCGGAGAGACAATTTTGACGAAGAAAAGTGATAGGTTATGCAGTTTAAACGCGTTTAAACTGTTCAATAGCATTTGTTAAATAATTTAGCGACATTTTCAAAAAGCGCAATAAAATTGACGCTATAAAAATGTACCAGAACATAATAAAATGGTGGTTTAACATTGTCATTTCGGGGCCTTTTAAAGCTGGCCTGCGATACGGGCTTTGCTTATGTTGAAGGCCGTACGGTGACATCTTATTGTTAATTTCTGTGTCATATTGGTCATTTGTGGAAAGTTGTTTCATTGGCAATCATCCCACATTTTCTCTGTTCATGTATCTCCCTGGAAAAGTGGAAAAGTCACCTTTGCTCATGGAAATATTATATTATAAAACAAGCTTTTAATTATGCAAGTGGAAAATAGTTACGGTTCGGGAAAGTATAACCAATCTGTTATAAGTAGATGTTTCAGTTGTAATACGTTTAAACCAAACCACAATTTCGACCAAAACACAAGGCAAATAGTTGCCACTCCAACAATTGCACGACGCAATATTATACAGAAACAAAAATTTAACGGCAACGAACAGAAGCAATTTAGATTCGAAATGGCTGAACTATAAATGCGAAGATGAATATAATATTTAGTAATTATTCAATAGTGTAAAGGAAATTGATATCAACATATTATGTACGTAATCTCATAGAACAAAATATATATATCGAATCGAACTGTATATATTGACAAGCTATGCAAAGATTATAAATAATAAAACAAATAGGCAAAATTGCAACCTTGAACCTAAGTCGCAAATTCGAACATTCGAAATAGGAAAAATCCGTGGCTCTATTGTCCGCCAAGTTGTAAAAGAATATCTTCTTTAAAAGGCTACGGCAACCAGTTTCAGAAATGTTCCGATGTGACAAAAGTTAAACTGAACACGCACAACCACTCTTTTAAAAACAAACAAAGAGACAAACAGATGATTAAAATGTATCATGACACTGAACTGAGAGTTATATAAGTACAAAAACAAAGATATGTTTCCTTTTCGGATGCATAGTAAATTTATTATAATCAGCTATTTTAATGATGATCTGTTAAACAAAAATCATAGCTCCGACTAAAGAAATTGTTATACAAAAAAAGACACGAAACACATTTATCTGTAGTGCAAGAAATGGAAACAAGTAACAACTACAACAATTG
Organism: Mytilus trossulus; assembly: GCF_036588685.1. Classification (NCBI taxonomy): domain Eukaryota; kingdom Metazoa; phylum Mollusca; class Bivalvia; order Mytilida; family Mytilidae; genus Mytilus; species Mytilus trossulus. Next base: position 45,004,554 of record NC_086381.1, on the reverse strand, counting down.
CAAGACACAACATCATACAGGGATAAAATAACAGAAACAACCTTAAACAATCTAGAAAAAATGGAAACCTAACATCATTTTGAAATACAACTTACTGTATGCTTTTAAGGAAAATGCTCAACATTACAGCTTTTAATGAATTCAAAATATATCAATATATATCTGTATTTTTCTCAAATTAGATGTTGAGGACGAATATATTCTTCTCGGCTGTGATCCACCAGGTAAGAAGATATTTTTAAAAATGACATTAACATGAATAGTAAACTGTACAGGTATATATACATAATGCAAATAATGGCAAGAAGATACCAGAGGGACATTTAAACAAATAGATCGACAATAAACTGACAATGCCATGGTTAAAAAATAGAGAAACAGATCAATGGTAAAACACTGAACAAAACATAGAAAACTCAAGACTGAGCAACATTTACAAAACATTGGGGTGATCTCAGGTGAACCGAAAGGGTAACGTATCAAGCTCAATAAGTGGTATCCGTTGTGTTACTCATGCTATGACAAACCTGTTAAACAGTTGTAATCGGTAGGTCACATTCGTGAAAAGGGAACAGGATTGTAGTTACGACACAAAGAAACATATCTGATATCATCTGTGCAACGGATATTCCTTTACTTGAATGTGTTTTTATTCATTAAAGTAGCTTTATTTTCTGTGTTAATGATTTTGACAGTTCTTATTAATCGAAACTGACAAAACCATGAATATATATGTAAAGCTGTTTTTCACATGATAACTTTAAAAAAAAAAAAAAAAAAAAGATTATGATTAAATAATAATATAAGTAAAGGTTAAGTTTTACAGCAGATTCCAACAAGTATGAAGCTACATATAGATTCTTTAGTTAGCTTCCTTTCTAGCTCAACCATGAAATCATTATAAGGTAAGGTAAACAAGCATATGAGTGGAGTCAATTGTTTAATAGAGAACCAATCAGAACTAGTGACAGAATAAACATTGTGAAACTAGTTTTACAAGTCAGTTTAAAAATAAGTTTTCAATCAAAATTTAAAATTCATTGTGATAATAATAATCTTATTCACAAGCATGTTTTAAGTGTGTTTGATTTGCCAATTCTATTTCAATCAATTACTCAGTTCATTTATAAATCCAGTTATGTGTATGTACTTTACTATGGTACAATCACGGCGTAAATATAAAGTTTATGACCCCTTCTGTAGCCTTTGGATTACAAATTTGTCAAACTGAAAAGCATACAAACAGCAAAGATAATAAAAAATAGAGGTGGGCCATTTTGTACATGTTCAAAGGGGAAACTTCGAGCAAGCATTATTATTTATTGTTTCATTGCATTTCAAAGTTAGACGGGATTTTGTGGCAAATAAACCACGATTTTTGTAGAAAATCCACAGATATTTTTGTTATTAAATTTTAAGCATAGATTACCCACTTGATTTTCTATATGATGTGCTAGCGTTTATTGTTTACAAAAAGTCCTATCAAAACAATCTTATTTGGTATTTTTTTTAAATCGTGTTAAGTCACGAAAGTCGAGCGCAACCTAGGAGGTGTAATTGAATTGGTCCATATTCATATTTGTTTAAACCAATATCTTAATTTATAAACTTGATTTAAGGAAATCATTGCTAGCACTGCTTGTAATAATCTTCCATTTATCAAGCACCAAAAGCCAACTGTGACAGTACAAGGGAAAATGCTGTGGATTTTGTATATTTTTAAATTTTTTTAGCATTGAATCAACACAATGGTAACTCATCCTTGAACAAAACATAAACCGGAACTCCGCATTTTACTTTATTGTAATATAAAGATTTTTTTTTTATTCAGTCAAAAACTATCAGAAATGAAATTTAATTTGCAAATTTGTTTACTGTATAGGTAAACCTGTTTGTATGAAACATCCATATTATAAACATATGAGTGTTTTCATTGTATGATGAATTGGAACTATGCTCCTCCCAATTTGATTGAGCTAACGAGGAAGCTAACCAAAGAATCTACATTTGTACCTCTAGCTTCATACTCGTTGCAATCTGCTGTCAATAAAGTAAATATTATTTTTAGGACACAATATGTGTTAACAATGCCTAAAGGTTAAAGACATTGTGTATCCCTATACTAGTTGTGTTAAGAAATTATCAATATCGTATTGGAAATGTTTTTATTGAACAGAAATATCTTTCCTTATTTTCAAACAGCCAGATGCATATTTAATGGTCTCATTGATGTTGCTGATAACAAGCCAGTAGCGTGGGCACCACCACCACCGCCCCCACCACCAGATCCACCAAATCCTCACTCATAATATTTAGATTTTGTAGAAACCTCTTTGAACTACTGATTTGAAATAGTTATCAAATGTACCAGGATTATAATTCAGTACGCCAGATATTATTAGCCATCACATTTAATAAAATTGTGTATTTTTACCAATCGGAAAATGTTGAAGTTATCGTTATATAAAGCTTAGTGTCATTTGTTTGATTGTTTTTAAATATTTCCATCTACTGTATGTAGTAATCAGGCCTGGGGTAATGGTAATTTGTAATTGTAATGCATTGTAATATTACATTTTTTTTATGTAATGCAAAGTAATTTGTAAGGCACATTTTTTTCATTACAATTACATGTAATGTAATGATTACTTTTGTTAAAAATCAATGTAATGCCTCAATTACTGTACATTACTTTTCATTACAAATTTGTAAAATACATGAAATTGAAGAATATGATAAACAAAAATAAAATATTAACAAAAACAAAAACAAAAACAAAGTATTGAATAAAAGTATTGTCACAGTTAATTACTGTATTAAATAAATTGCATCAATTGTTAACACACATATAAAGGTAAGAAATATATAATTGTTAAAATCATCAAGTCTTAATCTTGGTTTCTGATATTTGTATAAAAAGATATTGGGAATACTTTGGTGTTTGGTGATCTATGAAAAAATCTTCTAAAAAAATATTAAACAAAACTATATGGATGAATGGAAAAAATATGAAGATGAAACTTTTGTATTCTATACACACCTTACATGTATTTCAATGAAAGATTGAATATGTTAATCAACATTTTTACACCAAACTGGGGTTTGGGTCCTGTCTGTGTTGTTATTTCACCTAATTAATATCAAAATGTTTATATTGCAATCAAATCTTCTCAACTTATGTTTCTCCTACTACTCCACCATAGAGTAGACACAGGTTTGGTGCAGTACATGATTTTGACATTTACTTGTCAGAGCCATGTGAAGAAATGTCAACCAATCCACTGGAATACTTGAAGTCAAATTCAGTGCATTTTTCTTTTTACTTAAGCTAATACAGCTATATCAAGTATTTAGCCATTTCCTCAACATCAGCTCCTGTTGAAAGGCTTTTTAGTATTTTTTGCCGGAAAGGTGTACAGACCTGATCATTGTTCTCTTAATAACAGCATGTTTGAAATACTTATGATAATAAAGAGCAATGGACATGTTAATTAACCAGTATTTGAAGTATATGTCTATAACACTGTATATATATATATATGTACATATACATGTACCTCAGTAATAATTTGTTATAAAATCGGTTTTTGAAATCTTTTTAATTTTTATATTGAAAAAGTAATGTGTAATGTAATGCATTACACAGGCAAAGTAATTGTAATGAAATGCATTACATGTGAGAAAAAATGTAATTGTAAATGTAATTGTAATGGAAGAATCACAAAGTAATTGTAATGTTATGCATTACATTGCAATGTAATGATCCCAGACCTGGTAGTAATATTAGCTAAGTATCTGAGGAAAAAACACACCGCGTTTTTTTCACGAGTTTCAACTTTAGTAAATATGACTTTACCTCATACTTGATGTATAATGTATCAATTAATAAGAAAACACGTTAAAAGGCCAAATAAAGTACAAAGTTAAAGAGCTTGTTGGCCAAATACAGCTTTATCCTGAAATTAAAAAACGCTTTAGTTTCTCTTGCCAGTGTAAGTGATGGTTGTTGTCTACATATGTGTGTGTTTATGTATGAAAAGAGTACTATATAAGATCACAAAATACATTTAACTGTTCGTCTCATTTTTGAAAAAATAGACTCAGGATGAATAAACTTTATGTTGCTATATTGCATGTGCAATAAACTGTATAACTTGATTCAAAAGACCTTTGTTAATGTTTGAAACAAACAGACTGTGAATAATAAAGCGAGGATGGATTATGCCTATGTTTTATTTTGTTGTTATTCGAATATTTAGAATTGTTTCTTAACGAATCAAAACTCTCCTACAGATGCATAATATGATATCTCTGCACATATCTGATTTCAAAAGGCTTTTATAGTTACATGTGTAGAGAAAAAAATAGGTATGTATATCCAATTGCTTGCTACATGAAACCGAAGTAAAAAAAATCAATATGCACACATATGCACATAATTTACAAACGCAAATAGAAAATACTTGTGATACAATATATATCACGCTATGTCATGGCAGTAAGGTTATATTGGCAGAAGAGAACAGCCGACATTCGTTAGGAAGATGAAATCCCTAATCATGTTGGAATGAAATCCAGCGCACCTGTTACGTCTGAAATTCAAACTCACAACTGCAGTGTTACAATTTATCGATACAGTAATTGGACTTCTTATACCATTTGACCACTGAAACCCCTGTGACAGAATGAGATAAGTGAAGCCTTCAAATCAAATATCACAAAAACTGGTTATTCAAGACGTCTGGTATTAAATGGGTCATGTGGTTGAAAAACACTAAATATATCAATATATTAATCTTCATTTGAATGGAACTGGGATCACTTTGAATATCAATTATTAATATCCACTTGTAATAGCACTTTTTTGCGATAATTATTGGGGTTGCCCATCACATTTACATGGCTAGGGCATGAAAGAAAGAAAGAAGGCATTCATTGTAGCAAAGGCATATCATAAAAACAATGATAAACAAAATGTAAAGTGTATTTAAATGTGTCAAACACATTTAAATTTTATTGCTGAATTCTGGTTTATAAATGACCATAAACCACCTTTATCATATAACTGTTAAATAGAAATACAAAATTTCTTTATAGTATTGAAGATTAGGAAATAAAGATAATACTGAACATATTTTACAGGTAAGAATATGTATTCATAAATGAACATATGCGCGAGCAGCTTTATTCGTTCCTTACCAGGTCAGTTTCTTGCAATGCTTTTAGAAAATATTGCTTCATTACCAACAGAACGAAGGGAATATTTTAAATTACGTAAAGAAATTATGAAATAAAAAAAATATTCAATTCTTACAGTTTTTTCCTAATATAAGCAGACAAGAATTAAGAAATGTTTTGAAAAGTCTGTGTGAATAATAATATTTGATATAGATTTTTAAAATGTAATACTAGAGTCTTTTAAGGCATGTTTGAATTTTAGTTAACTACACGTGTTCTCGGCTTATCATTAACATGTTGAAGTCCGTTGTGCCTTGTTACTTCTTTTGTAAATTGGTAAAAAAAAACATGGAGAGACACATTGAGTCGTAGGCTTTTATTTCTAATTAATCAATATTTTATTCAGTTGAAGTGTTTATATTTCCGATGTGTTCAAAGTCAATACATTCATATACTAGTATAGCCGCCATTGCATTTCATGCATACTTTATATCATCCAATCATATCCACTGTTTCGTTTGCAATTCGGATGTGCACGCTTACAGTCAAAAAACAAATATATATTTTTTTCAAAGGTGGTATGGTCTTCTTATCTTTTATGGCAATTACATACAAGATTTGTTTTAAGGAATTTGTCAAACATGAAAGATTAGTGTCAAAAATTACTTTATATAAACATTCTAATAAAAGGACGACAAGCCTTGTGTTCAGATAAGTCTATGTCCCAAGTCTGTAATTCAGGTGCTGTCGTGTTTTTTATATGCGTTAAATATTTATTTTTCGTTCATTTTTTGTACATACATAAGGCTGTTAGTTTTTTCGTTTGAATTGTTTTGCAATGTCATTTCGGGTCCTTTATAGATGATTCTCATGCAATTATCTTGTATCAATGGTTCTGATTTGATGACACTTTTTAATAGCGTTACATTCTCTATCTCCTTGTCTGTGACTACGGAAGCGGCTTTGCCGACATTTTGAATTGTTGAATGTATTGGTATACAATTTTTACAGTAATAAGAAAAAAATTCTCACATGTTGCACCTAAAAAACTTTTTTTTATCGAATTTTATTACATTCTGAAGAGGCACACAGCTCAACGTTCATGTTTGACGGCGGAAACATACCCGTGACGTCACCTAGTGTAGGGACCAAAGAAGATAACATCATTTCGCGGAATTGTCTTTAGTGAAAATTTTACTCTTAAATAATGATTGAAATTTAATTTTGAAAATGTTTTGCATTAGGATAGAGATAACTGTATTGTATTTGAAGCTTGGCGGACGTCCATCGGTAGTTTTACTGTCGCAAATATCCGTATTCTTTTCTCCGCTAATTAGCGTCGCCAAGTAAACTAAATTTGCGACAGTAAGCTTCAAAAACAATACAGTTATCTCTTAATTATGCGGTTATGGCCTAGTTCATTATTTAAGGCTGTACGGTTACCTTTAGTTGTTAACTTCTGTGTCATGTTGTCTCTTGTTTAGAGTTGTTTCATTGACAATCATACCATCTCTTCTTTATATATATATTATTAAATGGAAACGTTCATATCACCTGTAGGTATCAATTAAAGCTGTTTGAATAATGAAATTAATTTAGATACAATATGAATCTTTATCATGTTGATATCCATTTAAACCAATATAGTATAACAAATAAAACAAGCCAATGAACCACAGAGCATACCTTGGTTGGGGCACTTGAAGAAAGCGGCGGTGTCTAATATTTTTGTTAAAGCCAAAACCTACACTGACCTTTTTTTAAATGATTTTTTTTTTTTTTATTTACTTTAAGATTAAGAAATATTGTAATAAGAGTCCAGCTAAGTATTAAACCATTCCTTCAAAGATTAACCTGCATGTTTTATTATCGGATTCAACTTTGGATCAGGTTTCAAATAAATAATTATGGTAAAGAGTAAAGACATACACAATGCATTTAAGGTCTTTCCTCTACGCGAGGAAGGATTTCATTGTTTTTCTCATGTTTTTTTTTTTTTTTTTTTTTTTTTTTTTATACTTCCAGCATTTTTATGACATGGCCTCCCCCCGTTTCTATTGGAGATATAAAGACCAAATATAGACCATGAATAGATATCATCATGAAGTATAACCAGATGAGGCTGTGTAGGATTTCATCATCCCCTGTAGAAGTTACTCTCTTTTATTGTTTTTTTCGACATGCCCCTTCCCCCTTCGTTGTTTTTAAAGTATCATGACCTTATCTGGACAAGAGGTAGATCTCATCATGATGCATTACCATATGAGGCCGCGTAAGATTTCATCATCCCCTTTGAGAGTTATGTCCCCTTGAAGCAATTTCTTTTATTTGCATTTTCTTAAAAAGAATTAGAGATCAAATCGATTTGAAAATGATAGCATGTACAAGAACTGATAGCACTGTTTATAAACATAAACAAATAATGTGTTACTAAGTTTTATAAGGAGAAACAACCCTTTAAAAAATATAAATAATTTTTGAAAAATTGTATTTCGAGAACCCAAAGTTATGGAGACTTGGAACCTTCATCAATAACCTTTAATTCAAGTGACCTTCAATATGCATCCAAGGTAAAAGGTCAATGAGTGCCAAAAATATTTAGGCCATTTCAATCTTACATATTCGGAAAACGATAATACTTTGCTGCATACATACAGCATATAAATTGTTCCTCTTGGCGAGCTCTACATTTTATACAATTAGCCCAAAAATGTCCGACCGTCTGTTCAAAAGTTACAACAAGATGATTCTTAAAAGTATATAATTGTGTGTATATTTTTTTTAAAGGTAACAGATATCAACCTACTATAAACTGCAAAGATGATCAGTAATTCAAGACCTTTAATTTGAGGTCAATGACAGGTCATGATGACATTTCACCTTGACCTTCACAGCATACAATGACCTTGACCTTGTGATATTTGAAAGGTCAAGTGATCCTGAGTTGAATGGTGGTAGTGCCATGTCTCTACGACTTCCGGTTCTCAAGTTTGGTATTGCATCATATATTTGATGATTCATTGTGACATTGATGAACTTTGGAATTGTCCCATGTATTTCTGAATCATTTAAAATGTTTTAGACATTGAAGAGGTTAAAATAGGTATATGTTTGACTAAATACCAAAAACATTCCATGGGAAAAAAACCCACCAAAAACCAATTTGAAATTTTCAAGTTTTGCATTGACTTTGAAAGTTTCATAACTTCTATTTATAGTTGATATTGCATCATTATTGGAATTTTTTCAAATGGGGTCATCTGATATATAAAATTGAATAAACTCAATTTAATTGAAAATGTTTTACCCCTTTTTCATCCCAGGGAGAAGGATGGGGTCATTTAGTGCAAACATTCAAATTTCACGACGGTTAGGTTGTCGCAAATCAAATAAAGTTCATAAAGAGTACATTTCAAATTTCAAATTGAATTCCCCAAAAAATTGGTTGGGTGGGGTCATTGAGTGCAAAAGATCAATTTTATTTTAAGATAGGGTTGTTGTATACCAAATAAAAGGTCATGATGTAAACGTTTGAAATATCAAATTCCTGACATCCAAAAATGAGTTGGATGGGGTTATTGAGTGCACAAATCAAACTTTCTAGAACATGGCGTTGTCGCATATCAAATGAAAGATCATCAGGTATATGTTACATATTACATACTTCCGATCTCGAAAATGTAGGCGGATGAGGTCATTTAGTGTAAAAAGTAAAAGTTTCAGAAGGTATGCTTGTCATATATCAAAACGAAAGGTCGTACAAAGTACATAACAAAAACATGATTTTTACTGGGAAGACCTTTCAATAGTTTTATTGGTTTTTTGTTGAAAATTCATTTTTTTCATAAAACATATGTACGCGGTTAAATAAAATATGTTCTTTGGCTAGGACTTCCTGTGTGTCATTCATCATTAGCATGATTTATTTATTGACACAACAAAAGGGAATAAATAGCAAAAGTAAAGTCACAAAATATTGAACGCCGAGAAAAGTTCGGAAAGTCCCAAATCAAATGGCAAAAGCAAATGATAAAACATGTCAAGCGAATGGACAACACCAGTCATATTCCTGACTTGTCACAGGCAGTTTAATTTTAAAAGATGATTGATTTAATCTGGTTTTATAGCGCTAAACATTTCACTTGTATTACAGTCACACCAAATTCCATTATAACTACAACGATGCGTAAATATAATAGGTAAAATTGTCAAAATAGGCGTACATCAGGCATCACCGTGTCAGAATTTTAATCAAAACAAAACAAAAAATATTGATCTAAAGAGCACAACAAAGCATATATCAAAGCTAACAACCACAATATTTGCTTGCTTATTGTTTTTTTTAATTTTAAATCAACCCATAAAGGATTGAAATATTTGAAGTCCTGTGATCGAAAAGCCAGTTTCAGATAAACTCTGTTGTAGAATCGCGTGTTTGACGCCAGAATGTAAACGTCACACAGGTAGAGATACATAAGTTATTTTGTAATAAGGTGGTTTTTTAAGATTATAACAGAACAATATTATAATGGCATTATAATAGAACAATTGGATAATGGTAGGATGTATAAAAGTACAGAGCCATGTCATATATACTAAAGAAACATAAAAGGTCACACAAACAAAGCACAACAGTAAAAATGAAAGATAATTCAAACAACACAGTGACGGGATGCAAAGGTACCGAGCCACTTTAAATGGATATCACCAAAACAAACAACACAGTAAAAGTAAAAAATATAATGAAAGAAAATTATAACATGTAATTAAGATTATCAACAACGTCAGTATGCAGATTATATACACCAATAACATCATGTATTATTTGTGAAGTTGATAGGGGATATTTATCAACAAGGAACTGTTTTTTTAGCAAACTACATTTGTCTTTTTTGACATCTAAATGAATTAGTAATTAGTTATTCCATACATGGTCTACAAAAATATATTTACATGTATCATTTTCTACTTTCCTAGGCCCCGATTACTTAATCAATCAGACATGATTTGGATAAGATAAGCACAACCCTTCTAATAAGTATACTGACAAGTGTGATATTTACAATTGTCTTTCTGGCAATATGTGTGCATAGGAGAAATCGTTGCAGGAAAGCAAAAGGTATGTACATGTATGCTGTCGCATCTTTACAAAATATGTATGTTGTTTTTTTGGTTTATTCTAAATGAGACCAGAAAATGGTGATGATTTGAAAACAGAAAAAGTGTAAAAGTTATAAGAACCGTAAGAGGAGACTTTTGTGCTTTATTGTTAGTGCCCACTAAAGTTGTTCAGTTTTACAGCACATTATAAGATGCCAAAAACAATAACTAAAATTGTGACATGTCGATGTTAAACGCGGCTGTAAGAAAATGCAGTGTAAAAGTAAAAAAAAAATGTTTCGTTTCTTAATTGTAGATATTCAACAATTTAAACATGGAATGCAATGTCGAGTTCATTCTAGAAATAGCTATGTAAATGAGCCAACAGCATTTACAGTTTTACGCAAAAATCAACAAATAATGTAAGGAATAGTATTGAAGAGAAAATGTCAATATACAAACAAAACATTACAAAAGACACCATGGGATCAGGACTTTTAGTGCAAGAGTTAACGCTTATTTAGTATTTTTAGAGAAAAGTTAATACCCCAAACGGATATTTTAAGTCTCGTTGGTCAAAATGTAAAAAGTCGCGCCTTAATGACCCAACTTTTTTCGCTATTCACGATTTCTGCAAGTATAATCTTTTTACAAATAAAATTACACCTAACACAAAGAAAAAAAGCTTTAAAACACACATATGACTTAAAGCAAGGTCATTGATACCTTTGCCGAATACCTTATTTGTTAAGGCTAGTGTTGTCTTTTCAGAAACCGTTCATGAGGGTTGTGCCCCTTTTAGCAAGGTCAAATCTCTTTTACGACAGAAACATTTTCCACTTTTCAAGAAACAATGGATGTGCCAAATTATAAAAGCTTTTAATGTAACCCTATTTCATAAATGAATAAATTATACATAAATATGCATTTTGTTTCCTTTTATTATATATGTATATATATGTTTTTGATAGAATGAATAAAACGAGGATTATCAGGAGGTGAATGATGATTGTATTTGCGGAGAGATAACAATTTGATGAAATCATTCAAAAGGTAACATCATAGGATAAATAAGCATAACATTGATATGATTAAATACGAATCAAGAAACAACTGTCATACAAGTCAGGGGTTTAGTTAGTTGTAAAACCAAGTATAATACCACTTGCATTTCTGTCCATCTGATGAGTAAAATTTTTTCCAACTGATTTTTATAGTTCGTTTGTAAGTTGTACTGTTATACCGATGTCCCAGTTGAGGGGAAGGGTTTGGATTCCGCTAACATGTTTAACCCCGTCACATTATTAATGAATGTGCCTATCCCAAGTCAGGAGCCTGTTATTCAGTGATAGACGTTTGTTTATGTGTTTTCGTTCATTTTTGTTTTATATAAATAAGGCCGTTAGTTTTCTCGTTTGAATTGTTTTACATTGTCATATTGGGGCCTTCCATAGCTGACTATGCGGTAAGGGCTTTGCTCATTGGTGAAGGTGACGGTGACCTATAGTTGTTTTAATGTCTGTGTCATTTTGTTCTATTGTGGACAGTTGTCTCATTGGCATACATACTAAATCTTCTTTTTATATCAACCCACGATTTTCACCAATGATATAAAGTACGTCTGAACCAGTGACAACTCTACAACACATTTCATGAATCGGATCACAAGTGATACGGATGCAAAACTAATCACACATTATGTGTATACACGCAGTACTCGTCTAAAAAAAAACAGCCAAACAATGTTAGATCTGTAAATTTGTTTTTCCCTGGCTTACCAAGAGGTTGACAAACTTGAGTGTTTTGAAAATTTATCTGTTGAAATCGTTAGATTAAAGACGAAGGGAAATAGACTGATCATACAAACCAATTTCAAGTCAACTAGGCTTTTAGTTATGTCTTAGGTTATTACTTGAAACTACGGTTTCTATTGATTTTTTTAAATGCATTTACAAATAGTTGAACATTTACCAATAGCGAGTGTTGTCTTCGTCTGTTAACTTTTATTGCGCCATTGGCATTTTCTTATTTGTAAAATTAACAAGATAAATAAGAAGATTGGTAAAATATCATTTTCGTTAAATAACACATTATTACAAGATTTGGCCACTTGCATTTACACTTTTTTGGTTTATATATATAAATGTTAACCTTATTATTTGATTTTATGTTTATTACAGATACACATCCACTTACTTATGGGTTCCACCTTCGCCACCAGATCCATTATTCCCGAATGATATTGGTATGAATAATTAAATATACAAACTGCAATTGTACTCTCCGTTTAATGAAGATTTTCCCGTAAAAAAACCAACATAAAAACAAAAAAGACTTTGCGTTCCGTCATAGAATGCATTGCTATATGTTATCAGCAGATGCCTTTGTTCAGTAAAATATGTAATGGACAATAATATAAAAAAAAACATTTGTATTCTAATTAAAGCCTTTAATTCCAATTTATAAATAATAATTGTGAACATCAGCTGTGTAAATTGAGAATAATTTATTAAGAATTTGAAAAATTTATTCTTCACATTTTTTTTAACACGAAGTTCATACCGTCATCGGTAATGCAGATAATATAATCTATTTAAGATTATCTTAGCAAAATCCATGTTCTACCTGTGTGCATGGCTATTTTTAAAACGAACACATACTTATTCAATTAATATTGCTGATGTTGTTAGTCAGCTTTCGGTTGCCAAGTTTTCCCATTCATCGACAGTTGAATCATAAGATGTGACACAGTACATGACATATATGCACGAGGATGGAATGAAGATTGGCTAAAGTATCTACCGAAAAGGATCGTAAGAAGCTGTCATTGAAAAAATCTTATATTCTAAAGTACGTCTTACCAAGTGACAACGATAGCCATCAAGTGGATCACTAGTGAAGGTGCGCGGGTAGGTAAATGCGGTTTCAAATCGAGTTTGGTGATTGCACGTCATTTTCCATGCGTTTTCTGATTGGCTAAATCGGACGTTGGGAGAAGTTGTTATGGAATTGTGAATTTTTGGCTACACCGAGGTCAAGGTATTATCAACTTGTTGGTTTTTTTAACAACGGTATTGCGGCGTTAAGAATATATTCATTCATGACCATTGATCCCCTGAACCCGTGCAGTTCTAAGGGAGAAAATCCCCCAAAATTAAGATTCATCAACGACAATTTTTAGTTTGTCATGTCACACTCATTATCATCAGCTGTGGAGCACCTCTTCACAAAAGTCGGCAATTGGAATTCACGGTGGAAGATAAACTTTGCATACATTTTGAGGTAAATTAGTTGTAAATTGTGACTCTTTACCACCGGAACCATTTTCTTCTGATTGAGTTTGTTGAATGCGAATCAAAACATTCATATTGTAACGTTTAACCAGACATTTATATTCCCAACTTCCGTTCCAGTCAATACTTGGATCCAAGTTTTCCACAAACAAAACGGCAATACTAAAAACTGCAACTATCTAGGTTATGCACAATGAACCAAAATATATACACGGACTCAAAGTACCTTAGTATGAACTTTTATATATACAAGTTTATAACAATATAACAGCCTGTTATCCTAATGGGACGTTGTGTCACTATAAGACAATGTGGCTTGTACAGCTTGTCCTCCGAATTGGACAGTATGTCACTACCAGACAGTACACCCTGGTACAACTTGTCCTCCGAGTGGGACAGTCTGTCACTACCAAACAGTTCGGGCTGGTTCAACCTGTCGTCCGATCGGGACAGTCTGCTATGTCAATCCTGTCAACGTGTACGGCCACTTTGTACCAATAACAAAGTGACCATTTAATATCAAAGCTCTTCTAGCACTTTATATATCCGATGTAGTCGTTGCTCGGTTGAAGGATGACTGCCAACTGGCAGCATCGAATGCCGTCAAGCGGAAACCATGCATTTCTACACTAAGATTCTACTCAACTGTAACCTTAACGGCCACTAAACATTACAAAATTATTCATTTTGTATCGATAAACGACTACGGAAAGCGCTGATCTTATGTGAAGTTATAAATCAATCAATAAATTTATATCAATGAAAACAATTGTTTTCATTGATCTAAATTTATGGATTGTCAATGCTAGGAGAAAGATTGTTTTAATTGTAGTGGGGTTGCTTCCTGTTAGTACAGGTAGAACATATCAAGCCAGCCTTAATCAACTCAGCTAGAAAGTCGATTATTTGGCTCAGTGGGTTAACGCACTGACTGTCACGCAGGCGACCGGGGTTTGAATCCCGGTGGCGACGAAGAGATACATGCTCTCCGGTTACATAATACTAGACTTCATTTTTTCCAAACTATTTGTTAAATAATAATAAAATAAACCCCCTAATTCCCCCATATGCACATCCTTAAAAAAAAGGCCACAAACTAGTTTGGTGTACAATAAAATAAAACTATACATTAATGTAGTCCAATGTATAGCTCCATAGCGCAAGGGTAGAAAGGTGCACCCTCTATATATCAATTTCAATAATCTGCCTCACATTATGCTTAGCCAATTTACATACAACACCGACATAAAAGAACAGTGTTGGTGCTTTTTAAACAGGGAAAGACATTGTTTCAAACTTTTTTCATCAATTTGATTTGAGCATGAATTTTATGAAATTCAATATACAACTTACATTTGTTACACAAATTTTATTATTTCTATAGTTCTATAGTTGTTGTCTATTTTGATTAATCATTAAAAGAATCTCATAAATATGACTGAATGTGATATTAAATTATCTTGTTTCTTTGATCTTTTTTGTTTTTGACAACTACCTCAAAAATATATGCTGCTATTAAAAGTTAGAATTAGAGTTTTTATTTTTGCTTTGCAGATTTCTTCTCAATTTTTTACAATAATTAAAACTTGGCAAAACATTCTAAAGTACGAACTGGAATATTGTTGGTATAAATTACGAGGCACATAATGCCATTGGCGATGTCTAATCGCTGCAACAGCAAATACATACTTAAATTCGAACTCCCTCGAAGACGGTTCTTCAAAATCACATGTAGCATTTCTATTCAGTACATTGTTTGCTTGATCATTACAGCTAAACAAATCTAGACTGGATACATTTATATCATAACGTCATTTAAAGTGTGTTGAAAGTGCGTGTTAAACAATATATAAATATTAGATAACTAAAAGGGGGTAAAGCAGACTGTTACCCCGAGGAAATAGTGTCATTCATCGCGATTGACAATGCTTTTTTGAAGGGCAATTTTTGCAAGATCTAAGCCTTCAAGGAAAAAGAAAAGGTGTTGATGGGGTACATGAATTGCTCACATAACAGTTTGACAGAAACCCCCTTAACAAAAGCATCAAAAGATAAATAAGTTTGAATTTATATACATTTGTTTTTAAATGTTCGCACCGGTACCTATACACTACCGTCACTTTAATAATGGACCAAAACCAACGATAAGAAAAAAAGTAGGGATAATATGCATCACATTTCAAAACAGTATTTTTTGTTTGTTTTTGCCTATAATTTTCCTTTATCACACATCTCCTTTCGTGTCATATTAAACACACCATTTAAGTTTGCAAATGACCAATGTTCATGTTTGTTTTCCTTCTCGTGCTATTGAAACATGATTTTATATATTTTATATGCATGACCTTCTGCAACTATCGGGTGAATAACATTTTACTGCTGTGATTTATCATGCACCCTCCGTAGCGGAGGGGGCATTCAATTTTAAACTTGTCTGTCCGTCCGTCCCAAAATTGGTTTCGGTTCTAAATTAAGTTTACCTCAACCAAATGTTAGGAAACTTATACCTTATGCTTAACACAGATCTAGTTTAAATTTTGATGGCTTCGCTTTTAACGTTCATCATTTATGCCCATAACAAATTGAAAATTGCTACTTTTTCTGTTTCCGTTTTCTAAGTTTAGTTTGCCTCAACCAAATGTAATGATATCTATACAAAAAGCTTATTTACCACAAAACAGAGATCATTTTGATGTTTGGTGGCATCACTTTTGCCGTTTTAGAGTTATGCCCATTTACAATTGATAAAAACATTCTGAATTTTTTGTTTCCGTTTTCTCACTTAATCTAATTAAACGTATACACGTTGCTTATTACTACAAAACTAAAATAAAGTACAAATTTTGGAAGTGTGTCACTTTAACAGTTTTTGAATTATGTCACTAAATAACTTTATATGAAGCGGCGCATCATTTTTGTCCCATGGACATATGTTCTCATTTATTAGGTCTTTCCACTTTTCCGTGGAAAGACCTATTGGATTTCTTCTGATAACTATTAGGTCTTTCCACCTTTCTTGTGGAAAGACCTATTGAATTTGTTCTGATTATTTTTTTTTTCTTCCGCCTAATTTTTTTCTTGGGGTGTAAAAATGTTTCAAAAGATGTCGCTTAGTTTTTTTGTATATGATACATGTATCATTCAGTCTATACGCTTTTGAAACTGACCCTGTTTAACCGAACACTTTTCTTTGTAAGAGTTATCTCCCCAAACACTGTTTTTCTTGTTATCAGATCTCCTCCGCAATCGTAAAAGAAAGCGACAAATTTATTTTTCCAAATTGCTCATTTTATTTTCACCGAAGCTTTACGAAGACTCCATATGAGAATTATTTCCCCTTTTGTAATGAAATAAATGAAATAAATTTGTTACTGGAAAACCATTAGTGATCAAGGCCTAGGGTCTTTTGATTTGAGGTCCTTCGTCCAAAAAAATTAAAATGAGGTCAAGGTCAGAGGTCAAGGTCATGTTCAAAAATATGATTTTGGCTTGTTATCTCTTATTTTCAGAAATCCTATAAGATATCGACAAAATATTTTCACAAAATGTGTGTTACGACATGGCGTAACATGTAAAATTTAGTTAAAAGGGTACGTAAACATTGGATGCGACTTTTACCCCTTTTATATCTTCTATTAGTTGTATGGAAATATAACTCATTATCATTATAAAGTAAAGGCTTAGGGTCTTTTGATTTAAGATCCTTGGTCCCAAAAAATGAAAATGAGGTCAAGGTCAAAGGTCACGGTCAAATTCTAAATTTTGATTTTGGCTTATTTTCACTCTTTTTCATTAACCTTATAAGATTTCAACAAATTATTTTGACTAAATTGTTAGTTGCGACATGTCGTTACTTATAAATTTGGATTGGAAGGGTACGAAGAGAATAAATGGGAATTTTGCCCCTGTTATATTTAGAATTATGCATAAAGTGATATTACTCATGAACCATACATAATACAGACCTATGGTCTTTTAATTTGGGATCCTTGGTTTATGACCTTGAAATTGAGGTCAAGGTCACAGGTTAATTGGACGTTCTAGATTTTGACCTTTGCTTGAAATTCATATTTATATATCATTTAGCCATAGGAACTGACATTTTCAACTGAATTTAAATATTTTCATATCAAAATAGATCCTGATTGGTGGAAAGACCTTCAATTGTTCTTTGAAACATTGGTTTTTAATTATTAATTAGGTCTTTCCACTTTTCTGTGGAAAGTCCTATTGTATTTGTTCTGATTATTATTATTATTATTATTATTATTATTATTATTATTTTTTTTCTTCCGCCAAATTTTTTTCTTGCGATGAATGTTTGTTTCGCAATATGTCGCTTAGATATTTCTCATATGGTATCGTATAGTTTATGCGCTTTTAAATTTCACCCTGCTAAGCCGAACCATTTTCTTTGTAAGAGTTATCTCCCTATTCACTGTTTATCATGTGTGTGCATCTCCTTCATAACAAAAAAAGATAGCGACAAAATTCTTTTCACAAATTGTTCGTTACATCCTCAGTAATTTTTGGCGTATTTGGATCGAAGCGATTCGATGAAATTTTATAGGAGTTATCTACCTTTACGGAATAAATTTGTCGCTATATTTTTTTAACTCATAAACCGTTAACCGTATAACCCTGGAATGTTTTTATTTGAGTCCCCTGATTCCTAACTAAGAAAATTAGGTCAAGGTCAAAGGTCAAGGTCATATTTTAGATTTTCATATGTCTTTGATTTCCCTATAATTCTTGAATGGTTATAGATACAGAAAATTTAAGCAGTGAAAAATGTTGAGTACTTCAAGGGGCAACTTTGTTACTTTATGATTGTATTGGTTTTACCATTATGTAAGGGACGTAACCCCCATTGATGGTTTATAAAAAGCCATTATTGGGCAAAACTCTTAAACAAAAGGTCCTTGACCCATAGGGTCTTTTGCAATGACATTGTGAAGCAATGACCTTGACAAAGGTCACAAGGTCAAAGGTCAAGGTCATGTCCATATGTGATTTGGGGCACTACTTGAAGAGTTTTATGTGTGTTTGCCTGCCAACCAACCAACCAACCAATCAATCAATCAATCAATCAATCAATCAATCAATCAATCAATCAATCAATCAATCAATCAATCAATCAATCAATCAATCAATCAATCAATCATGATCATGATCAATCAACCAATAATGATCATGATCAATCAATCAATCAGAGGATTCAAGATCTTCTTTGTTTCTTTAACGCTGTTTCAACTGACCCTATCCAACGTGTTTAACCAACCAACCAACCAACCAACCAACCAACCAACCAACTAATCAATCAATCAATCAATCAATCAATCATGATCATGATCAATCAATCATGTTTCTGTCTCATGTGTTTAATATAGGGTCCAAGATCTTTGTTTCTTTTTCGCTGTTTCAATTGACCCTATCCAACGTGTTTAACCAACCAACCAACCAACCAACCAGCTAATCAAGTAATCAATCAATCAATCAATCAATCATGATCATGATCAATCAATCATGTATCCGTCTCATGTGTTTAATATACGGTCCAAGATCTTCTTTGTTTCTTTTTCGCTGTTTCAATTGACCCTATCCAACGTGTTTAACCAACCAACCAACCAACCAACCAACCAACCAACCAACCAACTAATCAATCAATCAATCAAGTAATCAATCAATCATAATCATGATCAATCAATCAATCAGTCAAGTAATCAATCAATCATGATGATGATCAATCAATCATGTTTCATGAAAAATTGAAATTTAATATTGTTCTTGCGTCACTTCTGAAAAAAAAAATCCACATGTACTCTGAAACTACAAGTACAATCGACCTCAAAATTTGCAGTCAGCAGTGCATACATGTACTAAAAGTTTATAAAAAAACTTGGTGCAGCTACCTCTCAAGAATTTTCCTAGAGAAAATAAATGGCAATGCCGTAAAAATCGCTGGCTTGGTCCGTAAATCTCAGTAAAAACCTACAATAAAATGTCCGCTCCGAGATTGAAATACTAATCTGTGTTACAAACAAGTGCTGAAAAATGTACATTATCAGAAAATAATCAATAAATGTGTTTTAAAGTTACACCGAATCAATTAAATCCAAAACATGCACTGCCCGTGAACTGTCAACAAGATGTCAATTTCCTACAATGACAAAAGAAATTACATTGTGTACATTCCATCTCTATAGATGTTGTCTGTCCAACGTCCAACTGAATGTAGGTTGTGTGCTATCGATCCTTTCAACGTAAAACGAACGACAACTCCAGTTTTTTCCATATTATTAGGTCTTTCCACTTTTCTGTGGAAAGTCCTATTGTATTTGTTCTGATTATTAGGTCTTTCCACTTTTCCGTGGAAAGACCTATTGGTTTTCTTCTGATTATTATTATTATTATTTTTTTTCTTCCGCCAACTTTTTGTTCCTTCCCAATTTTTTTGTTTCGCAAGATGTCGCTTAGATATATGGTATATGATATCGAACAATTATTATGCTTTTGAAACTGACACCGCGTAACCAAAATCTTTTCAATGTAAGAGTTATCTCCCCGAACACTGTTTTTCTTGTGATCGCTTAATATTCGCAACCGTATAAGAAACCGACAAATTTATTTTACCAAATTGCTCGTTATATCCTCAGGATGATTTGATTTATTTTGACTGAAGCTATCTGGAGACTCCATATGAGAGTTATTTCCCCTTTTATTTTTGTTATAAGTGATATGCATTTTTAACTGGAAAACCATAAGTGTTAGAGGCCTAGGGTCTTTTGTTTTGAGGTCCTTGGTCCAAAAAAATGAAAATGAGGTCAAGGTCAGAGGTCAAGGTCATTATTAAAATTTTGATTTTGGCTTGTTATCTCTTATTTTCAGAAATCATATAAGATATTGACAAAATATTTTCATAAAATTATTAGTTACGACATGTAGTAACACATAAATTTTAGTCGAAAGGGTACGTAGACATTTGACGCGAGTTTTCCCCCTTTTTATATCTAATATCATATGTATGGTAATATAACTCATAAACAATATAAAGTAGAGGACTAAAGTCTTTTGATTTGAGGTCCTTGGTTCATGACCTTAAAATTGAGCTCAAGGTCATTGGCAAAATTAACGTTCTAGATTTTGACCTTTGCTTTTACCTCATATGTATACATGATAAAGACAAGGGACTTTTTGCAATAGGTTGCAAGCAATGTGACCTTGTAAAAGGCAACAGGAAGTGACCTTTTGTTTACCGGAAGTAGCTATTTTTTGTTCTAAATAAATGTAAAAGTATATAGAACCATATATTTTTGGAATCAGTGTCAATTAAACTATCAAACTTTACCGGAAATTACATCGTTTGAACCGGAAGTAAACAATTATCTCCCTTATCTATATATTTTTCCATAGAAACCATACATTTTTGGAATCAACGTTCAATAAGCTGTCATTTGAAGGTTCAATTGACATAAAAACCAAATTTTTAATATTTTCTTTTAAAAAAAGATCCTTACTGGTGGAAAGACCATCAATGGTTCTCTGAACAATTGGTTTTTAATTATTATTATTAGGTCTTTCCACTTTTCTGTGGAAAGTCCTATTGTATTTGTTCTGATTATTATTATTATTATTATTATTTTTTTTTTTCTTCCGCCAAATTTTTTTCTTGCGATAAATGTTTGTTTCGCAATATGTCGCTTAGATATTTCTCATATGGTATCGTATAGTTTATGCGCTTTTAAATTTCACCCTGCTAAGCCGAACCATTTTCTTTGTGAGAGTTATCTCCCTATTCACTGTTTATCATGTGTGTGCATCTCCTTCATAACAAAAAAAGATAGCGACAAAATTCTTTTCACAAATTGTTCGTTACATCCTCAGTAATTTTTGGCGTATTTGGATCGAAGCGATTCGATGAAATTTTATAGGAGTTATCTACCTTTACGGAATAAATTTGTCGCTATATTTTTTTAACTCATAAACCGTTAACCGTATAACCCTGGAATGTTTTTATTTGAGTCCCCTGATTCCTAACTAAGAAAATTAGGTCAAGGTCAAAGGTCAAGGTCATATTTTAGATTTTCATATGTCTTTGATTTCCCTATAATTCTTGAATGGTTATAGATACAGAAAATTTAAGCAGTGAAAAATGTTGAGTACTTCAAGGGGCAACTTTGTTACTTTATGATTGTATTGGTTTTACCATTATGTAAGGGACATAACCCCCATTGATAGTTTATAAAAAGCCATTATTGGGCAAAACTCTTAAACAAAAGGTCCTTGACCCATAGGGTCTTTTGCAATGACATTGTGAAGCAATGACCTTGACAAAGGTCACAAGGTCAAAGGTCAAGGTCATGTCCATATGTGATTTGGGGCACTACTTGAAGAGTTTTATGTGTGTTTGCCTGCCAACCAACCAACCGACCAACCAACCAATCAATCAATCAATCAATCAATCAATCAATCAATCAATCATGATCATGATCAATCAACCAATAATGATCATGATCAATCAATCAATCAGAGGATTCAAGATCTTCTTTGTTTCTTTTACGCTGTTTCAACTGACCCTATCCAACGTGTTTAACCAACCAACCAACCAACCAACCAACTAATCAACTAATCAATCAATCAATCAATCAATCAATCAATCAATCAATCATGATCATGATCAATCAATCATGTTTCTGTCTCATGTGTTTAATATAGGGTCCAAGATCTTTGTTTCTTTTTCGCTGTTTCAATTGACCCTATCCAACGTGTTTAACCAACCAACCAACCAACCAACCAACCAACTAATCAATCAATCAATCAATCAAGTAATCAATCAATCATAATCATGATCAATCAATCAATCGGTCAAGTATTCAATCAATCATGATGATGATCAATCAATCATGTTTCATGAAAAATTGAAATTTAATATTGTTCTTGCGTCACTTCTGAAAAAAAAAATCCACATGTACTCTGAAACTACAAGTACAATCGACCTCAAAATTTGCAGTCAGCAGTGCATACATGTACTAAAAGTTTATAAAAAAACTTGGTGCAGCTACCTCTCAAGAATTTTCCTAGAGAAAATAAATGGCAATGCCGTAAAAATCGCTGGCTTGGTCCGTAAATCTCAGTAAAAACCTACAATAAAATGTCCGCTCCGAGATTGAAATACTAATCTGTGTTACAAACAAGTGCTGAAAAATGTACATTATCAGAAAATAATCAATAAATGTGTTTTAAAGTTACACCGAATCAATTAAATCCAAAACATGCACTGCCCGTGAACTGTCAACAAGATGTCAATTTCCTACAATGACAAAAGAAATTACATTGTGTACATTCCATCTCTATAGATGTTGTCTGTCCAACGTCCCGACCTAAAGAGAAATAAAAAGACTATCTTTTCGTTATTATAAACCCGTGTCACGTGATGTGGCGCGCGCGCTGTACCTAAAATAAAAGAAAAACTTTCCAAACTAAACATGAACCTTTTCCGGTAACAATAATATAAACCCCATACAGAAACAAACAAACAAACAAACAAACAAACAAACCCCCCCCCCCCAAATTCAATTAATTTTAAAGGGGGAAAGACCCCCTACAATTGCTTTTTTAAAGCAATTGATTTATATTGTAAAGAACCTTTTTAACCATTCTGTTCCGTTAATAAAAAAAAAAAAAAAAAAAAATCCCGAGACCCCGTTTTGCCCCCCCCCCCCCTTTTTTTTTTAACCCTTCACTTACAACTGAATGTAGGTTGTGTGCTATCGATCCTTTCAACGTAAAACGAACGACAACTCCAGTTTTTTCCATATTATTAGGTCTTTCCACTTTTCTGTGGAAAGTCCTATTGTATTTGTTCTGATTATTATTATTATTATTATTATTTTTTTTTTTCTTCCGCCAAATTTTTTTCTTGCGATAAATGTTTGTTTCGCAATATGTCGCTTAGATATTTCTCATATGGTATCGTATAGTTTATGCGCTTTTAAATTTCACCCTGCTAAGCCGAACCATTTTCTTTGTGAGAGTTATCTCCCTATTCACTGTTTATCATGTGTGTGCATCTCCTTCATAACAAAAAAAGATAGCGACAAAATTCTTTTCACAAATTGTTCGTTACATCCTCAGTAATTTTTGGCGTATTTGGATCGAAGCGATTCGATGAAATTTTATAGGAGTTATCTACCTTTACGGAATAAATTTGTCGCTATATTTTTTTAACTCATAAACCGTTAACCGTATAACCCTGGAATGTTTTTATTTGAGTCCCCTGATTCCTAACTAAGAAAATTAGGTCAAGGTCAAAGGTCAAGGTCATATTTTAGATTTTCATATGTCTTTGATTTCCCTATAATTCTTGAATGGTTATAGATACAGAAAATTTAAGCAGTGAAAAATGTTGAGTACTTCAAGGGGCAACTTTGTTACTTTATGATTGTATTGGTTTTACCATTATGTAAGGGACATAACCCCCATTGATAGTTTATAAAAAGCCATTATTGGGCAAAACTCTTAAACAAAAGGTCCTTGACCCATAGGGTCTTTTGCAATGACATTGTGAAGCAATGACCTTGACAAAGGTCACAAGGTCAAAGGTCAAGGTCATGTCCATATGTGATTTGGGGCACTACTTGAAGAGTTTTATGTGTGTTTGCCTGCCAACCAACCAACCGACCAACCAACCAATCAATCAATCAATCAATCAATCAATCAATCAATCAATCATGATCATGATCAATCAACCAATAATGATCATGATCAATCAATCAATCAGAGGATTCAAGATCTTCTTTGTTTCTTTTACGCTGTTTCAACTGACCCTATCCAACGTGTTTAACCAACCAACCAACCAACCAACCAACTAATCAACTAATCAATCAATCAATCAATCAATCAATCAATCAATCAATCATGATCATGATCAATCAATCATGTTTCTGTCTCATGTGTTTAATATAGGGTCCAAGATCTTTGTTTCTTTTTCGCTGTTTCAATTGACCCTATCCAACGTGTTTAACCAACCAACCAACCAACCAACCAACCAACTAATCAATCAATCAATCAATCAAGTAATCAATCAATCATAATCATGATCAATCAATCAATCGGTCAAGTATTCAATCAATCATGATGATGATCAATCAATCATGTTTCATGAAAAATTGAAATTTAATATTGTTCTTGCGTCACTTCTGAAAAAAAAAATCCACATGTACTCTGAAACTACAAGTACAATCGACCTCAAAATTTGCAGTCAGCAGTGCATACATGTACTAAAAGTTTATAAAAAAACTTGGTGCAGCTACCTCTCAAGAATTTTCCTAGAGAAAATAAATGGCAATGCCGTAAAAATCGCTGGCTTGGTCCGTAAATCTCAGTAAAAACCTACAATAAAATGTCCGCTCCGAGATTGAAATACTAATCTGTGTTACAAACAAGTGCTGAAAAATGTACATTATCAGAAAATAATCAATAAATGTGTTTTAAAGTTACACCGAATCAATTAAATCCAAAACATGCACTGCCCGTGAACTGTCAACAAGATGTCAATTTCCTACAATGACAAAAGAAATTACATTGTGTACATTCCATCTCTATAGATGTTGTCTGTCCAACGTCCCGACCTAAAGAGAAATAAAAAGACTATCTTTTCGTTATTATAAACCCGTGTCACGTGATGTGGCGCGCGCGCTGTACCTAAAATAAAAGAAAAACTTTCCAAACTAAACATGAACCTTTTCCGGTAACAATAATATAAACCCCATACAGAAACAAACAAACAAACAAACAAACAAACAAACCCCCCCCCCCCCCCCCAAATTCAATTAATTTTAAAGGGGGAAAGACCCCCTACAATTGCTTTTTTAAAGCAATTGATTTATATTGTAAAGAACCTTTTTAACCATTCTGTTCCGTTAATAAAAAAAAAAAAAAAAAAAAATCCCGAGACCCCGTTTTGCCCCCCCCCCACCCTTTTTTTTTTAACCCTTCACTTACAACTGAATGTAGGTTGTGTGCTATCGATCCTTTCAACGTAAAACGAACGACAACTCCAGTTTTTTCCATATTATTAGGTCTTTCCACTTTTCTGTGGAAAGTCCTATTGTATTTGTTCTGATTATTATTATTATTATTATTATTTTTTTTTTTCTTCCGCCAAATTTTTTTCTTGCGATAAATGTTTGTTTCGCAATATGTCGCTTAGATATTTCTCATATGGTATCGTATAGTTTATGCGCTTTTAAATTTCACCCTGCTAAGCCGAACCATTTTCTTTGTGAGAGTTATCTCCCTATTCACTGTTTATCATGTGTGTGCATCTCCTTCATAACAAAAAAAGATAGCGACAAAATTCTTTTCACAAATTGTTCGTTACATCCTCAGTAATTTTTGGCGTATTTGGATCGAAGCGATTCGATGAAATTTTATAGGAGTTATCTACCTTTACGGAATAAATTTGTCGCTATATTTTTTTAACTCATAAACCGTTAACCGTATAACCCTGGAATGTTTTTATTTGAGTCCCCTGATTCCTAACTAAGAAAATTAGGTCAAGGTCATATTTTAGATTTTCATATGTCTTTGATTTCCCTATAATTCTTGAATGGTTATAGATACAGAAAATTTAAGCAGTGAAAAATGTTGAGTACTTCAAGGGGCAACTTTGTTACTTTATGATTGTATTGGTTTTACCATCATGTAAGGGACATAACCCCCATTGATAGTTTATAAAAAGCCATTATTGGGCAAAACTCTTAAACAAAAGGTCCTTGACCCATAGGGTCTTTTGCAATGACATTGTGAAGCAATGACCTTGACAAAGGTCACAAGGTCAAAGGTCAAGGTCATGTCCATATGTGATTTGGGGCACTACTTGAAGAGTTTTATGTGTGTTTGCCTGCCAACCAACCAACCGACCAACCAACCAATCAATCAATCAATCAATCAATCAATCAATCAATCAATCAATCATGATCATGATCAATCAACCAATAATGATCATGATCAATCAATCAATCAGAGGATTCAAGATCTTCTTTGTTTCTTTTACGCTGTTTCAACTGACCCTATCCAACGTGTTTAACCAACCAACCAACCAACCAACCAACTAATCAACTAATCAATCAATCAATCAATCAATCAATCAATCAATCAATCAATCATGATCATGATCAATCAATCATGTTTCTGTCTCATGTGTTTAATATAGGGTCCAAGATCTTTGTTTCTTTTTCGCTGTTTCAATTGACCCTATCCAACGTGTTTAACCAACCAACCAACCAACCAACCAACCAACTAATCAATCAATCAATCAATCAAGTAATCAATCAATCATAATCATGATCAATCAATCAATCGGTCAAGTATTCAATCAATCATGATGATGATCAATCAATCATGTTTCATGAAAAATTGAAATTTAATATTGTTCTTGCGTCACTTCTGAAAAAAAAAATCCACATGTACTCTGAAACTACAAGTACAATCGACCTCAAAATTTGCAGTCAGCAGTGCATACATGTACTAAAAGTTTATAAAAAAACTTGGTGCAGCTACCTCTCAAGAATTTTCCTAGAGAAAATAAATGGCAATGCCGTAAAAATCGCTGGCTTGGTCCGTAAATCTCAGTAAAAACCTACAATAAAATGTCCGCTCCGAGATTGAAATACTAATCTGTGTTACAAACAAGTGCTGAAAAATGTACATTATCAGAAAATAATCAATAAATGTGTTTTAAAGTTACACCGAATCAATTAAATCCAAAACATGCACTGCCCGTGAACTGTCAACAAGATGTCAATTTCCTACAATGACAAAAGAAATTACATTGTGTACATTCCATCTCTATAGATGTTGTCTGTCCAACGTCCCGACCTAAAGAGAAATAAAAAGACTATCTTTTCGTTATTATAAACCCGTGTCACGTGATGTGGCGCGCGCGCTGTACCTAAAATAAAGGAAAAACTTTCCAAACTAAACATGAACCTTTTCCGGTAACAATAATATAAACCCCATACAGAAACAAACAAACAAACAAACAAACAAACAAACCCCCCCCCCCCCCCCAAATTCAATTAATTTTAAAGGGGGAAAGACCCCCTACAATTGCTTTTTTAAAGCAATTGATTTATATTGTAAAGAACCTTTTTAACCATTCTGTTCCGTTAATAAAAAAAAAAAAAAAAAAAAATCCCGAGACCCCGTTTTGCCCCCCCCCCCCCTTTTTTTTTTAACCCTTCACTTACAACTGAATGTAGGTTGTGTGCTATCGATCCTTTCAACGTAAAACGAACGACAACTCCAGTTTTTTCCATATTATTAGGTCTTTCCACTTTTCTGTGGAAAGTCCTATTGTATTTGTTCTGATTATTATTATTATTATTATTATTTTTTTTTTTCTTCCGCCAAATTTTTTTCTTGCGATAAATGTTTGTTTCGCAATATGTCGCTTAGATATTTCTCATATGGTATCGTATAGTTTATGCGCTTTTAAATTTCACCCTGCTAAGCCGAACCATTTTCTTTGTGAGAGTTATCTCCCTATTCACTGTTTATCATGTGTGTGCATCTCCTTCATAACAAAAAAAGATAGCGACAAAATTCTTTTCACAAATTGTTCGTTACATCCTCAGTAATTTTTGGCGTATTTGGATCGAAGCGATTCGATGAAATTTTATAGGAGTTATCTACCTTTACGGAATAAATTTGTCGCTATATTTTTTTAACTCATAAACCGTTAACCGTATAACCCTGGAATGTTTTTATTTGAGTCCCCTGATTCCTAACTAAGAAAATTAGGTCAAGGTCATATTTTAGATTTTCATATGTCTTTGATTTCCCTATAATTCTTGAATGGTTATAGATACAGAAAATTTAAGCAGTGAAAAATGTTGAGTACTTCAAGGGGCAACTTTGTTACTTTATGATTGTATTGGTTTTACCATCATGTAAGGGACATAACCCCCATTGATAGTTTATAAAAAGCCATTATTGGGCAAAACTCTTAAACAAAAGGTCCTTGACCCATAGGGTCTTTTGCAATGACATTGTGAAGCAATGACCTTGACAAAGGTCACAAGGTCAAAGGTCAAGGTCATGTCCATATGTGATTTGGGGCACTACTTGAAGAGTTTTATGTGTGTTTGCCTGCCAACCAACCAACCGACCAACCAACCAATCAATCAATCAATCAATCAATCAATCAATCAATCAATCATGATCATGATCAATCAACCAATAATGATCATGATCAATCAATCAATCAGAGGATTCAAGATCTTCTTTGTTTCTTTTACGCTGTTTCAACTGACCCTATCCAACGTGTTTAACCAACCAACCAACCAACCAACCAACTAATCAACTAATCAATCAATCAATCAATCAATCAATCAATCAATCAATCAATCATGATCATGATCAATCAATCATGTTTCTGTCTCATGTGTTTAATATAGGGTCCAAGATCTTTGTTTCTTTTTCGCTGTTTCAATTGACCCTATCCAACGTGTTTAACCAACCAACCAACCAACCAACCAACCAACTAATCAATCAATCAATCAATCAAGTAATCAATCAATCATAATCATGATCAATCAATCAATCGGTCAAGTATTCAATCAATCATGATGATGATCAATCAATCATGTTTCATGAAAAATTGAAATTTAATATTGTTCTTGCGTCACTTCTGAAAAAAAAAATCCACATGTACTCTGAAACTACAAGTACAATCGACCTCAAAATTTGCAGTCAGCAGTGCATACATGTACTAAAAGTTTATAAAAAAACTTGGTGCAGCTACCTCTCAAGAATTTTCCTAGAGAAAATAAATGGCAATGCCGTAAAAATCGCTGGCTTGGTCCGTAAATCTCAGTAAAAACCTACAATAAAATGTCCGCTCCGAGATTGAAATACTAATCTGTGTTACAAACAAGTGCTGAAAAATGTACATTATCAGAAAATAATCAATAAATGTGTTTTAAAGTTACACCGAATCAATTAAATCCAAAACATGCACTGCCCGTGAACTGTCAACAAGATGTCAATTTCCTACAATGACAAAAGAAATTACATTGTGTACATTCCATCTCTATAGATGTTGTCTGTCCAACGTCCCGACCTAAAGAGAAATAAAAAGACTATCTTTTCGTTATTATAAACCCGTGTCACGTGATGTGGCGCGCGCGCTGTACCTAAAATAAAGGAAAAACTTTCCAAACTAAACATGAACCTTTTCCGGTAACAATAATATAAACCCCATACAGAAACAAACAAACAAACAAACAAACAAACAAACCCCCCCCCCCCCCCCAAATTCAATTAATTTTAAAGGGGGAAAGACCCCCTACAATTGCTTTTTTAAAGCAATTGATTTATATTGTAAAGAACCTTTTTAACCATTCTGTTCCGTTAATAAAAAAAAAAAAAAAAAAAAATCCCGAGACCCCGTTTTGCCCCCCCCCCCCCTTTTTTTTTTAACCCTTCACTTACAACTGAATGTAGGTTGTGTGCTATCGATCCTTTCAACGTAAAACGAACGACAACTCCAGTTTTTTCCATATTATTAGGTCTTTCCACTTTTCTGTGGAAAGTCCTATTGTATTTGTTCTGATTATTATTATTATTATTATTATTTTTTTTTTTCTTCCGCCAAATTTTTTTCTTGCGATAAATGTTTGTTTCGCAATATGTCGCTTAGATATTTCTCATATGGTATCGTATAGTTTATGCGCTTTTAAATTTCACCCTGCTAAGCCGAACCATTTTCTTTGTGAGAGTTATCTCCCTATTCACTGTTTATCATGTGTGTGCATCTCCTTCATAACAAAAAAAGATAGCGACAAAATTCTTTTCACAAATTGTTCGTTACATCCTCAGTAATTTTTGGCGTATTTGGATCGAAGCGATTCGATGAAATTTTATAGGAGTTATCTACCTTTACGGAATAAATTTGTCGCTATATTTTTTTAACTCATAAACCGTTAACCGTATAACCCTGGAATGTTTTTATTTGAGTCCCCTGATTCCTAACTAAGAAAATTAGGTCAAGGTCATATTTTAGATTTTCATATGTCTTTGATTTCCCTATAATTCTTGAATGGTTATAGATACAGAAAATTTAAGCAGTGAAAAATGTTGAGTACTTCAAGGGGCAACTTTGTTACTTTATGATTGTATTGGTTTTACCATCATGTAAGGGACATAACCCCCATTGATAGTTTATAAAAAGCCATTATTGGGCAAAACTCTTAAACAAAAGGTCCTTGACCCATAGGGTCTTTTGCAATGACATTGTGAAGCAATGACCTTGACAAAGGTCACAAGGTCAAAGGTCAAGGTCATGTCCATATGTGATTTGGGGCACTACTTGAAGAGTTTTATGTGTGTTTGCCTGCCAACCAACCAACCGACCAACCAACCAATCAATCAATCAATCAATCAATCAATCAATCAATCAATCATGATCATGATCAATCAACCAATAATGATCATGATCAATCAATCAATCAGAGGATTCAAGATCTTCTTTGTTTCTTTTACGCTGTTTCAACTGACCCTATCCAACGTGTTTAACCAACCAACCAACCAACCAACCAACTAATCAACTAATCAATCAATCAATCAATCAATCAATCAATCAATCAATCAATCATGATCATGATCAATCAATCATGTTTCTGTCTCATGTGTTTAATATAGGGTCCAAGATCTTTGTTTCTTTTTCGCTGTTTCAATTGACCCTATCCAACGTGTTTAACCAACCAACCAACCAACCAACCAACCAACTAATCAATCAATCAATCAATCAAGTAATCAATCAATCATAATCATGATCAATCAATCAATCGGTCAAGTATTCAATCAATCATGATGATGATCAATCAATCATGTTTCATGAAAAATTGAAATTTAATATTGTTCTTGCGTCACTTCTGAAAAAAAAAATCCACATGTACTCTGAAACTACAAGTACAATCGACCTCAAAATTTGCAGTCAGCAGTGCATACATGTACTAAAAGTTTATAAAAAAACTTGGTGCAGCTACCTCTCAAGAATTTTCCTAGAGAAAATAAATGGCAATGCCGTAAAAATCGCTGGCTTGGTCCGTAAATCTCAGTAAAAACCTACAATAAAATGTCCGCTCCGAGATTGAAATACTAATCTGTGTTACAAACAAGTGCTGAAAAATGTACATTATCAGAAAATAATCAATAAATGTGTTTTAAAGTTACACCGAATCAATTAAATCCAAAACATGCACTGCCCGTGAACTGTCAACAAGATGTCAATTTCCTACAATGACAAAAGAAATTACATTGTGTACATTCCATCTCTATAGATGTTGTCTGTCCAACGTCCCGACCTAAAGAGAAATAAAAAGACTATCTTTTCGTTATTATAAACCCGTGTCACGTGATGTGGCGCGCGCGCTGTACCTAAAATAAAGGAAAAACTTTCCAAACTAAACATGAACCTTTTCCGGTAACAATAATATAAACCCCATACAGAAACAAACAAACAAACAAACAAACAAACAAACCCCCCCCCCCCCCCCAAATTCAATTAATTTTAAAGGGGGAAAGACCCCCTACAATTGCTTTTTTAAAGCAATTGATTTATATTGTAAAGAACCTTTTTAACCATTCTGTTCCGTTAATAAAAAAAAAAAAAAAAAAAAAATCCCGAGACCCCGTTTTGCCCCCCCCCCCCCTTTTTTTTTTAACCCTTCACTTACAACTGAATGTAGGTTGTGTGCTATCGATCCTTTCAACGTAAAACGAACGACAACTCCAGTTTTTTCCATATTATTAGGTCTTTCCACTTTTCTGTGGAAAGTCCTATTGTATTTGTTCTGATTATTATTATTATTATTATTATTTTTTTTTTTCTTCCGCCAAATTTTTTTCTTGCGATAAATGTTTGTTTCGCAATATGTCGCTTAGATATTTCTCATATGGTATCGTATAGTTTATGCGCTTTTAAATTTCACCCTGCTAAGCCGAACCATTTTCTTTGTGAGAGTTATCTCCCTATTCACTGTTTATCATGTGTGTGCATCTCCTTCATAACAAAAAAAGATAGCGACAAAATTCTTTTCACAAATTGTTCGTTACATCCTCAGTAATTTTTGGCGTATTTGGATCGAAGCGATTCGATGAAATTTTATAGGAGTTATCTACCTTTACGGAATAAATTTGTCGCTATATTTTTTTAACTCATAAACCGTTAACCGTATAACCCTGGAATGTTTTTATTTGAGTCCCCTGATTCCTAACTAAGAAAATTAGGTCAAGGTCATATTTTAGATTTTCATATGTCTTTGATTTCCCTATAATTCTTGAATGGTTATAGATACAGAAAATTTAAGCAGTGAAAAATGTTGAGTACTTCAAGGGGCAACTTTGTTACTTTATGATTGTATTGGTTTTACCATCATGTAAGGGACATAACCCCCATTGATAGTTTATAAAAAGCCATTATTGGGCAAAACTCTTAAACAAAAGGTCCTTGACCCATAGGGTCTTTTGCAATGACATTGTGAAGCAATGACCTTGACAAAGGTCACAAGGTCAAAGGTCAAGGTCATGTCCATATGTGATTTGGGGCACTACTTGAAGAGTTTTATGTGTGTTTGCCTGCCAACCAACCAACCGACCAACCAACCAATCAATCAATCAATCAATCAATCAACCAATCAATCAATCATGATCATGATCAATCAACCAATAATGATCATGATCAATCAATCAATCAGAGGATTCAAGATCTTCTTTGTTTCTTTTACGCTGTTTCAACTGACCCTATCCAACGTGTTTAACCAACCAACCAACCAACCAACCAACTAATCAACTAATCAATCAATCAATCAATCAATCAATCAATCAATCAATCAATCATGATCATGATCAATCAATCATGTTTCTGTCTCATGTGTTTAATATAGGGTCCAAGATCTTTGTTTCTTTTTCGCTGTTTCAATTGACCCTATCCAACGTGTTTAACCAACCAACCAACCAACCAACCAACCAACTAATCAATCAATCAATCAATCAAGTAATCAATCAATCATAATCATGATCAATCAATCAATCGGTCAAGTATTCAATCAATCATGATGATGATCAATCAATCATGTTTCATGAAAAATTGAAATTTAATATTGTTCTTGCGTCACTTCTGAAAAAAAAAATCCACATGTACTCTGAAACTACAAGTACAATCGACC
This sequence comes from Mytilus trossulus, assembly GCF_036588685.1. Lineage (NCBI taxonomy): Eukaryota > Metazoa > Mollusca > Bivalvia > Mytilida > Mytilidae > Mytilus > Mytilus trossulus. Next base: position 44,970,749 of record NC_086381.1, on the reverse strand, counting down.
TCAAAATTTGCAGTCAGCAGTGCATACATGTACTAAAAGTTTATAAAAAAACTTGGTGCAGCTACCTCTCAAGAATTTTCCTAGAGAAAATAAATGGCAATGCCGTAAAAATCGCTGGCTTGGTCCGTAAATCTCAGTAAAAACCTACAATAAAATGTCCGCTCCGAGATTGAAATACTAATCTGTGTTACAAACAAGTGCTGAAAAATGTACATTATCAGAAAATAATCAATAAATGTGTTTTAAAGTTACACCGAATCAATTAAATCCAAAACATGCACTGCCCGTGAACTGTCAACAAGATGTCAATTTCCTACAATGACAAAAGAAATTACATTGTGTACATTCCATCTCTATAGATGTTGTCTGTCCAACGTCCCGACCTAAAGAGAAATAAAAAGACTATCTTTTCGTTATTATAAACCCGTGTCACGTGATGTGGCGCGCGCGCTGTACCTAAAATAAAGGAAAAACTTTCCAAACTAAACATGAACCTTTTCCGGTAACAATAATATAAACCCCATACAGAAACAAACAAACAAACAAACAAACAAACAAACCCCCCCCCCCCCCCCAAATTCAATTAATTTTAAAGGGGGAAAGACCCCCTACAATTGCTTTTTTAAAGCAATTGATTTATATTGTAAAGAACCTTTTTAACCATTCTGTTCCGTTAATAAAAAAAAAAAAAAAAAAAAATCCCGAGACCCCGTTTTGCCCCCCCCCCCCCTTTTTTTTTTAACCCTTCACTTACAACTGAATGTAGGTTGTGTGCTATCGATCCTTTCAACGTAAAACGAACGACAACTCCAGTTTTTTCCATATTATTAGGTCTTTCCACTTTTCTGTGGAAAGTCCTATTGTATTTGTTCTGATTATTATTATTATTATTATTATTTTTTTTTTTCTTCCGCCAAATTTTTTTCTTGCGATAAATGTTTGTTTCGCAATATGTCGCTTAGATATTTCTCATATGGTATCGTATAGTTTATGCGCTTTTAAATTTCACCCTGCTAAGCCGAACCATTTTCTTTGTGAGAGTTATCTCCCTATTCACTGTTTATCATGTGTGTGCATCTCCTTCATAACAAAAAAAGATAGCGACAAAATTCTTTTCACAAATTGTTCGTTACATCCTCAGTAATTTTTGGCGTATTTGGATCGAAGCGATTCGATGAAATTTTATAGGAGTTATCTACCTTTACGGAATAAATTTGTCGCTATATTTTTTTAACTCATAAACCGTTAACCGTATAACCCTGGAATGTTTTTATTTGAGTCCCCTGATTCCTAACTAAGAAAATTAGGTCAAGGTCATATTTTAGATTTTCATATGTCTTTGATTTCCCTATAATTCTTGAATGGTTATAGATACAGAAAATTTAAGCAGTGAAAAATGTTGAGTACTTCAAGGGGCAACTTTGTTACTTTATGATTGTATTGGTTTTACCATCATGTAAGGGACATAACCCCCATTGATAGTTTATAAAAAGCCATTATTGGGCAAAACTCTTAAACAAAAGGTCCTTGACCCATAGGGTCTTTTGCAATGACATTGTGAAGCAATGACCTTGACAAAGGTCACAAGGTCAAAGGTCAAGGTCATGTCCATATGTGATTTGGGGCACTACTTGAAGAGTTTTATGTGTGTTTGCCTGCCAACCAACCAACCGACCAACCAACCAATCAATCAATCAATCAATCAATCAATCAATCAATCAATCATGATCATGATCAATCAACCAATAATGATCATGATCAATCAATCAATCAGAGGATTCAAGATCTTCTTTGTTTCTTTTACGCTGTTTCAACTGACCCTATCCAACGTGTTTAACCAACCAACCAACCAACCAACCAACTAATCAACTAATCAATCAATCAATCAATCAATCAATCAATCAATCAATCAATCATGATCATGATCAATCAATCATGTTTCTGTCTCATGTGTTTAATATAGGGTCCAAGATCTTTGTTTCTTTTTCGCTGTTTCAATTGACCCTATCCAACGTGTTTAACCAACCAACCAACCAACCAACCAACCAACTAATCAATCAATCAATCAATCAAGTAATCAATCAATCATAATCATGATCAATCAATCAATCGGTCAAGTATTCAATCAATCATGATGATGATCAATCAATCATGTTTCATGAAAAATTGAAATTTAATATTGTTCTTGCGTCACTTCTGAAAAAAAAAATCCACATGTACTCTGAAACTACAAGTACAATCGACCTCAAAATTTGCAGTCAGCAGTGCATACATGTACTAAAAGTTTATAAAAAAACTTGGTGCAGCTACCTCTCAAGAATTTTCCTAGAGAAAATAAATGGCAATGCCGTAAAAATCGCTGGCTTGGTCCGTAAATCTCAGTAAAAACCTACAATAAAATGTCCGCTCCGAGATTGAAATACTAATCTGTGTTACAAACAAGTGCTGAAAAATGTACATTATCAGAAAATAATCAATAAATGTGTTTTAAAGTTACACCGAATCAATTAAATCCAAAACATGCACTGCCCGTGAACTGTCAACAAGATGTCAATTTCCTACAATGACAAAAGAAATTACATTGTGTACATTCCATCTCTATAGATGTTGTCTGTCCAACGTCCCGACCTAAAGAGAAATAAAAAGACTATCTTTTCGTTATTATAAACCCGTGTCACGTGATGTGGCGCGCGCGCTGTACCTAAAATAAAAGAAAAACTTTCCAAACTAAACATGAACCTTTTCCGGTAACAATAATATAAACCCCATACAGAAACAAACAAACAAACAAACAAACAAACAAACCCCCCCCCCCCCAAATTCAATTAATTTTAAAGGGGGAAAGACCCCCTACAATTGCTTTTTTAAAGCAATTGATTTATATTGTAAAGAACCTTTTTAACCATTCTGTTCCGTTAATAAAAAAAAAAAAAAAAAAAATCCCGAGACCCCGTTTTGCCCCCCCCCCCCCCCCTTTTTTTTTTAACCCTTCACTTACAACTGAATGTAGGTTGTGTGCTATCGATCCTTTCAACGTAAAACGAACGACAACTCCAGTTTTTTCCATATTATTAGGTCTTTCCACTTTTCTGTGGAAAGTCCTATTGTATTTGTTCTGATTATTATTATTATTATTATTATTTTTTTTTTTCTTCCGCCAAATTTTTTTCTTGCGATAAATGTTTGTTTCGCAATATGTCGCTTAGATATTTCTCATATGGTATCGTATAGTTTATGCGCTTTTAAATTTCACCCTGCTAAGCCGAACCATTTTCTTTGTGAGAGTTATCTCCCTATTCACTGTTTATCATGTGTGTGCATCTCCTTCATAACAAAAAAAGATAGCGACAAAATTCTTTTCACAAATTGTTCGTTACATCCTCAGTAATTTTTGGCGTATTTGGATCGAAGCGATTCGATGAAATTTTATAGGAGTTATCTACCTTTACGGAATAAATTTGTCGCTATATTTTTTTAACTCATAAACCGTTAACCGTATAACCCTGGAATGTTTTTATTTGAGTCCCCTGATTCCTAACTAAGAAAATTAGGTCAAGGTCATATTTTAGATTTTCATATGTCTTTGATTTCCCTATAATTCTTGAATGGTTATAGATACAGAAAATTTAAGCAGTGAAAAATGTTGAGTACTTCAAGGGGCAACTTTGTTACTTTATGATTGTATTGGTTTTACCATCATGTAAGGGACATAACCCCCATTGATAGTTTATAAAAAGCCATTATTGGGCAAAACTCTTAAACAAAAGGTCCTTGACCCATAGGGTCTTTTGCAATGACATTGTGAAGCAATGACCTTGACAAAGGTCACAAGGTCAAAGGTCAAGGTCATGTCCATATGTGATTTGGGGCACTACTTGAAGAGTTTTATGTGTGTTTGCCTGCCAACCAACCAACCGACCAACCAACCAATCAATCAATCAATCAATCAATCAATCAATCAATCAATCATGATCATGATCAATCAACCAATAATGATCATGATCAATCAATCAATCAGAGGATTCAAGATCTTCTTTGTTTCTTTTACGCTGTTTCAACTGACCCTATCCAACGTGTTTAACCAACCAACCAACCAACCAACCAACTAATCAACTAATCAATCAATCAATCAATCAATCAATCAATCAATCAATCAATCATGATCATGATCAATCAATCATGTTTCTGTCTCATGTGTTTAATATAGGGTCCAAGATCTTTGTTTCTTTTTCGCTGTTTCAATTGACCCTATCCAACGTGTTTAACCAACCAACCAACCAACCAACCAGCTAATCAAGTAATCAATCAATCAATCAATCAATCATGATCATGATCAATCAATCATGTATCCGTCTCATGTGTTTAATATACGGTCCAAGATCTTCTTTGTTTCTTTTTCGCTGTTTCAATTGACCCTATCCAACGTGTTTAACCAACCAACCAACCAACCAACCAACCAACCAACCAACCAACTAATCAATCAATCAATCAAGTAATCAATCAATCATAATCATGATCAATCAATCAATCAGTCAAGTAATCAATCAATCATGATGATGATCAATCAATCATGTTTCATGAAAAATTGAAATTTAATATTGTTCTTGCGTCACTTCTGAAAAAAAAAATCCACATGTACTCTGAAACTACAAGTACAATCGACCTCAAAATTTGCAGTCAGCAGTGCATACATGTACTAAAAGTTTATAAAAAAACTTGGTGCAGCTACCTCTCAAGAATTTTCCTAGAGAAAATAAATGGCAATGCCGTAAAAATCGCTGGCTAGGTCCGTAAATCTCAGTAAAAACCTACAATAAAATGTCCGCTCCGAGATTGAAATACTAATCTGTGTTACAAACAAGTGCTGAAAAATGTACATTATCAGAAAATAATCAATAAATGTGTTTTAAAGTTACACCGGATCAATTAAATCCAAAACATGCACTGCCCGTGAACTGTCAACAAGATGTCAATTTCCTACAATGACAAAAGAAATTACATTGTGTACATTCCATCTCTATAGATGTTGTCTGTCCAACGTCCCGACCTAAAGAGAAATAAAAAGACTATCTTTTCGTTATTATAAACCCGTGTCACGTGATGTGGCGCGCGCGCTGTACCTAAAATAAAAGAAAAACTTTCCAAACTAAACATGAACCTTTTCCGGTAACAATAATATAAACCCCATACAGAAACAAACAAACAAACAAACAAACAGCCCCCCCCCCCTCCCCCAATTCAATTAATTTTAAAGGGGGAAAGACCCCCTACAATTGCTTTTTTAAAGCAATTGATTTATATTTTTTTTATTTTTTTTTCCGCCTAATTTTTTTCCTTCGCTGTTTGTTTGTTTCGCAAGATGTCGCTAAGATTTTTTGAATATGATATCGAACAGTTTATACACTAAAGAAACCAACTCTGCTTAACCGAATACTTTCCCAAATAAGAGTTATCTCCCCGAACTCTGTTTTCCTTGTTATCTCTAAGGCTTCACAACCGTATAAGAAACCGACAAATTTATTTTTCCAAATTGCTCTTTATATCCTCAGGATGTTCTGTTTTATTTTAACCGAAGCTATCGGGAGACTCCATATGAGAGTTATCCCCCCTTTTATATATTATATAAGTGATCTGCATTTCTAACTGGACAACCATAAGTGGTAGAGACCTAGGGTCTTTTGATTTAAGATCCTTGGTCCAAAAAAATGAAAATTAGGTCAAGGTCAAAGGTCAAGGTCAAATTCTAAATTTTTATTTTGGCTTATTTTCACTCTTTTTCATTAACTTTATAAGATTTCGACAAATTATTCTTACTAAATTGTTAGTTGCGAAATGTCGTGACTTATAAATTTTGATTGGAAGTGTGCGTAGACAATAAATGGGAATTTTTGCCCCTCTTATCTTTAGAATTATGCGTAACGTGATATTACTCATGAACCATACATAATACAGATATAGGGTCTTTTGATTTGGGATCCTTGGTTTATGACCTTGAAATTGAGGTCAAGGTCATAGGTTAATTGGACGTTCTAGATTTTGACCTTTGCTCGAAATTCATATTTATACATCATTAAGCCGTAGGCACTAACATTTTCAACTGAATCTTAATATTTTCATATAAAAAAAGATCCTTATTGGTTGAAAGACCTTCAATTGTTCCTTGAACAATTGGTTTTTAATTTACTATTGTTTGTCTTTTGGTCGTTTTTCTTTTTTTTCCATGGTATTGTCAGCATATTTTCGGCTTATAAATTTCCTGTTGTGCTGTATATTTCGCCTCGCTTATTGTGAAACAGCAAAATTGTCGTAAAAAATGGGAACATTTAATGTATATCGTCATTCGGAGAATCTATTTCAAGGACAGATCTTTTATAGTTTCTGTTTAATATGTTTATAAACATATGTAATTTGTTTTAAAGATGTTCTTTAACATTGTTTTAATCATTCCAGAAATACGTTATAAATACTTAGGATCTCGTATAATCACTGGAAAAAAAATAATGACAGGATAATATGCTCTATATCGTATTAGTATTGCGAAAAAAAATATAATGAGCGGTCGTTGTTTTGTCAATTATGCTGATATAGCCTTGACGTTGTGTTGTCCTTTCGGCGACGACATTTTTGTCTCCTTTCCCGTCATCAACACCTTTTCAACGGTTGATACTATATGAAAAGAGAGTTCGGTAACCCTATGAATTGTATATCGAAAGAAAGGAAAATAATACCTTGAAGACGTTTATTTTTTATAGAAAAATCGTAGAATTGGTTCTAGAAGTTCTAGAGGCATACAATTTCGTTTAGAATTCACAGGGCAAGCCATTTACGTACCTGTTACTTTAAGATTCTATTTCAATAGTTCTTCATCAATTTTTTCGTCTGTTGTAATCTTTAAAAAATTTCCACATCACTGTATTGTTTTAATAAAGGGACGTAACACTACTACTAACCGTGTATTGAAATAAGCAATGCCTATTAACATTATATGGAATATACACGGTTTACATGCGGTTGATTTTGACATATCATATTCATAGAAATGTGTATGTGAGGTAATATAAATGTTCTTATTAGGTATTTCACCTTTCGGATGAAAGACCTATTGTTTTTGTTCTGATTATTATTAAGGTCTTTCCTTTTACAAAAGGGAAAGACCTTACTGTATTTCTTCTGTTTATTATTATTCTTTTTCCGCCAAACTTTGACGAAGTAAGCAGCCTAAACCGTAAGACGTGTCGCTTTCATGTTCACACTTTGTATCGGTGTTATGAATACCTATCTGGAACTCACCCTGTTAGTCGAAATATTTTGTCGGTTCAGAGTTATCCCTCCGTAACCAAAAAACCTTGTTATCGTTCCAACACCGTAACCGTAATAGGTAGGAAAAAACCGAAGGGTGAAATTGGTTCAGGACCAGACCCCGGTTCTTCGTTACATTTGGATCGAAAAGATTCAACCACTCATTGGTAGGGTTATGCCCCTATGAAAATTAACCGATGTCGGTGGACCACCAAAACTCAGAAACCGTAAGTCGTAGAGACCTAGGATCTTCACCATTCATCAACAATTCATTTGAAAAATACTTCAAGGTCAAATGTGTATGGTGACCTTGACCTTTGACCTAACACCTTGTTATCAGAACAACTCAGAAACCATTATACTTACAGAAGTTTTAAATAGTGGAAAATGTTTGGGTCATTACAACGCAACTTTGTTACATCTTGACCGAAGAGATTTGACCTTTTTTAAGGGGCATAAAGCCTATTTTAAGTTTCTGAAAAGACAAAATCAGTTTTTACTATATAGACCCATGAGGTCTTCAGCAATGACATTGGGGACTAATGACCTTGACAAAGGTCAAAAGGTCAAAGGTCAAGGTCATGTCCCATATAGCGAATTGGGACAATACCCCTAATGCGCCTTGAAATGAGGAACACAAAAGTCACGTGTAAACAAAAAATCTCTGTGTAGTGATATTTGACACATTTCTATGATAAACAAATGACTGAGCTGAACCATTAGTGTTAATTTAGAAAGTAAGGGAACACAGAATAAATGTGTAAAAACCATGGAGCTATGAAATGTGTTCAAAGTATTAAAATTTCAAAGAACTTATTGTGTTAAAATTGGGATTTTTTACCATGAGGAGCCACATCGCAAAAGGATACTCGGGGTTTGCTAAATTACGGAAAAATGAATCACACTTCGTACCCCGAAAATTTAACCACATATGTAAAAATGTCTCAGCTTCGAAACAAGCCATCATACATATACAAGTTTACGATATGGGCTGAGCAGCAGAAGAAAACGTTACCATTATGGCCTATGGAGAAACAATTGCGCATATTGCCCCAACTTGTAAGAAAGGATCCAGAGATATCTTAAGCTAATTTCACCTTGTACACCACAGACAATTGTGAAAATGATGGTTAGTAGTTTTTTTTATTTATACCTAGTTATCATTAATGATTTCAGATAAATATTATTGATAAAGAACACAAAAATTCAATGAATTTTTCACTTTTAAATGCAATACTGGCACGGGGCTGAACACTTCTTTTAGGCACAATCATAACTTTGTTTACCCCAGAGAGATCCGAAATGAATTGTTTATTCAATTGAAAAAGGCAAGAAAAAACTTAACATGTAATATAAATAAAGTGTAAGTAAACATAACACAATATAGTCTTTGTTCTGCAATTATCACTCTGGTCTACAGGAATAGCTGATAATCAAGGGAGATAACACACTTCACACGAGTAAAGTGAGATACATCATGCATGTGCTTTTATCCAATGATTTGACCCTGGTCAGTAGATATCATATGCAAATAAACAGAAAAAAACATGTACATGTATTAAGAAAATCACGAACTACTTTTGTTAATGCACTCGAGCAAAACTCAAGATATTGTCATTTCTCAGTGAAAAAGGGGGAGGGTCAAACCTTCTTGAAAACAATATTGCTATTCAACTACATGTATTAAGCTAGTTAGCTACTACTCATTGCTTCTAATATAAACAGTTTAAATGAAGGTCGCTAAGCCACAAGGTAGAAGCATTTTTCTTTCTTTGTGATCGATAAAACTTTCAAGAATTAGATTTTTCTCTCTCAATAACACTTATGTATTTAAATTAAATGATAACACAATTTGAGTTAATTTTTTTGTCTTATTTCAGTTCCAGACATAACATTACTTTTAAATATGAGATGACAAACTAAAAGTTTTAAAAAGTCCTAAATAACTGGTAAGCATTTTGATTTATTAGGTAAGCTCTAAATTTTTTATTTATGGTATTTGTGCAAATGCAATTACAGTCGGCATGTTAGAAATATGCTTATATGAAAACTGTTGCTATGGTCTTGATATTGAATGAAAAGGCTTGGTTACTGATCTTTTCGACTCAACATTTCGAGTTAAATCTTGCGGCAACTGATTCTCATGTAACACTGCAAACTCTATTTAGCACTATTTTGATCTGTCATTATTTAATGACGCCATAATACGTGTGATGTCACAATGTTTCCTTTAATACCTCATGTGGATTTTTCACTGATAAAGGGTTTTCACTGAAATACATATAAAAAGCCTTTTTTTCTCAAATAGAATTATGTGAATGGACAAGTTTTGAAAATTTGCACCTCATTGCACTCTAATTACATGATAAGACTGACTTTCCCAGTAGTTTTGAGGGGTTTCCACAGTATTTTATACCAATGTCAATTAGTAAGAATAGTTATTTTGGTGGGTTTTTTTTTTATGAAATCTACATTTTTGCATACTTTCTCTGTCAAAATGCACTTTAAGACACAAGAAAATGTTATAGAATGCTTTAATAGTGTCTGTGTTTTGTAATTTAAGGTTATCATCAGAAGTTTTGTCCTTGTTTTGACTAGTAAAGGTATACTGGAAGAAATTAATTATACATACACGTTGTATTAAAAATAAATGAATATAGCGATAAAAGTGTCATTGCCATATAGTGCTGAAACGACTTTATTTTTTTTTCAGAAATGGACAAACATACACAGATTTATTCAGAATGTCATACCGATGAAGATCACCTAAAAATATTTGGAAAAATCAGAACTATGGATTTCAATATGGGACAATACCCCTAATGCGCCTTGAAATGAGGAACACAAAAGTCACGTGTAAACAAAAAATCTCTGTGTAGTGATATTTGACACATTTCTATGATAAACAAATGACTGAGCTGAACCATTAGTGTTAATTTAGAAAGTAAGGGAACACAGAATAAATGCGTAAAAACCATGGAGCTATGAAATGTGTTCAAAGTATTAAAATTTCAAAGAACTTATTGTGTTAAAATTGAGATTTTTTACCATGAGGAGCCACATCGCAAAAGGATACTCGGGGTTTGCTAAATTACGGAAAAATGAATCACACTTCGTACCCCGAAAATTTAACCACATATGTAAAAATGTCTCAGCTTCGAAACAAGCCATCATACATATACAAGTTTACGATATGGGCTGAGCAACAGAAGAAAACGTTACCATTATGGCCTATGGAGAAACAATTGCGCATATTGCCCCAATTATGTGTTTTAACCTTATTTAAAAGATTTTCAGTGTGTTTCAAAGCTTTTCAATGCATTCTACGTCTATTGGAACAAGTATTTTACATAATAAAAGGAAATAACTCTCAATTGTTCAAGAACAATTGACATTTTATTTTTTTTATTTTTTCTTCCGCCAACTTTTTTTTCCTTCGCTGTTTTTTGGTTTCGCAAGATGTCGCTTAGATAATAAATGAAATATGATATCGAACAGTTTATGCGCTTTTGAGACTGACCCTGCTAAACCGAATACTTTTCCATAAAAGAGTTATCTCCCCAAACACTGTTTTTCTTGTTATCGCTTAATCTCCACAACCGTATAAGAAACTGACCAATTTATTTTTCCAAATGGCGCGTTCTATCTTCAGGATGTTCTGTTTTATTTTGACCGAAGCCGTATAGAGATTCCATATGAGAGTTATTTCCCCTTTTGTTTTTGAAATTTTGAAATGTATTTTAAACTGGAAAACCATAAGTGATAGAGACCAAGGGTCTTTTGATTTTAGATCCTTGGTAAAAAAAAAATGAAAAATAGGTCAAGGTCAAAGGTCAAGGTCGTATTTTAGATTTTTATTGGTCTTTCATTTCCCTATAACTTTGGAATGGTTATAGATACAGAAAATTTACATAGTAAAAAATGTTTGGTACCTCAAGGGGCAACTTTGTTACATTTCGACTGTATTGGTTTTACCATTGTTTAAGGGACATAATCATCATAGATGATTTATATAAAGCCATTATTAGGCAAAACTCTTAATCAAAATGACCTTGACCCATATGTTCTTTTACAAAGGTCACAAGGTCAAAGGTCAAGGTCATGTACATATGTGATTTGGGGCTCTACTTGAAAAGTTTAATGTGTGTTTGCCAACCAACCAACCAACCAACCAATCAACCAATCAATCAATCAATCAATCAATCAATCATGATCATGATCAATCAACCAATAATGATCATGATCAATCAATCAATCATGTTTCCGTCTCATGTGTTTATTATACGGTCCAAGATCTTCTTTGTTTTTTTTCCGCTGTTTCAATTGACCCTATCCAACGTGTTTAACCAACCAACCAACCAACTAATCAATCAATCAATCATGATCATGATCAATCAATCATGTTTCCATCTCAAGTGTTTAATATAGGGTCCAATATCTTCTTTGTTTCTTTTTCGCTGTTTCAAATGACCCTATCCAATGTGTTTAACCAACCAACCAACCAACCAACCGACCAACTAATCAATCAATCAATCAATCAATCAATCATGATCATGATCAATCAATCATGTTTCCGTCTCATGTGTTTAATATAGGGTCTAATATCTTCTTTGTTTCTTTTTCGCTGTTTCAATTGACCCTTTCCAACGTGTTTAACCAACCAACCAACTAATCAATCAATCAATCAATCAATCAATCAATCAATATGTATGACTGTTTATTCATGACAGTTAAATTATTCAAGAAAAAATGAAATTTAATATTGTTCTTACGTCACTTCTGAAAAAAAATCCAAATGTACTCTGAAACTACAAGTACAATCGACCTCAATGTGCAGTCAGCAGGGCATACATGTACTTAAAGTTTAATAACAAAACTTGGTGCAGATATCTCTCAAAGCTTTTCCTAGAGAAAAGAAATGGCAATGCCGTAGAAATCGCTTGCTAGGTCCGTAAATCTCAGTAAAAACCTACAATAAAATGTCCGCTCCGAGATTGAAATACTAATCTGTGTTACAAACAGGTGCTGAAAAATGTACAATATCAGAAAATAATCAATAAATGTGTTTTAAAGTTACACCGGATCAATTAAATCCAAAACATGCACTGCCCGTGAACTGTCATCGAGATGTCAATTTCCTACAATGACAAAAGAAATTACATTGTGTACATTCCATTTCTATACATGTTGTCTGTTCAACGTCCCGACCAATAAAGAGAAATAAAAAGACTAAGTTTTCGTTAATATAAACTCGCGTCACGTGATGTCTCTTCAATCTGGCGCGCGCTGTACCTAAAATAAAAGAAAAACTTTCCAAACTAAACATGACTCTTCTCCGGTAACACAATAATATAGACCCCATACCGAAACAAACAAACGAACGAACAAACAAATACCCCCCCCCCCCATATGATCAATTTCCAAGGGGGGGAGACCGTTTACAATTGCTTTTTAAAAGCAATTGATTTATATTTTGTAATTATTATGCATTCAACCTAGAAAGTGTTTTCCGGTAGTTCGCTAACGAAAGGACACAAAATAAACTACTGATTTCTAGTAACGTCTCAGTTTTTCCATACAAAAGAGGAAACAGTGGCACTGCAAATTGATACGGACAAAACTTTGTAGTTATTGTGTACCAATACTAGCTGCTGTGATTTGAATTATACAAGCCATCCTGTGATAACAATATATCATATACATGAAACCTCCATATTATATTCATTATAAAGTTCCAATATTTGACGTCATATTTTATTTATAGTAAGTGAGATTGCTCAGGTCATGTAGTTTAACTATTAAGTTAAAGCAGTGGTTTTGGCTGACATGACTAAAATTATCTAAAACATATGACATCCTTCTTTCAAGAAAACACAGTGTTTTGTTTTTTATCAAAATAGATAAGTTAAATAATTATAATTTTAATACACACAAATACTAATGAGCAATCGATACTGTTTTGACTTGTTAAAGTACATTTGTATGACTAAATCAGTTACAAATGATTGAGAAACTTGGTCAAAATAGATTTTTTCATCATGGCATATTCCTTTCATACATCTGAAAGATAAATGCAACTCTATATTTAGAATTTAAAGACCGTGTCAGTTAATTCGTATATATCTTTTTGATTCTTGCATTTGCACTTACTTAAGAAGACCATGAAGAATCACAAACGCGGTGTTCTAGAAACGTGAAATCGCTATCAAATATTACAGATTTAGCTATTTTAATTTTGCTGAAATGCAATTTGTTTTTTTCGTAATTTTATCAAAATTAATGAAATAATCTCATGCATTTAATGATGGTTTTAAAAGCAACACCTACGGTTGCGCTAAATACCAACCGTATCAGCTCCGTCGCAAATATGGAAACCTCTAGAAAACCTGTCAATAGTACCCCTACCGGCATGTCTAGTAAAACAGAAGCACTCTACAGAAAATAGAAACGTTTACAAAGAAAATCTATATGTTGATAATTCGAAAACAGAAGAAGAACAAGCACTCGATAAAACAAATTGCAACAAATATAAATGCCAAACATTTCTGGATAAGAAACAATTGATGCACAAATGGAACAAAGACAAAGCTTTTTTTAGAATATATATTTGTTCTAGTCGTGGACGAAGAGTGTTATGAAGATATTTGTATTTTTGAAGTCGAAGCTGGATGACATTAAAACTTTAAGAAATTAATCAAGAGGTAACATCTTAATTTAAACCATTGTGGTTACGTCAGCCTATTCATTTACCGTGGATTCTTTTTCTAGAATCAATGCTTTTTAATCCGTTGCTGAAATGGACTCACTATTTTATATTCTTTTGTTTCCTGTGTGTACCTTATTACATTAAGATAGAACGGATCAATTTACTGATTTCTGTTCAATAATGGATTTTTTTTTAAAACTTACCTTTAATTTTTGTAGGTTCTATATGCCTCCACTGGGGGTCGAACCCGTCCATGAATTCTCTTAAGTGACACTAACATCAACATATTGACGAAACCTCTCAGCTACCAATTGGTTACGATTTAATAGTCTAATTTATATATCTAAATGAATATTTGATATACATCGGTACAACGGACACACATGAATTGGACCTTTATATATACAATAATAGTCAATCGTATAGTATGAGTTGGTAGCCGTGATGTTTCATGGTTATACTCAATGAGTTAGAACTTGTCGGCTTAGGTTCGAATCCTGGTATTTTTTTGTTGTTGTCCCTATTCTCTAACTTTCCTGTCTTGTTTTTTTTTTTTTTTTTTTTTTTAAATTATTGTGGATATTTTGTTTGATAAAAGCGATCGCGAGTTTGGTCGTTTATTATCGGATCATTGTTAGCTATTCCACATGTTTGAAACGAATCTGTTTACATTATAGGTGTCCATTTTTGTTGTATAAATCAATATAGTATGATTTTATCTGTTTTTTGGCAAATAAATCGTGATGTGCCTAGAACAAGACTTCTTTTTAGAAATTACGGACACATGCTTTATATATATGCTATATATATGGTTTTGTCAAGTTGTTGTCCCCGGTTTTGACACATTCCCCATTTTCATTCTCAATTTCATTAGAAATCAGATCAAATATGTCTCATTTTTTCAAAACATATAATGTTCAGATGCCTGATAAATGGAAATCTTTAAGGGCAGACGTGTTGTGTAAAACATGGATTTGTATTGTTTTAACCATTTAGTTGTTATATATAATTTATTGTTATGCATCGTTTGTCACGATAACATGGTTATTTAAACTCACTTTCATTACCTTCTAATTAAGAATAGGCTTTAATTTTGAAAAGACATTATCACAATAGTTTAAGTTATAGATACAATGGATAAGCGTTGATTCATGAAAAACAAACCATTCGCCCTGCGGGCTCGTGGTTTCTTTTTCAAGACTCAACGCGTATCCATTGTATCTATATCACATAAATTAGTATGAAATTTATGTGATGAAATACGTAACTATAAAACATATATATTTATTTTACGAGAGATGATCATATTGATACCAAGAACAGCTTTAAGACTAACCCAGGCTGAAGTGTAAACGTTTCGAAAATACGTAGAATTACCACTGAAACACATATTAGTCGGGGCGGATAAAAACATTTGCCACCACAAGGCCTTCAATAATGAGAAATACCCGTATCGTATTGTATATATTTGGCAATAAAAAGTTCCGACTTGAACAATAATAATACAAACAAAATAATAAAAACCAGGTAAGACGGATTTCTTTCTTAACGATGCAATGCATAAAATTATTTAGACCGATATGAACAGCAAAGATCATTAAATTTCAAGCTCCTCACTTTGGACATAAAATTATCAAAATTCACTGAGCATGACCTGATTTTCTATTCATAATTTAGTAAATTATTTTGCAAGTATTTAAAGGTCGTGTCATTTGAATGAATTTTATTCGTTTGGTGATTTATTTATATATTATACGATAGTAAACATTGTAAAAAGACGCTATCCATATATTGATGCTTTTTTCTTTTCCATCAATCGTTGCTATTTATTTTTTAATTTCATTTTTTTAAGGATAATATTTGCAATAGCATCCAATACATTTCACAAAAAGGAAGTAAAAAGATAAGGAAAGTACACAAATGTATCGCTTCAGTTCAGTTGACTCGCTAAGGAAGTTTTCAAATTGATAAGTTATATAATTATTTAGTACTTAGTGTTTATTTGATAACAAAGTCGACAAAGTGTAGAATGTAGACAAGTACACGTTAAAAATACGACAGCAAGTTTATCTAACTAATATTATTGCCAGTTTTTTTAAGTATATAAACATTCTATTTAGTCTGATAATTTGTTTTCTATTGTGTCGAAATTTAGTACTTGCATACGGGGATATGTGACAGCAAATATCAGGTAAAATTATTGTATATATTCTTATACATGTAATAATCAGTTTAAACACAGTTTTCGCTTCATAAATGAAATAGGTACCACCTTAATGTAGTTCATAGTGTTATGCAGTGTCTAGTCACCAACTCAAGACACACTAGGCTAAAGTGTGTACGCTTTAAAAATAAGGAGAACTATCATTGAAACAAATATTCATCAGAAAAAAAAAGAAACATTTGCCACCATCAGGCCTTCATGAACAAGAAATATCAATATCATATATTATATATTTAGCTATAAAAATATCTGATTTGAACAATAATAATACAAAAAAAAAATCGGTAAATAATGATTTCATTTTTAACGATGCAATGTGTAGAATTGTTTAAACCGATATGAACAGCAGAGATCATCAAATTACAGGCTCCTCATTTGGCATATAGAATTATGAAAATTCATTTGATCATGACATCATTTTCTTTTCATAGTATAATAAAATTATCTTTTGCAAGTATCTAAATTAATGTTGTGTCATTTTAATCAATATTATTCATTTTATGATTTATTTATATATTATACCATAGTAAACCTTGTAAAAAGAACGTTAACCATATATTTTAAGTAATGTCTTTTTCTTTCAATCGTTGCTTATTTTTGTAATTTTATTTTAACTGAAGTATACTATTTGGACGTGAATCCAATATCTTTCACATAAAGTAGTTAAAAGGAAAGTACACATTGTCAAATGTATCGTTACAGTTCAGTTCTCACGCTTAGGAATTTTCAAATTGATAACTTAAACGTAATGTAATTATTTAGTAAATAGTGTTTAATCGTGAAAAAAATCGATAAGGTGTAGAGAGTAGACAGGTGCATGTTGAAAATCCAACAGGAAGTTATATTTCGAAATAATCTTATTGCCATTTTTTTTAAAGTTTATACTCTATTTAGTTTGAATATGTAATTAAAATTGTGACTTATATTTTGCGTTATAAATAGTTATGTATTTGATAAAATGTGTTTTTAGAACAGAAATAAACGTTTAAATTGTTAATAGCAGAACAGTTCTATTACTTATCCATTTTGATGTTTGTACCCTTTACATAATGTTACCAATTTTAAAACGAAACTACACTTTACACGCCATTCTTTTAAACAAATATGAATAAGAATTTGCATCATGATTGATTTCCGCCGCCAGCTCTACATTGACAACAGAAGAGTATTATATTATATGATCTGTTTTCTGATCCATAGCACTGGGTTACCTTCAGTTCTTTTTTTGTCTTGATTCAAAGGCCTTAAAAAAGAACTGCTCAATTACTTATCTGAAGCACCTTACAATTTGTGTGCTGTTGTTTTTTAAAAAAATATTTTGTTTATTATTCTTTATTTGTGTGTTTTGTACTTTTTATAGTTGCATTTAGTGTGCCAAAAATATAAAAACTTGACGTTCGTGACGTCACATACAATATAGAAACCTTGACGTTCGTGACGTCACATACCAAACAATGACGTCATTAAAAAAATGACCTATTTTGAGGAAAAATTTTCTTGAGCCAAAAAAAATTAGACTGACTTTATGTAAAAAAAAAAAAAAAAAAGTAGGGGTGTAATAAAGGATAGGGATGCGATAAAGGGTAGGGGTGTGATAAAGGGTATGCGATAAAGGGTGCGCATCAAAGTTGCGCGATATGGGTTAAACAGCAGGCTATTTATCACATATGCAGAACTACTGTATTTACTACTAAACATATGATAAATGTATTTATCATATATTTAGTACAAAATACAGCTATTTTGTATATCTAATAAAGGTTGTTTTTCCAGTCTGTATCACCTACCCTGTATCGCATACCCCGTATCGCATAGCTAAACCCGTATCTCATACCCCGTATCGCATGGTAAAACACGTATCGCATACCTTTTTTTTTTTTTTTTTTTTTTTACATAAAGTAAGTTTTTAGTGTTTTTTTTGCTTAAAAAAAATTCCTCAAAACAGGTCATTTTTTTAATGACGTCATTGTTTGGTATGTAACGTCACGAACGTCAAGTTTTCATATTGTATGTTACGTCACCAACGTCAAGTTTTCATATAGTATGTGACGTTACGAACATCAAGTTATTTTTGGCACACTAAATGCAACTATAAAAAATACAAAACACTCACATAAATACAATAATAAACAAAATATTTTTAAAACATCAGCAGGCAAATGGTTAAGGTAACCCAGATGCGTTGTATAAGCAGTTATTTTAAGGCTTTGAAACAAGACAAAAGCAGAACTGAAGGTAACCCAGTGCTAATCTATGGATCTGAAAACAGTTCATATAATATAATACTCTTCTGTTGAAATATATGATAAAGCGTATAATACATGGCAAAATCCGTATCACGTGCCGTATCACCTTCGACCAATATCATCCCTCGGGTCTAAAGGCCCTTGGGCTGATATTGATGTCTCGGGATGATACGACATATGATACGGATTTTGCCATGTATTATTCTCTATATATCATCCAGTAAATAGCGATACAAATATACAAATAATGATGTTGGTCCATTTTTTCGTAGTTGAAGAAAAAGAAATTCAATAAACATGCTGGATTCAAAAGTGTTCAAAGGTCATTGTTATATAAATATATACATATTTAGTGTTTCCTGAAATTTCAGAGATTTTAGTTATGAAATATTTTTTATAATAATATTTTGTTTGTGTTTCATTAATTGTTATTAAAACAGTAAATATACCATTGTATAATGTATATTCCAGCTGATGGACGATGCAGTTTACAAATTAACATCATTTGTATGAATTTCAAATTGAAATATTATGTTAAAATCAACAATTTTTAGAGATCGTAGTTTGCAAAGTGTGTGTAATTGCTTTTTTACCGTTTTTTCTTCTTCAGAAAACTGCTAGCTTAGTCAACCATGACGACGAACTATATAGTATTGACCCCTGTTCTGATGTTTGTATTATTAGTCATTATCATACTTACACTGTGCGTATATAAAAGTAGATGTTGCTGCAAGTTTAAAGGTGTGTTTCTTATTATAATGTTGAAAAGTCTTTCGCTGCGGCCTTCGTTTGTTTCCACGTGTATGAATGAATGTAATCTGGGATAAAACCTAAGTATATCAATACATTTGTTTGTTGAACATATAAACTGATATTTTAATTTTAAAATTCTTCCTATTTTCTGTATAAGTTATCAAGGATTACACCTAAATATATATATGCGTGAAAAGTGAGTTAGACAACATTTCGATTCAATATTTGGGTATTGAAATATATGCAATATACATTTTCTACTTTATCAAATTCGTTTGAACTTCTTTCGACTTCACCCCTCTTTTCGAAAAAAATATAAGAACATATGAACTAAAGTGAACATTGATTGGTTAAATATTTCTCAGTGTGTTTGAATTTGTTTGTTAGCCTTTTGGTCATGAATGTTTGTCTCTAATATTTAATTAACTGTGCATTTGTATTCAGATATCGCAGATCAAATTTATTCGTTCATTGTGTAATCATATGTTTTTTGATTGAGTTAAGTCTGCCGATTGATATTTTATCGTATGTTTTTCTATGTTGTGATGTTATGCTATTGTTTCAGAAAAAGGGAGAAGGTTTGGGCCCATTAAAACGTTTAATCCCGCTGCAAAAGTTTGCACCTGTCCTAAATCAGGAATCTGATGTACAGTAGTTGTCGTTTGTTTATGTAATATATACGTGTTTCTCGTTTCTCGTTTTGTTTATATAGATTAGACCGTTGGTTTTCCCGTTTGAATGGTTTTACACTAGTAATTTTGGGGCCCTTTATAGCTTGTTGTTCGGTGTGAGCCAAGGCTCCGTGTTGAAGGCCGTACTTTAACCTATAATGGTTTAATTTTTAAATTGTTATTTGGATGGAGAGTTTTCTCATTGGCACTCACACCACATCTTCCTATATCTAAATAACAATGGCAATTCAGTAGAAGAAAGCAGATTCAAAGGATGTAATGGAAACCGGGTATACTCGGGCTTTTATTATATGAACAACGATAAAAACTGTTAGTCAAAAAGCAGTCTACAAACACTAAAAGAAACAAATCAAATCCACAAATTATAGTCTATTAACACTTGTTTGTTTTTGTGTTTGCAATTCGTTCTCCGTCAGTTGCGTTCGTCTAACTACACATGAAATTAAAATTTGTTTAAAAAAACCTGCGATGATGACACAATAGGGGTTGACTTATTTGATGGGATAGTTCTTATTATAAAATGTCATTTGCCGTATTGTCCATACAAAGGTGTATAATTGGTGAAGGTTGCACTACTGTTTATATTGATATTGCAATTGCCTCGATCTAATTTTACGGATACAAGTGTGCCACTTTCACTGAAATTTCATACAAAGCCTATATGTAAAAATGGAATGTCTAAGTGCACTTCTATTTTCTTAAATGTAAAAAAAAATCCTTGATTTTGTAACTACTTTGTGAGCAGCAATCCAGTATTAAGTAATATATTATACATACATTTGGAAAAATAGGTTCAAATGATAGCTATATGTCTCCTATGCAGGCTGTACCGGAATATTGCTAAATAAAAATGAAACGTTTACAATTCAGAAGCTGCAATCATTTCTCCTATCGTATTGCTTTCTTTTAAACAGATCCTTATTGTGAATTTTTAAATGTGAGTCAACATTTCAGCAGACTGGTTTGTAGTTGTATATTATTTATCATTAGATACTTTAATTTTTAACATAGATTCAAAACATGCGAACACGCAAAGATCAGATATTTCAGCAGTTTTCTCAAGTAAGATTCTTTACACTGATATCTGTATTTGTAAATATAGTTTGCAATGCGAAAAGTGAGACAAATTTCGATTCAATATTTTGGTTATGAAATATATGCAATATGCATTTTCTACTTTATCAAGTTCACCTTTTTTTTAAACTAAAACACTGCGGCAATTTAATAGGAGAAGGTACAAAGAACGTAGCAAAAGTAAGTATAATTCGGAATTCCATTTTAAATCTGAGTAAACCATGAAAAAACGGTGATGACGTCACGGTCACATGACTAAATTATGTCTATGAGCTGATCAAAAAAACAATGTCAGCCAGTCAGAAGACGCTTAACATCCAAAACTAAATTATTCTCAAACAATTTAGAATGTAGAAACCTAATATCATTATAAACTGCAATAGATTTAGAACTGTGTGCTTCTAAACGGAAACTCCCAATCATTTCAGCTTTTAATGAATTCAAAATATATCAATACCTATCTGGTTTTGTTCTCAAATAAGTTTTGGACGTATAATGCAAAGAATGGACGAAAGATACCAGAGGGACATTTAGTCTCATAGATAAAAAAAAAACCCTGACAACTTTATTGCAAAAATAATAAAAGACAAACAGACAAATAATAATACACAAGACACAACATAGAAAACGAAATACTAAGCAACACGATCCCACGTGCTCCGGAAGGGTATACTATCCTGCTCCATGTGTGGCACCCGTCGTGTTGCTCATGTTATTACAAACCCAGTATATTATCTTATTCGAACGGTCACAATTGTGAAAGGGGAACGGGATGGTAGGTACGATATAAGGGATACATCTGATATCATCTGTGCAACGGATTTTCGTTACTTTGATGTGTTTTTATTAACTTTGATAATGTTTACAAATCATTTAAAATGTCAAGCTGATTTTGACTTGAAAATTAAGAGTAAATAATAAATGAAAGATTGTGATTGAATAAAAAAATAAGCAAAGGTTAAATTTTAAGAAAATTAATTTGTTTTTCAAGAGAACGTATGTGTTGACAATGCCTGTAGGTTAAATACAATATTGTACTAGTATATCCTTACATGTAGTTGTAACTTGAGAAATTAAAGATATCATTTGAAATGTTATTACTGAGCAAAAATATCTTTCCTGATTTTCAAATAGCATGATGCAATGAATAATTTGTAAAATAAATGTTTGGATCTCTTGACTTAGTGAAAACTATAACGTTGTTCATTTACGACACGCTTTGTGGTAACGTCTATGCATATACCAGATGAGTATGGCATTTATGGCGGTATACTATTTGATGATCTGATTGATGTTGCTGATGACAGCCAGTAGCGTGGGCACCTCCGCCGCCACCACCACCACCATATCTACCAAATCCTCATTTTTTATATTGAGATATGTTAAACATATTAAAATTCACTTCAAATTACTGATTTGAAAGTTATTAGCTATCAAATGCAATGGTACTGTTGTTTTTTTAAAAATCGGAAAATGTTGATATTATAAAGCCGTAATATGAAGTTTAGTTAAATTTGTTTGATGTTTATACCCAATATACGATAGTAGAGGAGCATTATGTTTTCTGGTATGTGCGTTCGTTTGTTCGAAGTTCCGCTTCAGGTTAAAGTTATTGGTCAAAGTAGTTTTTTGTTAAATTTAAAGTCCAATTAACTTTGACCTAAGTACATCTATTCAAACAAAGAGGAACACATTAAATTAAAATGTCACATGACACTAAACTAGCAATTATAAAACCACGGGTAGTAAGGTCGTCATATCGAGGAGCGTTTAGTACAGTGATTTTGTCATAGTTTGGATAAGTTTGACATGACGGTGTTAAGTCTTTTTGATGACAATCAATGCAAAAATGTAAACATTGGAATATTTTGTAAACGGAACTTCTGATCATTAATTCAAGCTGGTAGGTACCTTTGTATAAAGTAAATATGTTAGTACATCATGAGTTGTATCATATGGTTAATGATTTAACACAGAAAAAAGCTTGCGTTTGTCAAAATTTAAAACTTGCTAATTGGTTTATCGTGCATAAAAAAAAAAAATTTCTTGCAGTCTGTTACATCACATATATCTTCGTGTTATAACACTGCGGTCAATTATTTTGAAAAATACCTACTTTTGCAATTAATTCAAAATTACTGAAATATCTGTGTCATGGTTTGGTTCATTCGTGTCATGGTTAAGTTCATGTTGGACATGGTTCAGTTATGTAATTCTTGTCGTGTATAATGACGAGTTTCTATCAAAATTAACAAAAATCGTTCCATTTGAAACATAAAGAGATTTAAAAACGCACATACAATGTAGTAATATGTTATAAGTAGATGTATTATGATTGCCAATGCGATAACTATCCACTTGAGATCAAATGATGTAGATGTTAGCAGCTATTTGTCATCGTGACGGGACATAACATCCCTTCTCTTAAAGATAAAAAAAAATGAATTAGAAACTCCTGTTCTTATATTCATAATATTACCAATCTTTAATATGTTAATGATATCAAGAAAGCATAATTCATGAAATAGTCAGTAGCATAAAAAACTCCGTCATGAATTGAAGGGCGAGGTGATCCTGTACCAAAAGGGACAGCCATTATGTCGGTCATTGTGAGTAAAATAATGCGATAAGTCAAATCTTGTGATATGCATCAATTGATAATGGTTTCTGGCAGAACATGGTGTCTTTATCTACATATAGTGTACATGCATCTTTGAATTATGTCTAGCAATAAATAACGATAAATATTTAACACTGTAGTTTCATTGCATAGCATTATATTGAACAATATTGGGAGGATCCTATTTTTCAATATTTGTTTCTTGATTTTTAAATCTGTTATTGCAGCAGTCATATTATAAACATGATCCCAAAAGGACTAATTAAACATAACTACGTTTATTTATTTCAGAAGCTATGCAATGCTTGACCAACCCCGAAGATCTACTGCTAAACGTAAAAGTGCAACCGTGAACCCATATGATGGATTTGCACATGGTGCTCAAGGAATTCGTCAGTACCATAGGAAAGATGAAGAAAAATCCATTCTCATAAAAGAGCATGTTATGATATCTAAAAATGTCATTATCTTGAAAATAAGACAATATATCATTTAAACTTTATGAATGCTAGAAATGAATCAAAAATCAGCCTTTAAATGTATTAAATACTTATTATTTAATAAATTATTTTGTTTTACATATTTTACTATGTCTGGTGAATGATCGAACCCAACGGAAGGACTTTCCACACACACATGTATTCTCTTTCTGCCCGTATTTCCCACTATGGTGTTGGTCTAGTAAACACTTGCTGTTAAACACGGCATTACATTCCATACAGTTGTAGGACTTATTCCCTTGACATTATTTGACATGTCTTGCCATTGATTGTCTATAAGCAAAAGCCTTGCTGCATACGATTCATTTAAACGGTTTGTAGTTTAAATGTTTACTGTTGCGATGACCTTCAAAATGTGCGTTATCGTTAAACCGTTAATGGCAAATATCACACTCTATTGGGCGTGTACTACGGGGCGCCGAATGGGACTCTTGTGGTTTTGTACAAAATTCAATTCTGTCATAACAAAATCATTTTTGTCTTACAAAACTATGTGCTACAGACTTGTTTTGTGAGAACTTCAATTTTGTCATGACAAAATTCATTTTTGTCATGACAAAATTCATTTCTGTAGACAAAATTCATTTTTGTAGACAAAATTCATTTTGGTAGACAAAATTCATATTTGTCATGACAAAAGTCAATTTTGTCCAAAAGGTATGCAAATTTAAACATATTTGCATACAAAATTGACTTTTGTTACCTGATATGGAAATTAAATCACAAAAGTCAATTGTGTGAGGTAAGATTCAATTTTGTGAGACAAAATTGACTTTTGTGAGACAAAATTAACTTTTGTGAGACAAAATTAACTTTCGTGAGACAAAATTGACTTTTGTGAGACAAAATTCAATTTTGTTAATTTTGTTGAGACAAAAGTCAATTTTGTCAATTTTGTTGAGACAAAAATCAATTTTGTCAATTTTGTTGAGACAAAAGACAATTTTGTTAATTTTGTTGAGACAAAAGTCAATTATGTCAATTTTGTTGAGACAAAAGTCAATTTTGTGACGACAAAATTCATTTTTGTGACGACAAAATTCATTTTTGTGACGACAAAATTCAATTTTTTAACAACAAAATTGACTTTTATGAGACAAAATTGACTTTCGTGAGACAAAACTGACTTTCGTGAGACAAAAATCAATTTTGTTGAGACAAAATTCAATTTTGTCAATTTTGTTGAGACAAAAGTCAATTTTGTCAATTTTGTTGAGACAAAAGTCAATTTTGTCAATTTTGTCTCACATAAGTCAATTTTGTCAATTTTGTCTCACAAAAGTCAATTTTGTGTAACAAAAGTCAATTTTGCAAAAGTCAATTTTGCAAAAGTCAATTTTGCAAAAGTCAATTTTGCAAAAGTCAATTTTGTGTAACAAAAGTCAATTTTGTGTAACAAAAGTCAATTTTGTGTAACAAAAGTCAATTTTGTGTAACAAAAGTCAATTTTGTGTAACGAAAGTCAATTTTGTATGCAAATTAGTTCACAGAAACCAAGCTAAACAAATTTGAATACAAAATTGACTTTTGTCGCCCAATTTTCAAATTAGGTAACAAAAGTCAAGTCTGTGTAACAAAAATGAATTTTGTCATGACCTGATAGATCATTTTGTATGACAAAATTTTAAATTTGTAGTATGATACAAATTTTGTTAAACTGAACTCATTTTTGTTGAACAAAATTCACTTTTGTCCGTACAAAATTGAATTTTGAGTACAAAACCACAAGAGTCCCATTCGGCGCCCCGTATGTACTAGCATATTCTCTTAAATGACGACTAAGGCCGATTCTTGAAGTATATTTTTTTTGCCGCAAACATCGCACATTAAAGGGTTTGAATGTCGTGCTTCATGTTCGGTCAAAACCCATCTATCCAAGAATTTCGCTGGGCAATGAGAACAAATCAGTTGATCCCCGTGTGTTCTCGTGTGGCGGGTTAAACATATTCTTTGAACAATGTTAGAACAGATGTCTCACTGAAATTTAGTTGTTTTTGGCAAATCCTGTTGATTGTCTTATTGTTTTCATCTAATTTGGCATTATCTTTATTGAGTGAAACCACTGTTTCTTCAATTGAATCAGTATCACCAACAGCTTCAAATGACCTGTCTAAAGGAGCAATGGCTTTGAAAAATTGAAAGAACCAATTCAATGCATTTGTGTTAAATGTTGAGCCTTATCATGTAAATGAATAACAAAAAAAAACAATTATGAATTTGGCTGCGTTGTTTTTATGCTAAACATATTTAGTTACACAAATGGAAAAGAAGTTATAAACTACGAAATCATTAAAATATAAGTTTACAACACAGACACCAAACAGGCATTCATAAATGTAACTTTTGTGAAAGGGAGGGTTTTACACATTTAATTTCAAAAACATATTTACTGAAATCCGAAGTTGCGACTCACCAAAAAAGTCCAGAACCTAGTGACGCGACATGTTGTTCTATGCCATACCTTACTGTTTTAGGCTATACTGAGAATAGTTTGATGGTTTCAGATCTCTGGTTGTCTCTGTTCAATTTATTTACCCATTTTATAGAAACAGGCAGATACTGTATAGAGTTTGGCCTATTTAATTTATCATATTGTTCAAGAATTCATGTTTGTGTTGTTGGTTTGCTGTCTCATTTATGTATTTCCCACGTCATCTTATATTTAATATTACCTAGTAAATTGAAAATCAAATAAGCAAAAATGATAAATGGCAAATATAGATAGCATAAAAATAGCATTGAATGTTCTAAGAAGTTCAAAAGAAATGTACTTGGGATATATATCAACAAACTTACCATCTGTTTCATCTTCGTCCATCTTATAATGCGTTCTGTTCTATTACAAACGATGATTTCTTGTCTAGCCAGGTCAAAATGAAGGTGGTACACAGTTTAAATGTACATGTAGCAGACAATGTAACACGTTTTTCTCTGAATTTCCATCCCTTTTCAATCACATTTCATAATTTAATAATATCATGAATATACCACCTCATACTTAAAACTAAATAGCAGGAGGTTTTTTTCAGATAGTATAGAAACTATATTACATAAGAAGTAAAATATTTGAAATAATTACAAAGACTTTTATTGATTCGTAATAATAATTGATAAACTTGAACATTATACCGGCTTAAATTCAAAATTGGAGTTGTAATCTTTCATATTTTAAATTCGAACTTTAAAAGTACTTTTTGTTGTAATATCACCTATTATAGTTTTAAAACCAATAAGTCACGCGTAACTATTCGGTTTCGTAAATGGTTGAAGAATATCTTTTGGTTAGTTTTGTAGTTGGGTTACTCTATAATGGACCTATAACCCCATATCTCCTTTAATTCATCATACTGGTTCAAAATTTAAAATAAAGAAAAACCAACAAATGTATAGTTTTCTAGAAAAGAAAATGAAAAACAAGAATTACTTTTTGACTGGCTGCCACTTTTGAGTAGAAATCTTAAGCTATTTGACTAGGGATGCCGTTCATGATATTCCCGGCCGAGTCAAGCATGGACATATGGAGAAAAGATTATATGTGAAATAGAAGCAACGCTTTGTCTTTTTTTTTGTAAAATTATATCGAAAGCTAGTTTAAAAGAGCAGTGACTTTTCAATTTGTATTGTAGAAAACTACCAAAAAGTAACATGACATGTTAAATTTACGCCTTGACGATTACACGCACTAAATTTGGTTTAACAGTTTTTTTTATTCTCAGGCAGTTAATATATAGCGTAACTTCGTTCAATAACAGGCGCTTTCAATCAAATTTTCAGTATTAAATTGAAACACATATATATTTATTTCGATCTAAACCATGACAATCTTGACCAAAACCATGACAAATTTCTAGACTCTTAACCGAACCATGTCAATTGCTTAACCAAACCATAGAAATTCCGATATCTTGCTTATTCTGCGTTAATTTCGTGAAACAACAATTCCAATATAGATAGTTTGACTTCCAATACAGATTCAAGCATCTTATTTGCTTTTTATCTGCTCGTGTGAATAGAAATGAGGCAATAGTTTATGGAAGCAACATAAATTAACCATGTCAAACTTATCCAAACTATGACAAAAATCACTGTACTAAACGCTCTTCGATATGACGACCGTGAAAACTAACCTTTTAATTATCTAAGTTCAAAAACAAAGATATGCATACTTTCAAGAATGCATAGTCAATCTATGATTAACATACATTCCAATAATATTCTAGACAAAACTCATAACTCCGACTTTAGAATTGTTATACAAAGAAGACACGAAACACATTCATCTATAGAGCAAGGCAAGGATAAAGTTACAACTACAACAATTGCAAGACACAATATCATATAGAAATAAAATAATAGAAACCAACTTAAACAATCTGGAATCTAGAAACCTAATATTTTTTTTAAAATGCAACAAACTTAGAACTGTATGGATCTTAACGGAAATGCTTAAACATTATAGCTTTGAATGAATTCAACATAAATAAATACATATCTGTTTTTTCTCAAATTAAGATTTTGATGAAGAGTGTACTCGTGGCTATGAACCAACAGGTAACAATATATTTAATTTAGCATGACATTGAAATATATAGTTAACTATAAATGTACATTTCAAAGAATGGGTGAATGATACAAGAGGCACATTTAAACTCATAGATCGAAAATAAACTGACAACGCCGTGGATAAAAAGGAATAGACAAAAAAACAAAATATAATACACTAGAAACAACTTGGAAAACAAAACAATTAGCTACACGAACTCCACCAACAATTGGGGGTTGATTGCAGGTGATCCCAACGGGTTATATATCCTGCCCCACATGTGACACAAGTCATGTTGCCCATGTTATTACAAACCCAGTTAATAGTCTTATTTGGTAGATCATATTCATGGAAAGAGAACAGGATTGTAGTAACGACACAAGAAACATATTTGATATCATCTGTGCAACGGATATTCCATTATTTAGAGGTTTTATTTTAAACAAATTATCATACTATTGTTTTAAATGCTTATAACAGTTCTTATTATTGAAACTGAGATGACAATTAAAAATGATGGGGAAAAACAACAATTTTTGAATATTTACATTTCTTAGTATTCCGAGCTTTAGGGAAAACTGTACCAATAGTTATCAAAGATACCAGGCTTATCAATTAGTACGCCAGACGCGCGTTTCGTCTACATAAGATTCATCAGTGACGCTCATATCAAAATAGTTTTTAAACCAAGTCAGGAATATGACAGGTGGTATCCATTCGTTGTGTGTGTTTAAGCTTTTATTTTTCTATTTGATTAGGAACTTTCAGTTTTGATTTTTCCTCAGATTACAGCTAATTTGTTAATATTAACAACGTGAATTGCAAAACTTTTTTGCTAAAATCAAGCTTATCGATAGGTAAAATATTTACCAGTCAACAGAGTAAACGGTATAATGCAATGTATTGTCCATATACCATAACATTTGATACCCATCTAGGAAAATAATTGCCAAATTGATCTAATACTTCCAAAGTATTATTTTCTTATCAAAATCATTGATGTAAGACAAACCATAAAAACAGATTTTGGAAGTGTTTTGTTCTTTTGAAAATCAATATTCATAGTATTAGAACTTAAAAACTGTATACTTAAACATGCTAAACATGGTATACTTCAATGCTTTGCAGATATTTGAATACTTTATTCTCATTCTCAATAATTAACTGCCGACTTTTGTCATCATTGTTGCCAAATAAATTTGACCCCTGCGTTCGACAGCACGACATTTCTGACTTTCAAATATGGTCAGATTCTTTTGATTATATACATTTTCTCTTCAATGATTACTTTTCTTAACATAATATATCAGACATGTTGGAAGAAAATTATGTTTCAAGACTCGAAATATAAATATGTAGCTGATTCTAACGTGACAACTTTAAAACAAATTAAAGATTATGATTACATAATAATATAAGTAAAGGTTAAGTATTGAGGAAAGTAAATGTTGTTCCAAGGGCACATTATATACTAACAATGATTAAAGAAAGGTTACAGAAATTATATACCCTAGTTGGTTTTAGAAATTAGCAATATTATATTTGAAATGATATTACTGAACAGAAACCTCTTTCCTGATTTTCAAATAGCAATATGTTATGAATAATTTGTAAAACAGATGCTTGGATCTCTTGACTAAATGCAAACTAAAACGTTGTTTATTAAGACACGCTGTGTGGTAACGTCTATGAATATTACAGATGATTATGACATTTATAGCGGTATACTATTTGATGATGTGATTGATGTTGCTGATGACAGCCAGTAGCGTGGGCACCTCCGCCGCCACCACAACCACCAGACCCACCAAATCCTCGTTCATGATATTGATATAGTTTAAACATGTTAAAATTCACTTCAAATTACTGATTTAAAAATTATTAGCCATCCCATTCAATGATACTGTTGTTTTTTTACCAATCGGAAAATATTGATATAATAAAACCGTAATATACACGTAGTTAATTTTTTTTATGTTTATACCCCACCTACGATAGTAGAGGGCCATTATGTTTTCTGGCTGTGAGTCCGTTTGTTCGACCTTCCGTTCGTCCATCTGTCCTGCTTCACTTCAGGTTAAAGTTTTTGGTCAATGTAGTTTTTGTTAAAGTTGAAGTCCCTATGATGTGATCTATCAAGTTTAATGCTTAACAAATATTACACCGATTTCACGGTTCACTGAAAATAGAATATGATAGTGCGAGTATCAGGCTGAAGTTTTTTGTCGAGGTAGTTTTTGATGAAGTTGAAGTTCAATAAACTTGAAACATAGTACAGATGTTCCCTTTCTAATTCAAATGCCGAAATTAAAATTTATTACCCAAATTTTACGTTCCACTGAACATACAAAATGATAGTGCAAGAGGGGCATCCGTGTACTATGAACACATTCTTGTTTCAAAATATTTCAATCTACTGCATGCAGTTATATTACCCAAGTCTCTGAAGAAAAAGTTAAAGACACCGCTTATTTTTCACTTGTTTCAAAATGTTGAAATAATATCTTTACCTCATATTTGATGTATAATGTATAACATTGTATCTATTCAAACAAACAGGCACACATTAAATCAAAATGTCACATACCACTAAACTCACAATTATAAAACTAACCTTTTAATTCTCTTAGTTCAAAATCAAAGATGTGCATACTTTCAAAAATGCATAGTCAATTTATTATTAACGCCTATTGCAGTAATAATCTGCTAGACAAAAATCATAACTCCGACTTAAGAAATTGTTATACAAAGAAGACACGAAACACATTTTACTATAAAGTAAGGCAAGGCTATAGTTACAACTACACAATATCATACAGAAATAAAATAATAGAAACCCACTTAAACAATCAAGAATGTAGAAACATAACATCAATTAAAAAATGCAAAAAGCTTAGAGCTGTATAGATCTAAACGGCACTTTTCAGCTTTTAATGAATTCGAAATAAATCAATGCATATCTGTAATTTTCTCAAAATAGATTTTTTGGAAAATTCATGACATTTTAAAATGTGGTTATATGGATCTTTTATTGTAAACAAAAATACTATCAAATACTTATAAATTACCAAGGATAAACAGAAACAGAAGAAGTGAAAGAAGAAGAACAGGGACAGTAGTACAAGAGACCAAAATGACACAGACCTATACAACTATATGTCACCGTACGGCCTTCAACTTTAAGTATTGTCACACACGGGCCATTGACATATAGCTTAATTTTTCGATTGACAAGCACCTGCGGTTGCTGCTTCTTTTGTAGTTTTTTGCAGTCTTTGCAGCAGAGACGTGGTCATTGTCAGATTCAATATCTGATGCAGTATAATCACTCCGTTAAAGATCAAGAATTGAAATCGCTTTCATCCCAAGATAAAAAAAAATCATTGTGAATTTGAAAATAAAAATGAACATTTATTTATAATTTTGATTTGTATGGCTTATGTATAAACTGGCCACATGCTGATTGATACTCGACATGATTGAAGATTGAAACAACAGCAGGGGTCCAGTTTAGCTTATGTGAAATTATAACCTCTTTTCTGATATATTACCCAAGGAAATTAGTCATTTGACTTTTATAATGAAATTTTGGGTTTCTACTGTAATTGCTGCAAAATTCATCGTTTGCAAAATCTTCATCTAAATTGATTGAATAAGGAATCTTTGAATTATAATTTATTACTGACTATGAAAGGCATCCTTATTAGCTGAATCTTTTTTGACTATTGTAAAACCCCATTTATGGTATAATACCCTCCTGAATCATACCTCCAGTACAACGATGGTAATTGACAAGGTTTACTGCAATAAATATGTAACTTGGGTACTCGTAGTCAGCTGTAAAAATACTGTACAAGTATACAAGTTTATTGCAATAAACGGAGCCTCGTGTATCTTGAGGGCACCCAGCTGTGAAGCAAATTTACCTCTCATGCTATTGAGACTACCTGTCTTTACAGGTGAAATATTGGTATATTAGATACAATTAACGGACCTGTAGCATAACAATGTACCTAACTTTAAGATGGATAAGATTAATCACATTTGCATTCTCGCCGAATAATAACAATTTATTAACGAACTATAAACTGATTAAAAAAATATCTATTTATGAATAGTGATATTAAACAAAGATATTAATAAATTATTTTCCTTTTCCCTCTAATCCATTTTTTTTTATAATTTATTTTTAATTATATCCGATACTGAAATAGACAATTAGTAGTCTCGGTGATTAGATGGTGACATATGTCGTCTGCTACTGATAAATACGAAACTACGGTTATCAATACGAAACTACGTTATATTAACGTAGCTGAGAAGGTGGAGACTCACACTACACGATAAATCGGTAGTGACCAATCTCTGTGTTATAGTAGTTTCAGATGTGCTTGAGTTTGTTTATTATGTCCTTTAAGTGCTAGTCTTTGTAAGAAGCAGGCAATTTAGGTAAAAATCAAAACATGATTAGAAAAAAACACACTGAGCTAATCATGTTATTTCATACTAACCATCATCCTGAGTTAAAAATTATTAGTCTTTCGTTTGTGTGTGTCTGGTAATATCAAATAACTCGGTTAGAAAATTGTTTAGATGATAGCAAATTACAGAGTTATCTCCCCTTATTCGATAATGTCTAGCGCATTTCAACCAAATTGTATCTTCTATTTCCAGAACAGAAAACGAAAATTAATGTTATTTTTGTGCATAACTACATATTATGAACTGAAATCAATGTCAAATTGGGTGGGATTTTTTGGTCATGTTTTCACCACTGCCTGATTCTTAGGCAGACTGGCACTTAATAAAGGTCTTTCCGTTTTGAATTTTCTTTAAAATGTATGTAATTTATACTTAAGTCTGTTGCGTTAAGCGATATTCACTGTTGTTTATAAATATCTGTTGTCTCAGAGAGACGCAGGTTTGTTTTATTGTATTCTTTCTTTATTTTTTTCGGGCTTGATACTTTAATAGTTATGAAAAATGTAAAACGTCGGTATCTTGCAAAAACTGACAGAAAAGAAATCGATATTGGTTTGACACTATAATAATTCCGAGTCTGTTGCGTGTTTTCTAAATTGGATTATCATCTTGAAGTGTGTAAATGGAAGCATGATCGCGATAAAATGCAATCCAACTTATTAAACTAATACATAGCCATTTTGAGGATATATATCACATTTTTTTGTAACCGGAAAAATACAATATGATACAAAGTATAGGATTGCTTTCGATTGGCACTTTTTCCTCAGTTATATAATTATCAAATTTTTTTAAACCTGGACTAATGCTAATGTCGCATTTGATTACTTGATTAATGTTTAAATTTGTTTGTATTATATCTACTTGGTAATGCAAAGAAAAAAACTACGAATTTATATTGTCATTTATTGATAAGCTTTATGTATGTTCGTTATAGTTTATTCTGACCGGAGCTTTTCCATTTTGCATGACCCAAAGGCGTCAAAGTAGCTGGAAATGTTTGGTGAGCACAATTGTCTATTATGATATACAATCGTACCGAACTTAATTCAGTAGACATGCATGTTAAAAAAATTGAGTTTCTACAAAGACGATTAAAGCAAATGTATTTTAAAATCCCAAAATTAAACAATAACAGAAGAGCTGAACCGAATGTTAAGGATATATATAAACTTGCAAAACAACTCAATAGATCAAATATGTATTTACATGTGCATTGAAGTATAATGTACACACAGAGAGTTATATGAATCCAAAGAAAAATATTTTGAAACCTTTTCAACAGAATAAAGAATGCCTCCAACAAGGAGCCAAACTCATTCAATATTTCATGATTTACAAGGTACACGAATGACAAAAAAGAAAAGAATACTCTTTCGACGCGCCTGATTTCACCCCAGTTGTTGATGTGGTTCGTGGTGCTCAGTCTTTAGTTTTATATGTTGTATTGTGTTCATTGTTGTTTGTCTGTTGGTATTGTGTTTCTTTTTTTAACCTTAACGTTTTCATTTTTTGTTTTCGACTTATGAGTTTTAACGTCCCTTTAGTAGTTCTCTCCTTAGCTCCATTTAATATACTTTACAAGGTAAAAAAAAATGGCAAACATTGGATAACTGTTTCTCAGTCTTTGAATTTTTATGTTGTGTGTCGGTGTACTGTTGTGTGCCCGATAGTATTTTGTAAAGCCCTAGCGTTGTCAGTATGTTTCGACTGATTAGTTTGAATGACCCTTTGGTACCTTTTGCCTCTCCATAATTTCTTTGAGTATACGTATAATTAACAAGGCAAAAAGTTGCAAAGACAAACCAAATTATAAAAGAAAATATTTGTCGTTTTATCAAAGAGATATGATGGTGTCTATTGGTGCAGCAAATTTATCCTTCCCGAGAACCTGTTATCAACCACGGGGTTTGTTTGGTTATTGTTGCCCGGTCTTTAGTTTCTACATTTCTATGTTATTTTTGTGCACCGTTGATAGTCTTCTGGTCTTTTTATGTTTTATGTCAAGGCATTGGCAGTTTATGTTCGACTTGTGAGTATGAATTACCCTTTGACATCCTTCGCTTTGTTTCATGGTATAAGTATCAAGGAAGAACATAAATGAGACAGCAACAATCGACAACAACTGATGTGTTTCTTACTGTGTGTGCTGACTGTTTAGATTCGTGGGTGGTGCGCTTTTATGGATATCAAAACGTTAGTATTTTTATTTAATGTTCGATACTTGTTATACATATATATTTGTATATATGTATAAAATTATATCTGGATACATAAGGACAAACAATTCTATTGTTGTAATTTGTAATTGTTTAAACTCTTTTTACTTGATGTGTGCGTAACTTGTATTCCATCCCCTTTTTTATTCGAATCCCAACTTATTTACAAACATTCGGACAGTTTTTTAAAGAGTGTTGACACATGTCATTGCATTTCTAGCATTGTCAATATAAAGTTATCAAAAGTACCAGGATTATAATTTTATACGCCAGACGCGCGTTTCGTCTACATAAGACTCATCAGTGACGCTCAGATAAAAAGAGTTAAAAAGCCAAACAAATACAAAGTTGAAGAGCATTGAGGACCCAAAATTCCAAAAAGTTGTGCCAAATACGGCTAAGGTAATCTACTCCTGGGGTAAGAAAATCCTTAGTTTTTCGAAAAATTCAAAGTTTTGTAAACAGAAAATTTATATAAATGACCATATAATTGATATTCATGTCAACACCGAAGTGCTGACTACTGGGCTGGTGATACCCTCGGGGACGAAACGTCCACCAGCAGTGGCATCGACCCAGAGGTTTAAAAAGTTATCAAAAGTACCAGGATTATAATTTTATACGCCAGACGCGTATAAACTATTTCATAAAGGAGTAGGTTCAGTAAGAGCCATTTTAGGCCCCAAAATATAGCAGTTTTACAAAATTGTGAAAATATAATCTTTAAGCTACTAATTGGAAAGAAGAATGTTTCTGCTCCACAAATATGGGCTGTTTTTGATAAAACAATGCACATTTATCGGATACTAGCATCATCAAGTCATGCTTAATTATTGAAATCTTCAAAATTTTAGCATTTTTGGTAAACTTTAGACGGTTTCCGACTCAAATGGAAGTGGCCGCATTCGTGTTCATTCATAATATTGAAAAGAAAGTTGTTTTTGATGATAATACATAATATATATAAAGGTTAAGGATGAACACGGATGCGGCCACTTTCTTTTTTACAAAAAAAAACATCTGAAAAGTGACGTTTTTTTGCATATTTGATAGATTTTTCATATTTAAACTTGAATCAAAGCGTTTTTAATGACTTAATCAGTTAAAATATATCACTTTAACAAATTGAATCAGTTTAAATAGACACCCTAACGGGAGGGATTGTACCTGATATTCAGATGATGAAGACATAATCTTTCAATCAGTTTAATTGAGGTCTGGAGCTGGCATGTCAGTTAACTGCTAGTAGTCTGTTGTTATTTATGTATTATTGTCATTTTATTTATTTTCTTTTGTTACATCTTTTGACATCGGACTCGGACTTCTCTTGAACTGAATTTTAATGTGCGTATTGTTATTCTTTTACTTTTCTACATTGGCTAGAGGTATAGGGGAGGGTTGAGATCTCATAAACATATTTAACCCAGCCGCAATTTTGCGCCTGTTCCAAGTCAGGAGCCTCTGGCCTTTGTTAGTCTTGTATGATTTTAAATTTTAGTTTCTTGTGTATAATTCGGAGTTTAGTATGACGTCCATTATCACTGTACTACTGTGGATTCATTTATTTTCGTGGGTACCAATTTTCGTGGATTGTGGAAAACTAACATATTCGTCGATATTTAATTTCGTGGTTTTGACAAAATCTACAATCATTCCTTTAGAAAATTTGTAATTCGTTGAATATTTGAATGCGTGGTTCTCTTGTACCCACGAAATCAGCGAAAATTGGTATCCAACGAATATCAATGAATCCACAGTATTATGCATATTTTAGGGGCCAGCTGCAGGACACATACGGGTGTGGGAATTCTCGCTACATTGAAGACCCATTGGTTGCCTTCGGCTGTTGTTTGCTCTATGGTCGGGTGGTTGTCGCTTTGACATATTCACCATTTCCTTTCTCAATCTTACTAAAGTGTTTAAAAAGTGTTTAAAAAGAGTTTAAAATCCTTCTTTAGATGAACTTGAAAATTGAGGTCAAAACCGGTCCTTACCGGACCTACTCCTTTATCACATACTTATAAAATTGATGATTACGATCACTGACATTTTCATGATGGATTTTTGATATCGTTCCTTAACAAATGTGTTTGTATGTTAAGAAAATAAGACAGTACAACCTCTGTTGATTTTGATTTGATTTTTTAGTTTTACAAAGTATTTAGATAAGAAATTGTGGTATGATTGCCAATGAGACAACCATCCAACAGAGCACAAATGTAATAGCACTTGTTTGTTTACTTGTTCTGTTTGTTAACGTCCTATTCAACAAAACAGATATGTAATTACATGTGTTTTAAAACAGAAAATAACGTTTATGGTTTGTTGTATTGTCGGAGCATCTACATTTGTACTAGCAGTTTTTAGCTTGGTTATCGGCGCAATTTTCGTAAGTATCATCCTAATATTTTGTTTTGGTTTTGTGTTTTTATGATAGGCACACACTCATCAAATTACTATTTTTAATGAATTCTCTTTCCGGAACATGTATAATGCAAATGATCTTTTTCAAATGTCGGTTTCTATAGTGAGTTGTCGAAATTAATATAACTAGAATTTGTTTTTATCTTAAGTGATATGGGATATTGTGGAGTAAATTACTTTTGTGGTTACCCATTTTGGTTGATTAAGGAAAACTAACATATTCGTCGATATTTAATTTCGCGGTTTTGCCTAAGATGGCATACAAGCCTAAGCCTAAAATAAAAATTTCGTCAACACAAGACTAACCAGTGACGCTCTTATAAAAAAGTTCGAATACCAAAATAAGATACAAAAGTTAGGAGCAATGAGGACCAAAAGTTCCACAAAGTTGTGCCTAATACTGCTAGGGTTTTCTGTCTGGGATAAGAACATACTTATTATTTAGAAGAATTCATACTTTGCAAAAAGTAAATTATCATAAAATGACTTTATGGTAGATATAAATGATGAAACCGGTATCTAACTACATTATGTAATACACATAATGCAAGTTGTTCGCACTATAGTTAAACTGATGTCTGCTGTTTCTGTTCTATTTACAGAGAGCATTCGTGAACATCACTGCCGAACCGCAAACAAATGTTCTTGGAATGCCTAATACCCAAATTATCCAGACTGTACCCGGACAGAACGTATCTACAGCACATGCATGTGTTTACTCAGTAGGAACCTTGGCGCAACAATATCCTGTTTCTACACCTCAGTTTGTAGCTGCTGCTCCAGGTCAAGACGCCAACTTTCAATCACCACCACCATATAAGATCTAACCTTATTGGATATTTGTTCAGCATTTGCGATGTCGAACTCTTGTCAATGTTTAAGTTTTTTTGCTTGTATTTGAATTAAAACATATACATACACATTTATAGATTATTAAATGCAATTTCGAAAGTCACGTTTAACGTCAATGTTTAGGAAGATAAGATTTTCTCAAGTAACACATGTTTTATAAATCATTGAATAGATACAGGAAGATGTGGTATGTGTGCCAATAAAACAACTCTTCATCAAAGTCATGGTTGTATCAAGAGCTGCACAGATATTGTCGACTAAAGCTATTGTATTCTGATTGAACCCTATGGTATACGCGTAATTCATGTATCTAATAATTTTCCGTATTTTACTGTTTAAAAAGAAGTCCTGAATCTTGATGTCTCAACGTTTCTAGATAATTAGTTTGTCGTTCAGAATGCCAATTAATAAAATGAAATAAAACGTGTAATAATTTAAACTGCTTAAGAATGCGTCTATGGTCGATAAAACGAATATTATTATCAACAAGTGTGTTCTTTAACTTTAATATCTGTAATGTTATTTGGTACAATCACGTATTTGTTGATTTAGTCATTTTGTTATCATTTTTCAACAGGTAAAATGTTATACGTCTCTTAGATCTAAATAGCTTTTTATAAAAAAGGGGGGAAATTTGGGGAAATCTTTATTTTTCAATAAATAGCTTACAATCAAACTTTCAGAACTCTGCAACATGTTTGTTATGTTTTTCCAATATACCTATTATGTCTGTTTGTGTTGTCAACATAATGAAATTGTATGCGACTGTCATACAAGTGAGAGGTTTGACTAGTTATAAAACAATCATTTTCTACATAAGGACATGCCTGTAACAAGTCAGGAATATGACAGTTTTTTTTCTATTCCTTAATTGTGTTTAAGCTTTTGATTTTACCGTCGGATAATGGACTTTCAATTTTGAATTTTCCTTGGAGATCGTTATTTTTGTTATTTCACTTTTTTATATTGTAAACAAGGTATTTTTTTTCATATTGTATTATACTTGTCGATCTAAATGTTCTTTCATATAACATAATTGTTGTAATTGTTATTTTTTCCTATATATACTGCAACTGTGCTATTTGGGCTGTCAAATTGCATTGACCGTATATCAAAATGTGATATACACTCACTAACCGTATATTCAAATGTTATATACATATTCACAGTCATTAACACTATATCGTCTTGTTAATGACGTTAACAATGCGTTTCCGTAGAAATTTACTTATGACGTTACTACAGAATACTGGTTAGCGGAATATTTACGTCGTCCGTTTCAGATTCAAAATTGAAAGTTATTATCCATATCATTTCATTTCCAAAGTTTTCCAAAATTAAGATGAATTAATTACAATATATAATTTGTCGAACAGTCAAACGTCTGGTTAAATATCGATATTGTCTTAGTTGAAAGCGTATGTGTTATTTGTATTTCAAGTTTTCTCTTATTCTTATAATAATCATATTTGGTTTTTGGATTTTTGTTTCACAAACTATAACCTTTGGTATATTTTTTAAGTTAAAAGACCAACCGACAAAAATAATAAATATTCCGTTTTATTTTGCTCAAATTTTTGTCAATAGTACAGTCAATTTGTTTTAATTGATTAACTGAGCCACGATAGAAATGCAACAGCTTAATTGTTCTCATGTAATGAAAAGTTAAAACCAACAAATTCTGACAAATATAGGAATAAGAAGATGTGATTTGAATGCAAATGAAATACACATCCATGAGAGATACAAATGACGTAGATATTATCAACTATAGGCCACAGTTTGGCCTTCACCATTACGCAAAATCCGTACATCATAGCAAGTTATGAAAGGCCCCGATATGAAAAAAAATCATACGAGTCAACCCTCGCATTGATTTAAGTACATAGCAATTTCCGAAAAACATATCTGATAAACAGCAACACACAAAAACAACTAAATTACATGCTCAATACTTGAAGGTGCTCAACATTTTTGAGGTCGCCAATTCGTCACCCTCAAACTAGGCTTCAACTGTTAAAATATGTTCTATGATAGTCTGTCATAGTCTCTCATAGTAGACAAGTTCTAAATAACGTATCTCTGATCTTTTCTAAAACGGGTTCAGTTAGCCTAGATTTTCTGTGTTAGTTACATTTTATGTTAAAAAAGTAAATAGTAACAGTCTTCAAAAAAAAGATTAAATACCACACTTTGTATTTTTATGAGACACTAACATGACTTATTTATAAAATCACATTGTTAAATTTTCCGATATCAAATATTTTAAACAGGACAAACGGCTTTCAAAAGATTACAACACTCTGTTTTATATAGTCAGTTATGTACTCATTACTATTACTTTAACTATATATATTATATATATTATATATTATATATTATATATTTAACACTTACATGTCTGTTTTGACATGTTTAAAGCTGTGATACTTGTAAACATTGCCTGACCAAAATACAGAAAATAACAGTTCATCTGAGTACTTATAAACAACAGCTGAAATTAATATACATTCAGAAAGAAATTCTTAGTCTCCTGTTCCAGAATATCACATCGACGTCTAAAACGTACTCAATTTACATGTCTCCCGATATTTTAATTGAACCAGGATATAATAATAATAATAATAATAATAATAATAATAATTAAAAACCAATTGTTCAGAGAACAATTGAAGGTCATTCCATCAAAACAATGTATTTTGATATGAAAAGTTGTGA
This sequence comes from Mytilus trossulus, assembly GCF_036588685.1. Taxonomy (NCBI): domain Eukaryota; kingdom Metazoa; phylum Mollusca; class Bivalvia; order Mytilida; family Mytilidae; genus Mytilus; species Mytilus trossulus. Next base: position 44,929,397 of record NC_086381.1, on the reverse strand, counting down.
AACTAAGTTTAAAATGTCATTTCAATCGTCAAATGATAGCTCCTAGTAAGCTGATTCCAAAAATATATTGTTTCCATACATTTTTTTTAAATAAGGGAGATAATTTGTTACTTCCGGTTTCAAAAATTTTACTTCTGATTATATTTGAATATTTACTTGACACTAATTCCAAAAATATCTGGTTCTATATACTTTTATATTAATAAAGTACAAAAAAATAGCTACTTCCGGTTTACAAAAGGTCACTTCCGGTTGTTTTTTTCAAGGTTAAATGGTTTGATACCTTTTTCTAAAAGTTGTATATCTTTATCATGTACACATATTGAATAAAAGCAAAGGTCAAAATCTAGAACGTCAAATTAAGCTATGACCTTGAGATCAATTTCAAGGTCATAAACCAAGGACCTCAAATCAAAAGACCATAGGTCTTAATTATATTTAGTTAATGAGTTATATCACCAAACGCGTATTTTTAAATACATGAGGGGAGAAAACTCCCTTTTACATTCAGCGTACGCTTGCAATCAAAATTTACATCTTACGACATGTCGTAACTAACAATGTAGTAAAAATAATTTGTTGATATCTTATACAGTCTTTGGATATAAGTGAAAATAAGCCAAATTCAAATATTAGAATATGACCTTGACCTTTGACCTTGACCTTATTTTCATTTTTAGGGACCAAGGACCTCAAATCAAAAGATGCTAGGTCTCTAACACTTATGATTTATAAGATAGAAATTCATATCACTTTTATCAGATGCATAAGGGGAAATAACTCTCATATGGAGCGGTCATATCGCTTCGGTCAAAATAGGACAAATCATGCCAAGGATATAACGAGCAATTTTGTAAAATAAATTTGTCATAATCTTTTACGGTTGCGAAGGAGATGCGATAACAAGGAAAACAGTGTTTGGGGAGATAACTCCTACAAAGAAAAGTATTTGTTTACGCAGGGTAAATTTCAAAAGCGCATAAACTGTTCGATATCATATACAAAATATCTAAGCGACATATTGCGAAACAAATGTTTATCGCAAGAACAAAATTAGGCGGAAGAAAAAAAAAATAATCAGAAGAAAAACAATAGGTCTTTCCACAGAAAAGTGGAAAGACCTAATAATAATAATAATAATAATAATAATAATAATAATAAAAATAATAATAATAGTAATAATAATAATAATAATGATAATAAATTCTGTATATCAATAGGGTAAACTCAGTTAGTAACAATAAACTAATCTTCCCTGAGGCCCTCAAAAGCATTGCACTAGAAAAACCCGGTTACGTAGCGATTTGAACAAATGTTATTTCAAAATGCTATCGATCAACCTTCCTCAGATAGTTAGAAAATCTGTCTTGTTCAGGTAAGACATGTTTTATATACTGTTATCCTGCAAAATTGAATGTTATTCCGATTGGAGTTAACATAATTCCGATTGATGTGTCCTACCATATTAATCTATTTTAAACAAAGGCTCATCAACAAATGATGCTACATAAACTGTGTAATTAAAGATTGCAGTTCTAAATGCGCTTCAAAATAAATATAAGTAACATACAAATCGCTTTCAAAATCAAATGTTATAATAAAAGACCTGCTCCGTAGTATTTCAGACAATATTGCACAAGCACTCCATATGTATTTTTAAAGATACCAGGCTAATCATCGTTGTGCCAAGTACTACTTACTTAAAGGTAATTTATACAACATGTACAATGTGGTAGCTTAGAGGTTTATAACACATTAACATTTTATAAACATAAAATTTTCAGAAAATGAACATATCTATGATATGTCATTTCAACACAAACAGTGCTGACTACTGGTCATTCACTCGAGAATGAAACGGTTATAAAAAGAGAAACAATATATATTGTCAGATATAGCTACTTTTTTTCTGGTCTTTCATGTACCATACACATGTGTAGCTATATATAGTATACAAGTCACACGTGTACCTAAGAATATCTTTTATTCGTTCTGTTTTCAGTCCTGAACCTTAATGTGAAAATAAATTCACAATATTTCTAAATAATTAGTTCAACATTCCGAATATTATTCATAGGAGGAAATAAAATGTTAACTAATTTTAAATGCTTTATAACACGTCTATTGCCAAATAAATATTATTATTAACGTGTGTGTTCTTCAATTTTTATCTCTTGTACTCATTTGGTACATTAACGTATTTGTTGATACAATTATTCTATTATAAGTTTTTCAAAATGAGAAAACATTACGCCTTTTTTTTATCACTAGCTCTATATCAAAATGGTTTGAAATCAATAGCTTTATATCAAAATGGTTTGAAAAGACTTGAACATTTTCTTTTTAACAAAATTGCATACAGTTTATTGTTAGAACTATTTATTTCTATGTTGCAACATTCCAGGAGCGCCTGCACATGGACAATATAATCCTCCTCTTGAAACGAGATTCCAGTGCTCGTATTTCCTGACACTCTTTACTTGACAGAGGATTATGCTCACTTGGACGTTTTCATATTACCTCCGGTTTTTGGTTGAGTTACTCTTGTCCAGTCTTTAATGATATGTGCAGTAAATTGTTGTTGTCTTGTTGTTGAAGTTTAGCCATGGTATTGTCTGGTGGTTTTTTTTAATGGGCTTATATTTTTTAATTGTCCCATTTGTAGCGATGTATCTTTTATAAATATATTACATATTCAATATAAAACAGCTAGGTTGAAAAACGTGCTACAGATAACAATTCTAAACATGCTAAAGATTTACACGTTTCAACTGATCATTTTCATATACTTTTTAAATAGTTTTTCGTCATGTTGTTTGAGGGGGAGACATTGAATACATTGTTATCAGCAGAAAAACTGCATAAAAAACAATAACAAATTACTAACGTCTCCTTCCAAAAGAAAATGTATAATGTTGTGCGTGTTCTTAGCAAAACGATGGTGATAATATTAACATTACAAAAAAATGTCCTGATAAATGATGAGGATAAAGAAGAATACAATTAAAACAGATTAATTATACACTATCACTTTCCTCTAAATTAAACAAAAGAACAGACCAGCAGGTTTTGTTGAAAATAGATTTTCCTTTTGGTATTCAAACTAATTATAAACGTATCAACATAATTGGTTTTTAAACTTATCCCAGATAAGGGTGGGATCAATTCTTTGTAATCGTGACTGATATCGATGGCGTCATGTCATACAGATTAGCGGTTTAATAAAGCCTTCGCAACCATGAATGATATCGGTTGTCATTGATTGTATTACTCATACAGTAAATGTTTGTACCTGTCCTAAGTCAGGTTAAATATTTCTCAGTGGTGTCCTGCCATGTTTGTTTGCATTTGTTTGTTAGATTTTTGGTCATGAATGTTTGTCTCTAATATTTAATTAACTGTGCATTTGTATTCAGATATCGCAAATATGTGTAAGTTTAGTTTCAAACAAAATAATATTTTATTCTTAAACAGGTTACAAACTATTAACGCCAGACGAAGAATACCCGAATCTGCGATTTTTTACAGTTGGCAAATTTTGAGTGATTATCAATAGAGATGCTATCGGTAATCGAAAGCAAAAGTATTTTCAAGTTTAGCTATGTATTATCTTTCGTATAAAAATTATTTCATTTTGGTTAGCGATGTCCTTCAGTGCAAAATATGTTAAAAACATGTAAAATTACCAATGTTTGTAATAAAATGCCTTTAACAGTAAAAAGTGGTCCTAAAAACTTTTTGATTTTATGAAAATTTATAAAATTGTAAAACAGTATTTTTAAATGATAGAGATTTTTTAATATAAAGTTTCCAGTAGGTTCAGACAACCAACTTTTCAAATTGATCCATATACGGGGGGGGGAGCCCTACTCCTTTAGAGTTTGCAAACATTTTGGAGCCAGTTCATTATTGAAAGCTGTATGGATATATACCATATTAATTAATGATTCATCCTCCAATCTAATTCGTGTTGCTATTTGAAATAATCTTTAATGCGCAAAATCTAAAAGAAAAAATGAAATAGAATTTAGATCCCTGTTGTTAAAATCGACCCTGTACATTTTGTCTCTCTACAATAAACTTTTCTCTATCAAAATTAAATCCCAAATATGCCTTTTTTGTATTGACCACTTTCCAAGTTTTTCAACCATCCATCATTGTTTCAGTCGAATTTCAATCATTTTTTTTCTAGTAATATAGTACTAGTATACTAGTCAACCACTAGTATACATTGATAGGGGATTATTAAAGGAACCAAAAGAGCAAATAAAAAGATAGGTCAAGGTGCTTGTTTTCGAGATATTAGCCATTAACATTTTGTCGGGAAAATGTTCTCTCTTGATTTTTCATAGCTTTATCATTGACAAGTTTAGGGGCTCAAAAACTATTAAAAAATAACAAGAATTTTATAAGACTTTTACAGATGGCCTATAATGAATGATACATGTAAAAAAATTATAAAAAGAAAAATGGGGGTCAATGGGCAAAATTTGCAAGTTGTTCGAAGTGAAGGACTCTGAATATTATTCCTATGCAATTCATATAGACCGACACATGTTTCTTTTACACTGTATATTCAAACTTTCCCAGATTCAAATGATGTAAAAAGATCACGCAAGGGTCAGCAGGAAACATTGACAAATTACACAATTGAAATAGTTTTAATTGTATTTTGATTAAACATCGATAGAGATGAAACAAAACAATGTATTTAATATAATACATATGAGATTATGGTTGTGTTTTGTTGTTTATTTTATATATAACAATAAACAAATCATGAATACTGTAAACCTAATAGTTGTGTGTTGTTTATCGTTTGCAATGACCCGAAATTATTTTAAAATAAATTTTCATTAAAGTATTGTAACATATAGCGATGACGTGTTATATGTTACTAAAAATCGACAAATTTCAATCCGTATTTGAAGCAAGAAGATCAAATGCATTTGTTTTGAAGTTATACTTTCATCTTGTTTATGGTAGAAACACCTTAGGTATTTCATCAGTGAAAATTTTTAAAAAAAAATCCTCTTCCCAAGAATGCCATTCTATTATTATAAGATAACTTCCATATAACTTCTAAATAACGATTTTATCCATGTACGATATCTGAATTAACGCATGAGCAATAATTCTGATTATTGATGATGATATCAAGAAAAGAGTATGTAAGCAGGAGAGAGCAGTCACGAGTGCAAATGAAAATGTTCCTAATTCGAAAAAAAGCATTTAAGGTGGTATGGGAGTCTAAAATAAAAATGATAGAATTTGTTCATACTTTGCCAAAATGTAGTATCTATTGATACATGTTGAAAAATATAATAAAAATGATAGGTCACCGCGCATTTTCTCAAGCTACAGGACGGGACAAAATAACACATTTTGTATAAATTATACAGGAAAAAACACCATTTTGTGATTAGAAACTAAACAAAATGATAGAATCGTTAAATACTTCAGAAAAGATAGCTTTCAGACACTGCTTTGAGAATATCAAAAGAAAAGACAGGTTCACCGTACGTTTTTTCTGGCTAAAATACAAAATATGAAAATTCCATGTAGAATCTTTCAGAAAATGCACTGTTGTAGAGTTACCTCCCCTTAATATGCTAATTTACACAAAAAAATTAAAACAACCAAAAATAATTAATATTTGCAAAAATATTAATATTTATAAGTTTTATCCTTATAAATTGGTTCTTATAAATGAAAATTCACATTAAATATCTGCATTCCTGCATTAAATTTTGCAAACTTGATGGAAAATCTGGACCTTTGGTTCTCTGTTTTTTACAATCCAAGATGGAGGAAGATACCCATACCACCTTAAGAAAAACAACGTGAAGAATGTTAAATGCACATTAAAAAGTAAAATAAAAAAAAATGATGAATTAAACTTGGTTTATAGCTAGTTAACCAATGACAGACTTCCTTAACAAACAATTGGTAAACTTACATTGTTTGATATAAAAAAAAAAAGTGGTATGATTTTTTTTTGCCAATGAGACAACTGTCCACAAGAGCCCAAAATGACACAGACATTAACAACTATAGGTCACCGTATGGCCTTCAACAATGAACAAAGCCCAAACCGCATAGGCAGCTATAAATGGCCCCGACATGACATTGTAAATAATAGTTTGTTATTGTTTTATTTTGGGTCTATTTTTGTGTTTTTGTTGTTCATGTTTTGTTTAATTTTTTTGTGTTCATGTTTTTCATGTTTTTAAGGGTTATTTTTGTTGTAGTTGGGGATGTGAGTATGTGTTGAAGATGGTTTAGTACTATATAAATATATAAATATTGGTTAATTTGTTTATATACATATATATATATATACAACTCGTCTAAACATCAACCCAACAATGTTAGATCTGTAAATTTGCTTTCGCAAATTTTTGGTTCTTCCCTCGCCGGGATTCGAACCCATGCTACTGTGATATCGTGACAGCAAATCGCCTGCACTGCAGCCGTCCCGCTATATATATATATATATATATATATATATATATATGGAGGTATGTTATGATTGACAATGAGACAACTATAAATCAATGAACAAAGGATAAGGCGGTAAACAACTGCAGTTTATTTGAGAATGAACAAAAGTAAACCGGATAGTTAGCAAAAAAGGATTGTAAGATGATATTCAACAGATAAAGCAATAAAAGAAAAACAGTTTTAACAAGCAGTAACCGACTACAGCAATCTCGTAGGGTTAACGAAGCAAACTTTCGTGGCTTTGACGAAGCAAATATATAGAATTTTATGCATATAAAGATATAGCGGAGTTAAACATGCTTGTGATCACTCAGGCTCCACCCCATTTGTTTTGTTTTGTTTTGTTTTTTATGTTGTTTTTTATGTTGTTTTTTTGTTGTTGCTTGTTTTGATAACTGTTCTTGAAGGTTTTTTTTGGTTTTTTTTAATCGTTTTACAGGTACACGTAACTTAATTTCAGTAACTAAAACATGAATGAACTGGTAATGACTGTAAGGAATACAGAAAACGAAGCCTACAGAGAATATCCAGTGAATAGATTGAGGCTTTTTGGTGGAATACACATAAGCATTGGTGTATTATCTATAATACTTGGTATTACTGCAATAATCATTGACATTATAACTATGAGTAAAGATTGCTACATTTATGAAAATGGCACTGAGTATTACGACAAATTTTGTGATGATTATTCGTTTGAGACACAATCATTCATATTTTTTGACATCTTATGTTTCCTGTTTTCTGGATGGGTAAGAAGAACTTACATCTATTTTTCAAGTTAAATTTTGTTATAGCAATATCAAATAAATCCTATACAGTTAGAAATATTCTTAAATGATAGAATTCAAATGAAATATAGCCAAGCAACAAAATTCACCTACCTCAAACCTCTAATAAACATCTCTAACAAAAAACATCAACACACACAGAAATTAAAACAACCTTCATAGTTCTAAAACACTTCAACTGTAAACTTAGAAAAGCGTATAAATATACCACCTCAATTTTGCCAGTGAAATTAAAGAAACATATGACTGGGTCCCGCTGTACAGTCTCCCGAATAAACAAAACAATTAAAAAAAAATACAGTTCGTTCCCACAATTTGAATTTATATATGTTGAAAACTGTATGTTGGCATTTTTATCTCATTGTGTTGTTTGTGCCGTTGTGTGATATCTATAAAACAAACTGTCTCACAATCACACAAGAATATTTTGAATGATTTGAGAATACATTCATACAGTATCGTTAAAAAAATATATCGCTCAGACGATATCTAGTAGTCAGCATTTCTGTGGTGACATGCATTATCATTTAGATGCCACTTGCTTAGTAGAAAACCATCAAATTCCAATATTCGGCCAAACCTACGCCATCCCGCGATTAAAACTAGCACGTTGCTACGGAATTATCGGTGAATTTTTTATACAGCGTTTTAATGACTCGGAGACAAATTAATCTGGTTAATCTGTCTTTCTTCGAAAAACTTGTGATCTAAAAAAAAAAAAAAAAAAAAAAAAAATCAATTTGGTGTGTCAGTCGAGAACAACACAGGATTCATAATATATAATATGCATGTAAGCGTTTGAACATGTGTTTAATATTTGCCAATGGACGCTACAAAATATACACATGAGTGTCGTTTGATTTAAACAATAATAATAACACGATTAATTAACCAATAAATCGATCAGACAGATATTTATAAGTTCAAATTTGTTTTTTTTTAAATCGGGATATTAACTTTTCTCTCTTTCGTTAACAGTTTATATTGACTGGATGCTTTCCATTTTGCATGACCCAAAAACGTCAAAGTAGTTGGAGGTGTTTGGTAAGCAATATTATATATCATTACATAAAATTCCACCAAATTGTTGATTAAAAAAAAAAGATGTTGTATGATTGCCAATGAGACAACTCTCCAACAAAAATAAATGACTTAGCAGTAACACTATTTATTGCAGATTGTGTACTTCGCTTGACCATCTGTTGACTTCATTCAAAACTTCTCGTCATTTGTCTATGGTCAAAGAACTTTGAATGAGTTCACTACTTATTTGTTGTATGTGTTACTGTTGATTATATCTCATTCATTTTCCATCCCACCCCTAAAACAAAATAATGAAAAAGACATTTCAATTAACTCACATTCAAAGCGTTGGACATTTGAGAATATATCCCATTCTGACAAATAACGTTTTGTCAGATTGACTTTAAACATGTTAAAGATTCGTTTCAAAACAAAAATTTCTTAGTATTAAGTGTTCACGGAATAGTTCACTTTTCGAATTTGTCATTTCTTTTCATCATTTTATATGCTATATTAGTTTTATACATAATAATAGCAAAATACATAAAGTTAACTTTTTCATTTCAGAAAAAAGCGTTTATGGTGTGTAGTATTGTCGGAGCATCTACATTTGTACCAACCGTATTTAGTTTTGGAGTGATCGGAACTTCAGTAAGTTTCTTGATGTACATGTAAAGTGTCTCGTCATTAGCTACCAAACTAAATGGAACTCAGTATTGAGGGGTACTCAACTCACTTACTAAAATTGGTTTGGTTCTTTTATTTATTTTCATAAAATTTTGCAAAAAAACTTCCTTTGACATATTGAGCAACATATACAAAGTTCAAGTAAGTTGAATCACACAATTTACAGGAATAACTTCATTGTATATATAAGCAGTTTGACAAACATTAATTTTCAATATTGAGAATCCAAATTTTTCTTGACTAATACATGTAATAGAAAGTGAAAAAAACTTTTAGCTGTCTTTCATAATTATCAAGTAATGATAACATTTAATAACAACAGGGTGTCCTGATTTAATATGCAAACTATTTGTACTTTGTCTTGCTTTTTGAAGGAAGTTTTTCTTTTTTTTTTATCTTTTTTTTTAATTTATCTCTCAAAAATGCAATTTGGTTATTCATACACTCGAATAAAGAAATCACTACCATTTTAATAAATTTGTTAGTTTTGAGTTTACTTTAGCGCCAGGCCAACTTTAAAAAATACATAAAACTTTTTAGATAGTCCGTAACTTTATTTTCGGATGAGGGTAACTTTGTCTTAAAGTTTTTAAGATTATTGTAAGAACATACAACTGATAACACCTTACCAAACACAAATCCATTTAATATGATTTTTATGGTTAGAAAATACATAAAATCATGAAAATAACACCATTACAAACTCAATTCCAATTTAATATGCTTTTACGTGCCTATAAATAAAAGAAATCTATTTGATTTTTTAGAAAATTTCCTGTAATAATATAAACTTTATAAAATACGTCACTTTTTGTGACGTTCATCCATTCTTATGACGCACAGTAAATATTTCGTTAACGGTGTCCTTGTGTGCTGTTGTTAGTTCATTGAAGGTGTCCATTGTTATTCTACAGTCTACATGTTGTAATGTACTATTATTTTATTTTTTTGTTTATTTCTCTGTGCTAAGTCCACGAATATTGATTCTTTGAAAGTAACGGCTGGGACTATTCTTCTATCATACATTATTTTCCAAGGTTAACGTGACAGTACACAAATTGCACCTATTTTGACATTTTTTTCACCTACGTTTTTTTATGATCAAGAAAAAAATGTCCATACTGTGTTTATTTTGTAGCCCTATCCTTCTTTATTGTATAGGTACATCAATTTAAATTTTAATCCATATTGAGTCATACAAAAATGGGTTTGAATCAACCTTCAAAATATCCATGATTCTGTAATGAGGAGTACCCAAATTGCATCCATGCTTAAATTCACATCGTCAAAAGTGTAATAACCGAGCTTTTGTTTAATTTCTTCAAATATTTTGAACAATTGCATATTTGTCCATGCTTACTCTCCATATTTTACAAAATGGATACTTATAATGTATTGTATTTGCTAATTTTTAAAAGATGACGTTTTGATGACGTCGCATTGTGACGTTTTCGTACATTTTGCTTTTTCAGTAAACAGTCCATCTGTTGATAAATACTGTGAACGTTTTGTGTATATCTAAATATGTTCACCTATGTTGAAAGACGTGCATAGTATCAAATCATAAAAATACAAATTGTTTAGTCTCTAGGAAATCTTGTAAGATTTTTGTTGCTATTTTTTTCTAAAAAGGTGCAATTTGGGTATTCGGTGCAATTTGGGTACCCTTACGTTACGGTCATCATGTTAAAGATATGGACTTCGATCTTTTGATTTCACGAAAAATGTTATGAACAAATTGTTTTCAAGTTACGGATATCCTAGGTATTTTATCAAATCGTGCTGTGATCGTTCATTTTGTAGTATTTAATCATCGTTTAGGTTTGGGAGTTTCCCTAAAAGATTGATGCACAATTTTAAATACTGAACATTTGTGTTGTATTCATGGTATCATTATTATATAGGAGAGGAGTTTTTTTAGCTACGCCAGGCGGCTCCTTACCAACAGCCGTTTGATCGAAGTGAATATTCAGTGAAGTAGTAAATAGATAGTTTTTGAACCGCGCCTGACTTTGATAAAATAAAGAATCTAATGGTTGCCTCGATTTATTTTTAGGTTATCAAATAACTCAAATAATTATGATACGTATACTCCTTAAGTATCTTTCGCTTATTTTTTAAACTGGTTTCTCACGTTAATTTTTAATTTTAGGTTATTATTTAAACCGAAATTTCTTTTAAACAAAATGAATCATCCTACTAACAGGTATGCACGTATCATTTATCGTTGAATTGCTATGTGTCATAGCATACATCGCATACATAACATAACTACAATCCGGTGCCCTCTACCCCGAATGTGACCCTACCGAATAAGACTTATTACGCGGTTTGTACTCAAATGAGCAACACGATCGGTATCACTAGTGGGACAGAATCTGCTTATACTTCCGCAGCACCTAAGATTAATCCCGTTTTCTTTGTGGAGTTCGTTATGCTCAGTCTTTTGGTTTCTATGTGGTGTTTAATGTACTCCTGTTTGTCAGTTTGTCTTTTCAATTTTTTAGCCATTGCGTTGTTAGTTTATAATCGACTTATCATAAGTTTGAATCTCCCTTTTGTATCCTTTGCCTCTGTTTTCATACTTTGGAATAGCATATATTTGCTGAATTGTAAATGTGTCTGTCCTTGTTCCTTGATTACAATGTATATGATGAGTTTTAGAGTTCCTCCAAACTACTATTCCACATTTCAATGTATCCTGGGCTTCTGATGACTGTGTCTTTTTTGGTACTGTTGATATTTTATTTCGCTGTACTAGACATATATATTTGTCTTTTCAAATAATGGTTAATAACAAATAAAGATATTTCATAAGATGCGTACTTTTCTGGTTCATTGATTATCTTCGGATTTCGCGAGGGATTTCGCTATGTACGAGTCTATTTGTTTGTTTTTAAATCTTTTTATTGAGTTGTATATGTTCGTTTTCCATTTTATCAATTAATTGATTGGTGCGATTTTTATTAAAATTACTTATAAATTTGTATACTGTACCCGTGCCTGAGTAAGGTGTACTTGGTAGACCCTTAATCTGTAAAAATTCCTGAATATTTTCTTTTTATTTCGATTATTCGTGGTTCGACATTATAGGACATGCAATGCATTTAGTATATTTGGCCAAGTTAATGTCAAAATGATTGTACAGTAAATGAACACGTCAATAAAATTTTCCAACAAAAAGATAATGAATTTATACAAATGTTAACTGTGACAATGGCTATTTAAATATTCAGTGAGGTAACACTATGTATAAAAAAATAGCTTATATGTTTAAATTGTTTAAAATTGGGGTTCCTTTATTTTTTGGACAGTCTTAATCACTTTTGCGTGACAGTTTTGAACGATTTACTCGGATTGCCAGTATTCTTATGAAAACGTGTTGGTTCAAAGGTCGTTGTATTCATTTATTCTTTATAATATATGCATAAAGAATGTTTTTGTTTCCAAAACAGAAAAAATTGAGCAAATACACCCCGGATACAAGCATATAACATAAATAATCAAAGAAGAAAAATGACAAACCCTTTATATTTGTATATTAATTAGAGGAGGTATTGAATATCAGTCATTTAGACAGCAAAATAACGACTGGAATAAATAGACACCAAGAGGCCAAATTCATTTCGGTGATAGCATATAGTTCCTTTAACTGCTGATGGTTTAAATGATAGTAGCAATAGTTATAAAATACATTTATTTTTATCCTTTAGAGAGCAAACTTTGAAGGACAAAGAACTGGTGCTATAGCCTTGTCGTACTGCTTTGCAGTGTTGGGTTTTGTTGAATTTGTAATAGCAATAGCCGCAGCATCCTTCTGTTGTTGCTGTACACCATGGGAAAAGACTGATGTAGGTTAACTTAGTAGTACCTAAAACAGTAAGAAGATAACCGTTTGATTTTCTTCAAATGTTGGTAGACAGGAGGATTTCCTAACATGAATATTCTGAAGTCCTAAACAATACAAACACTATTGTGTATACAATTTGAAAAAAAATGTTTGTGTGGTAAGACAGGACTTGCCAAAAAGATAAACTCTCATCAAAGCTCCTTTTTGAGAACATGAAATCATCGTCCTGATTTCCAGTTACACATTATATGATAAAGATTTGAAAAATCAAATCAAATGTGGTACATGTTAAAAATTTATCTTGAAGTTATTGCAAATCTTGCTTTCCATGTATATATATTTTAATAAAGGTTAGACCGTTGTTTTTTCCCGTTTGAATAGTTTTACACTAGTAATTTTGGGGTCCTTTATAGCTTGTTGTTCGGTGTGAGTCAAGGATTTGGGTTGAATACCGTACATTTACCTATATTGGTTTACTTTTATAAATTGTTATTTGGATGGAGAGTTGTCTCATAGGCACTCACACCAAATCTTCCTATATCTATATAACAACATCATGCATTTTTTTTCTGTGATTTACACTAATTGTTGGCGAATTTAAGACAAATTAGATAAGATTTTTCTCAATTTTATTTATAGTGCGCAATTCGGTAGGGACCTTATTTAACGTATAAACAGATCTGTGTTTTTGTTTGTTTCAAAAACAGCAGAATGAAATTTGGAAAAAAATATTGCAATATTACTTAGCAGTACAAAAAATCAACTGTAAATTCAAGAATCGATTGGGGTATTATTTTATCATTGATTATTGGTTGTTAATGTGCAAATTTTACATGCATGTTAAGGACAACAACAAATCAAAAATAAATATAATACTAGGAAATGAACAGGGGAAATTTGAAGTGTCACTTGAACATGGACAGGCTGAGGAATTCGACTTACAATAGATCACATAAGTAGCCCCAAAGATTTGTTGCAAGTGTTCTTAAGCGTTTTGGCTATAATCTTCAAAAGTACACTAGATAAAGAAAGACAGTAATATGATAGACATAATTGATGATGGAAACGAGGAAAGTGTCAAAGACTTCTACAGTTTCTGACATGCCAGCCTCAGATCTCAATTAAACTGATCGAAAGATAATGTCTTCATCATATGAAAATAAACCACAATCTCTCCCGTTAGTTTGGTATCATGCCTTCATAATTTATACGAGAACAGAATGACCCGTTCTTTGCCAAAGATCTTCATACGTAATTTCGATAATCCCTGATAAAAGGACCTTTACCACTAGGATCATCTTACTTTTTCTCCCATCTTGCTAAACAAATGTAGATTAACGTTGTCTACCTTATCCTAAATAACGCAACTGGTTAAATATACTTTGCAGTACATTAAAACAATATACATGTATGTCCAAGGTAGAATGTAAACTTCCGTATAGATTAAGAAACTAAATTTATATTTAGTAAATGTCTTTAATTCAATAACAGGGGAGTTTAGTGTACGCCTAAATAATGGTATTGTTCATTTGCATATACCTGTACATTATTTTTCTGTTTACAGAGGTCAGAAGTATATATCAATTCTGGACAGCACACACATATAGTAGGAATGCCAAATACAAGATATAATCAATCGGAACATGGACAGGACGGATTTACAATGCGTAGTTGAATTTATCCTCCTGGAGACATGACGAAACAATATCAAGTTTCCAAATCTCACTTTGCAGGAGCTGAACCAGTTCAACAGGTCAACAGGCAATCACTACCACCATATACGATCTGAAATTATAATCGTTTACTTAGCTTTTGCTTTTTATGTATCATGTATATCTTAAATGTTTTTTTTCTATAATCCAATCTTTCTATTTTTGAAAAATATTTTTTGAAAATGAAGTTGAAGTCGACATTTTACAAAAACATTTTTTTTTTTCGATTTCGTAATCTCTTGGGCAATTTATATATCATAGATAATGTCTAAAATATAACACTCCACATTCAACCTATCAAGGCGTGGATCAGTTTGAAAAAAACACTTAAAACTAGTCTTCCAGTAAGCGGCAACCTTCAAGTGGTTGACTATCCTACCACATGATATGATTATGTCTATAAAATGTTCACTGCGCTTGTGTGTACACAACATTGTAATAATGTAGTAACTGCAATTTTCCTTGAAAAGTGTCCGTTGAGGATTTGTCTATATCTTTCGAGTTGATGAAGATAAAAAAGTGAACTAAGAATATAATTTCGCATTGGATAATGACCGTATCAATACATTCATTGCATCTCAAATATTCTAAATTTAACACTTTTAAACAAATTTTAAAAATAAATTAAGATATGAAGGCGCTGTCCATGTGACAGGAGCTAATAATGGTTTATGGTAATCCCTCCTCTCCAAACCGAATTATCTCAATTTCAAGATATAACGAATTAATGGAACGAATTGATGAACCACATACAACAAAAAAACGCTGGCCAGTTGGAAGGGTCGAAATTGGCGTCGGGGAGGGTGTCATCAACATAGGATCTATGCTACAGACGTGCAGTTGGGGTTTTTAGAACACCACCATTCATAAATTGAGGTCATGTTGAAATTGGGGCCTCGGTGGGTGGCCAAATGGTCTTAACAGTCACATGAATGTATACCTAGCCTGTTCACACTGAGGTTGTGTGTCCCATACAGCACGTGGAAGGTGGGTTCGACTCTAGCTGCAATTGACTAGGATTTTCAGTTTTCTTACCGGAGGTCGGATGTTCACTCCATGTATTCCGGCTTCTTTAACCAATAAAAGCTGAATGCAATGAAAACCCGCTGCATTTTTATGACCTGTTCAAAGTTCATTGGTTGTCGTTTGTTGGTGTGGTTCATAGGTGTTTCGTGTTTCTTGCTTTTTTATATGGATTATTCCGTTGGTTTTCTTGTTTGCATTGTTTTATACTTGTCATTTTGGGGGCCTTTATAGCTTACTGTACGGTGTGAGCCTAATCTTGGTATTGAAGACCGTTCTTTCTTTGACAAATAATTGTTAACGTTTTATACATTGTGTCTTGTATAGAGAATTGTTTCATTTGCAACCATACCACATCTTCTTATTTACCATAGCGGTGAAAGTTGCGTCAAACACCAATCAATCAATCAATCAGTCTGTGAAAATCTTACCATGAAACACAATTCATAGCTAATTCATCACCCATTCATTTATTTCTCAGCTAACACATACAACAATCTGGAGATCTATGATTTATAAAGATAAAACATCCTACATACAGATATGTAATTGAACGATGAAAATAAATGATCCATTGACATTTAAAATTGGTGAAATTGGTGAAATTTGTGAAATTGGTGAAATTGGTGAAATTGCAACCCATTGATTATTTGACATATCAACAAAAGAATTCATTACAGCAGCACGTCTTTGTATACCTTCATAATGAAAATGTGGTCACGATCAATGTTGTTATAGCCCTATAAAATTATCAAAAGAAGCATTACATTTTTATTATTACAAGTTCATGCTACAACCATGAAATTAACTAAGGGTGGTGAAGGGTTATTTTCGTGCAACGTGTTTTGCAATTTTTATTTCACGTGCAGTCGTAAAAAAAGGTTCGTTTTTCACCATGTTTAGTGAAATCGATAAAAAGATCAACGTGCAAGACATTTTTAATTAGATATAGGAAGATTTGGTGTGAGTGCCAATGAGACAACTCTCCATCCAAATAACAATTTAAAAAGTAAACCATTATAGGTTAGAGTACGGCCTTCAACACGGAGCCTTGGCTCACACCGAACAACAAGCTATAAGGGGCCCCAAAATTACTAGTGTAAAACCATTCCAACGGGAAAACCAAAGGTCTAATCTATATAAACAAAACGAGAAACGAGAAACACAACAACTGTACAGCAGATTCCTGACTTAGGACAGGTGCAAACATTTGCAGCGGGATTAAACTTTTTAATGGATCCAAACCTTCTCCCTTTTTCTGAAACAATAGCATAACATCACAACATAGAAAAACATACAATAAAATATCAATTGGCAGACTTAACTCAATCAAAAAATGTATGATTACACAATGAATTGTTCGTTTATCGTGAAATGGCAATATTATTTCGCGTTCTGCCGTGTAGATACACCCCCCCCCCTTTTACGCCCATCTCAAATTATAACACGCTTTTCGTTTGTTTTTCAGTGCATTAGTTTAGCAGTGTCACAGATAGCATGTGTAGTCCTGGCTTCTGTATTTCATACGGAAATTATTCTTGATACGGGGGTGCCTAGCGATTGTTGTCTATTGTGTTTTAAGTGAACATGTATAAATTCCCTGCCACGTCTGGTCAGTGTTTTTGTTAAATGTTTTTGCTTCGTATCGATCACAGGTTGAGAGAGAATTGAGCGTTCAGAATCATTTTAAACCCCGCCATTTTATGTATGTGTCTGTCCCAAATAAGGAGCATCTGGTTCAGTAGTTGTCATTGGTTCATGTCTGTCATATTTGTTTTTCGTAAATTGTTCTGTTACAGATTAAGCCGTAAGTTTTTTCTATGAATTGGTTTTGATTAATAATTTTTCAGTAATACATATATTTCTCTCGTTAAAATCTAAAATATTGTTACATACACGAGTGAATCGTTCAAGCTGAGATATATAAACACCGTAAGATAGTAACAAGGGAACGTCATCATTTAAAAATGGCTAACCTGTTTTGATTGTATCACAAAATTTGAAATGTCTGTTTGTTGATAACAAATTACGTAATATACAAACCTTCATTTTGGACGATCTTGTCATATATCCGAATTTGTTGAACTAAAATTCCTTATAATTAGGTGCATATTCAGGAATGTCCGGTCTGAATAGGGATATTTTAAAATTCTATGGATTGTTGTAGGGATAGTGATACTATGATTAGATCTTGCAACAACTGTATAGAGGGCCAAATATGGTAGCAGAAACAATCGCCCTTTATTCGAGGTTTAAAACAATAGTATCTTTTATCTTTGAGACTATATCCCAAGATACACGAGTGCAAACACTAGTTTTATTGTCCGTAAAGATGATCTTATGCAACTATGCAAACTCCTACCTATTTGATGTTTTGCTAATTTGCTTTTTTTCCTGACTGTGCATCAAATATTGTCTACTGGACGTAAGCAAACAACAACCAATCAGCCAAACAAATGTCATTATTTCTCTAGACTTTTTCTATTAAATGTACATATGATCAACATGATCAATGAAATGATTTCCCGACCGACTTTTTCTATAAAATGTACATATGATCAACATGATCAATGAAGAGATTTCCCGACCGACTTTAACAAATAAATTGCCAACTTATATCGTAAAAAGACAAAGCTTAATATATATACAAAGTACTTCATTTGGTGATTTTGTCTCAACTTGTAAGCTATGTTATTTTCTGCGACATTTATTAAATAAATCATGTAATTCAGTTTCCTTTTATTTTCTTATTGTCTTGGGAGTTGTTTCTTGAAGAGAGGCGAAATATACCAAATGGATATAAACACACTAACTTTCGAAAAAGAGCTGACAATACCAAGACAAAAACCGAAAAAGACACAACATAAAAACTAAAGACAGTTTCTGGACCACATGTGACACCCGTTGTGTTGCTCATGTTAGTTGAAACCCGGTGAGAAGTCTAAATCGGTTTGTCATTCAATGAACTGAGGAGGAGGTTGTTGTCACATCATTAAAGTATTAATTAAAGTAAAATATGTTTTAATGGTCATTATTGATTCTTCCTTACATGTGTTTAAATCGCAATATGTCGACTTATGAGTGCACGGAAAAACTAAATGAACTGTCAAAAAAGAAAAACACAATAATACAATGAAAACTAGTTGAGAATAGAAGAAATTTGGTTTCATAAATAATGATTGAAAACTTGGAAAAAGTTAAAAACAAAGATCCATGCCAAAATCGCCTTAGGTTTCATAAGTAGATCATGTTGATTAAAAAGTCGACATGCAGAAATACTTAGAGTATCTAAATACTTAATATGGTCCAGGCCGTTGATAACCAAACGAGTATAAAAACTCATATGGTTCGACAATACGCGTACGATCGAACCATATGGCCATACGTGTATGGTCCAAATACTCATATGATCCTGAACACATACATCACAATTCTAGCTATTGCCACAGCTTTCTGATTTTTTACTTTTCGTTGCACACATTTTGCATTTTGATTAAAATATGTTTGCACTTTAAATAACCAATTTCAACCATAATGAATGCCTGCTGTCAAAATCTTTTAAAAAAGGAAGCATAATAACATGTGTCCACAAGCATTTGAAGGAAGCGTGTGCGTTTCAGAACTGGAACTTAAAAAGAAAAAAAATATGCGTGCATCTAATTCCATTGTTTAAATTATTGAAGAATACTGTCCAATTATTTAAAAATCAAAAGTCTTGTCCTCTACAAGTACAGTCCTAAATTTAAGTCATATATGTTAATTGATGTAAATTGTTGTTCCAGTGTTCTAGCTATTATCTCAAATTATGGTCCAATTCTATTTTCTATTTTATTTTTTTTTGCTTCCCAAATTATAAACTTCTGTCTAAATTATTAATGCTATTAACTGAACTGCAACAAGGAATAAGATGTTGAAACTATGTAATATTGGGTTCTATAGATATTCATATCATTAAAGACTGAAGCGATTCTTTAAGAGACGATAAATCCAAAGAAAGACATAGCAAAAGTATAGAGCTTTTGATGTTACAAGTTAACAATTATTATCAGTTTCAAGATTTCACATATGAGAACTTAAGAAAGGACAAATGAGAATTTTTATGATTATGTTTGTTTTAAAAAAACAACGTAACTTTTCGTTTTTTTTTTCCTAAATCAAAAAATTTCTTAACTAAAAGTTCAAATTTGATTTAATGTGACTGATACAATTCTAGCATACCCATAGTTCAGACAATGATGTAGATTTCATTTGATTCGCATTTATGACAATCGTTCTAATAGATTGCTAGGATTGCAGGATTTTCGCACTGTAAATGATTTCGAAAAACAACTCCTTTATAATCCCCGTTAAAAATACATGTTTGTATTTCTAAGTGATATGCAGCAGATTCACTTCTGATTATGTGTTAGTAAAAAGCCACATTTAAAAAACAAGTTCACTGATGAGTCTTTTGTGCAAAAGGTTTGATACACGTGCATTTGATTTAACGACATATACGTCTCCCATTATCTATGAGTGTTTACACACATTACTAAAACTTTGTCAGCAGATACCTATTGAAAAACAAAGCCCTATAATATGTTGATGTAGAAGTTAATCATTTAAACAAACAACAACAAACAAACAACAGACAAAAATTTAATTTTCCAATCACGGCGCCCAAAATGAGCAGATTAATTACAATATAATTTTCAAAATTAATGTAAAGTAAATAAAAAATAGGTTAAACCAAGTAAATCATGTGATTAATTTTGATTTATTTGATTGGTATGATAGTAAAGCAAATGAATTATGCAATTTGTAATAATAAAAATAATATAATATAATATGACCAATTGTCTGTTATTCTGGTCCCTTTATTCGACAGCACACCTCAAATTATACTAATAATTTATTAATCTAAAAGCTTCATATAAACAGAAGTTGTCCTCAAAGAAAGCTTTGTCAAGAACTTAAAGATTTGAAACGATTCTGATAACACCAAACAATTCAACCGAACGGATACAAAGTGACAAAAGAACCCCTTTGCAACCATATTTTGTGTAAGATCACCAGGTTCGAAGCTAAATTCCCTAGTTCTGTAAACATTTTCATGATTTATTATTCAAGGGAATATAACGCTTTGTGCTGGTGTATAAATCAATAATCCTGCAGTCTTATATCGACAGCTATTCTTCGTTCATGATTTCAAACAGCAATGGACGTAATATTTTGAAGAAATTACTGAGGACAGTCTATAATAAGTAGACAGAAGAAAGACAGTATTTTTCATCCAAAAATATTTGAACATAGAAATAATAAATACAATTTAGTAAGATATAACGATTAAGCAGCCCTGAATACTGTCTGTACACTAAACAATCTTGAACCAGATGTTCAGTGGCTGTTGTTTGTTGATGTGGTTCATAAATGTTTCTCGTTTTTCGTATTTTATTAGATCAATGGTTTTCTTGTTTGGATGGTTTTTCACTAGTCATGTAGTGCTTGCCGTTCGTTGTTAGCCAATTTTCCATGTTTAAGAACATACTTTGACCTATAATGGTTTACTTTTACAAACTATTATGACTTAGATTGAGATTTCTCTCATTGGCACTCATACCACATTTTCTCATTTTTCATTGCAATATTTTGTCAAGCAGTAATAAAAAACTACGGTTCTTTGTTACAAATTTAACTTCAATTTATAAGGTGTTTTAGTTTTTAAAACTATGTAGTTATTAAAATATTGTGTTTCTTAGATGTTTATTTCGGAACATGTAGATCCGAACGATTTATGAAATAAAACTGCTCTCGCACTGGATCTTGCAAGGGCAATACTGATAAAATTTTGTATCAAGAGCGTTTAAAAGCCAAGGATATATAAGAACAGAAACGATTGAAAACCTGTATGACCAACAAGGACAGGTAAATATCAAAAGCTAACAGGTCAACTTTTCCTATATCATTTCAAACTTTATAAAAAGAACAATTTGTGGTTATTGACTTCTGAATATAACCTAAATAATACAATACTACAGAATAAAAAAAGCTGAGACTAGGAATGAGTAAACTTAGCCACCAGAAATGATACAACATTTCAATTTTTGCTCCCCCTTGGCAAAAATATAAAAGTAATAGAGAAGACTAATCGTTTATAATATGTGCTGTTTAGAATATATTTATGCTTCTAAAATAATGTACCTGTGTCATATTAGCTATATTATATGGCAAGCGCAATCTATGTCTCTAGCCAACATTAAAAATAAAAAAAAAAACAATCAGGTCTTTCCTCGCCTAGATGAAAGATGGTAATGAATATGTCAAACATGATTTGAACAGTTCTAAGAAGTGATAAAAGATCCGCCCAAGCACGTACTATACATTACAAATTAAAACGATGTCCTTGCAATGTGTTTTTTTATAAAGTTAACCTTCAATAAAAACAGATTTCGAATTATTATAACAAGTTAGATTATCAAGAAATATAAACAAATATTTTGTTTAGAAATTAAAACAACGTATGTATGAAAACAGAGTAATTGTTGAATTAATTATATATGGTAACCAAAACATATACAAAGATTGCAAGAAATACAATGTTTGCGATAGAAAACTGGAAAAAACAAAGACAAACTGAACGTCATGTTGATTGGAGAAAAGTGTATTTTTAAATGTAACAGTGACGTTTTAGATTGCGAGTGTCAATTCAAGACTAATGTACCATGTTTTGTAAATTCATTTAAACCAGAGATGCAGTAAATTCAGACCAAACAAAATTTACTTTGCTCTCACCGTCATCGTCATCTACAGGTAAGAGTACTTAAAGTTTTTTTAAATTAACAAATAGTGGCTGTGCGTTACTAGCACACACATCAAGTAGTTACATTTTTCTGATAGTTAGTTCTTGTGGAGTAAATCTATTGCAAATATAAGAACATTACATTATACATTATACAATTGCAAACAACAGATATTGTATTTCACATTTTTCAATGGTTCACAACACACACTTAGGTAATTAAATATCAAGAACACACACACACTGTGTAATTGAAATCAATTTGATATATGTTTTGTTGAAAAACAGATAGAAGCACAGTGAAGGAAACATGACAAATTAAATATTCCGATATGACGTTATTCAAACATTTTGTTGATACACCCGTTGTAAAATGTCAATTATTTGATAAGTCAGATACATGTACTTGGTGCAACATCATGCATTGCTATGGCTATTTTAATCTTACTATCGTATCGTTTGACTTTTATGAATGAGTTATCTGAGATGATGCATTGTAAATGAAGTTAAACTAGTCATTCGCATATAAGTATTCTACTAAAATACTAAAAAAATTACAGAAATCACAAATTTGAAACTAAATGTCTTCAAAACATAAAACAAAATGTCCGTGTCACACTGTCCCGAAATTTATATACGATGGACAACCGAATGCGAAAATTAATTTTCGTACGAAGATGGTCCCGATCTCGTTA
Organism: Mytilus trossulus; assembly: GCF_036588685.1. Classification (NCBI taxonomy): domain Eukaryota; kingdom Metazoa; phylum Mollusca; class Bivalvia; order Mytilida; family Mytilidae; genus Mytilus; species Mytilus trossulus. Next base: position 44,906,334 of record NC_086381.1, on the reverse strand, counting down.
AAATACCAAAAAGTTACAGAAGCAAGTACTATAAAAAAAACGAGGTCTATACGATGGTGCCGAAATTATATCCGATAACAAAAGATGGACATACGAAGGTTAACCGAAGACGGGTATTTAAGCTATATATCTCAGCCGAAGCCTACACGATGGATCAAGAAGGATAGACGATGGATTACGAAGGCTACACGATCGATTACGATGATGTCGTGATGGCCATACGATGTCTAAATACACAGGAAATTGGTTGCTTTTTTTTACCTGCTGGTTATAAAGACAATATACGAGGGGATGTCACGCTCGACATTGCCTTGTTTGAACTGTAAAATGTGTTCACTAGTCTGAATAATCACCCATATTTATGCCCATGATTACTGATCTATCTTAAAGGTAAGTTAATGGGTTTGTTGATCCCTTTTATTCAAAAAGAGCTCTTTCCAGGAGTAAATCATAATAATATTAGTCTAGTCGATTTAGTGAACAACCTGCAACTAATTGCAACACAAGGTTTTTCACTGAAAAACAAGTTTGTTACTATATATGAACAACATACTAAAACTATACAAAAATATATTTTGCGGAAAGTGGTTTAATTCACGAAAATATTTTGTAATAAAAATTTGGTAATATGAGTTACTTCCCCTTATTTGCCAAAATTGAAAAAAAATATTTTATCCAAAAAATGTTCTTTATTTTTTAAAACAGTTTATGTAATACAATACATTGAATAATTATGTCAATTCAAAAGAATAATATTACAAGTGGGTCACTTTCCTGTCTCAAAGTTTGTATAATTAAATAAAGATATAGACCGAGATTGTGTTCTGCTATTTTACAATTCGAAGATCTAATTCTCCACAATAGTGATTAACCTATAACAGAAGACTATTCTGAGTGAGATTAACCAACATAGTCACAATCTTACTAGGTTTTTGAAAGAAATCTACCCCTGTGTTTAAGTTAATTTTAGTTGGGGGAGGTGTTCTCGAAACACATGTGTTTGGCCATTAATTTTTTTTTTTGCCAGACTAATTTTTTGAAATTCAATGTTTTTAATTTAATTTTTTACCACAACTTTTACATGTTTTAAACATTTTTTTTTTATTTTTCTTTTTGAACAAACATGTTAAGATTTAGAATCGAACAATGTTTCCAGAAAAAAAAAGAATGATGAGTGTTAATGATTGTATGTTAGAATGAGTATGCCAGGCTCCTGAAGCAAATACTAAACTACTCATGTAATTAGCATCGATCTCAGCACTTACACACCATATACATAAAGCTTTGGCTGTAACACTAAATCCACAAGGGTGCACATTCTATACCAGGAAAGTCGCCTCCCAAAACATTAATATAATATATAATAATCACACTGAACCCACTTTTCACTGGTTTCTAATCGAATGTGTACAGATTTATATTTTAGTCGGTGCCAAGAGTATTTATTCATCAACTGTAATTAGCTTTGAACTAGCTATTGGAAATCAGTTTCATTTTGTTAATTGGTTTAGTATATACTCTGTGCTGACCTTTTTGAGTTGATCCCTTTCAAACTGAGTTTTACAATGTGCACTTATGTTGTTTGCAATTTCACAACTGCTCCTGATTATGGGAGGGCTGAGTGCATGCTCGCACACATGGTTAACCCTGCACATTATGAATATGATTATCACAAGTAAGTGGCCCTTGAGTACATGGTGATTATTGTTTGCTGCCGTCTGTCATATTTATTTTTTCATTCATTGTCTTAGCAGTTTTATATTTTAACTGATGAGCTATTTTGGTTGTTAACATCCACACCCTCATCATTGTTATCTCTTGTGGACATTTTTGTCATTGCCAATCATACAACACCTTATGTTTTTAGAATTGGGAGGTTTTACAATAAATCATGGTTTCAAACATATACCAAGAGATCACTGATAAAGTTTAGTGGAACTAAAAAGCTAAACACCTATATTCTTTAGGCATTAGGTGTATGTTGTTTAAATATTTTTTTAGTTTTTTTCAAATGAGTAATATAGTATTATTAAGAATAAGGAGATATTTGAGGTTTTTAAAGTCAATTAGAAAGCAACCTTAACAACTGACAAAATTTTCAGATTAGACAGGACTATCTTTGGCCATAAGTCGCCCTCTTTTTTACAGTTCTTATGCTAAAGCTGATTTCCTTTTATTGAATTAATTCAATGAGATATCTTAAAGAAGGAACTTGCTTATGCTTTTCTTTATATACATATATATCTTTGACCATTTATTTCATACAGCAGACAATCCATGTTAGTTCTTGTCATTATCCTTTGATTAATGTTTCAGACCACCACATACAGGTTTACAAGGTACACACAAAAGGCGCTGCAGGGGCGGATCCAGCCATTTTACAAAAGGGGGATTTCCAACCCAGGCCAAAGGGGGTTCCAACTAAATGTTCCCATTTAAATGCATTGATCGGCCAAAAAAATAGGATCCGCCTATTCGCTGTTTCTTTCAACAGTCCAGGAAGTGATCCCATCAATTTATTCAACAGTCGGCTTATCTCATTTTCAACATCTAAAATTTGACAACTTTGGTACAAAAAATTAAAAAGCTTACATATCTGAAATTAAAACTGGATACTGATAGAGCTTGCTAAGTAAAATTGGTCTGTGTTTAACTGTTACTTTTTTTGGGGGTTTATTATACCTACTGAGTTTTTTTTTTTTTGTTTATTATACCTACATATTTAATTACTATAAATACATAACAGTTACATAAGATAACAATTTCAAACGTCCACAAAATGCACTTCTTTAAAACTGAGTTTTACTGAGTGTTTATTTATTCTACATTGTCTAGAGAAACTATGGGAGGGTTGAGTTCTCAAACAACATGTTTTTCTCCCAACCACATTATTACACTTATCCCAAGTCAGGAACCTCAAGACTTAGTTTCTCTTGCATTTATGGTTTTTGTTGTTGATAATTTTGGTTCATGTGTATGTATCGGAGTTTCAAGACTGGTTTTCATTTAACTGAACTAATGTACACAATAATTAAGGGGGTCAGCTGAAGCCCACCTTCGTGTGCCCGATTTACTTGCTATGTTTAAGACTGATAACAGGGAACTTGTTTTCTCTTAGACACATTTCCCATTTCCATTCTCAACTTTACGTTTTTCAAAATCAAGCTGAACGTAACCAAGATTTTAAATTTTTCCTTTGTTAAGCCCCTCACTTAGGGGTACAATGTCTTTCAGTCTGAGTGTCCGTTCATTCATTCGTCTGTCTGCCCTGCTTCTATTAAATTTTTGGGTAGAGGTAGTTTTTGATGACGATGTCCAATCAACTTGAAACTTAGTACACATACTCCCTGTGATATAATCCTTCTACTGTTGCAAAATTACAGTTCACCTCAAAATTACTTCAATATGAATAATAATAGCTTATGGAGTACTTTATAGTCTATAAAGATAAGGTTTCCTGTCTTCCACAAGCTTTAGGTCTAAAACTGCAACAATAAATAATATTTTTTCTTCTTTTCCAGTTTTCAGCATTTTTTCTCTAAAAACCGTATATTTCACCCAAAAAAACCTTTTCCGCAAATTATATCAATGTATAGTTTTAGTATGTTGTTAGTACAAGTCTATATTATAATTTTCACTAAATAAAGCTTGTGTTGCAATTAGTTGGAGGTTGAGTGATTTTAGAGCTAGATTGACTAGGCTATATAGACAAAAGGAAGGATGTTGGGAAAGCAACAAATGCAGCAAAATATGACATATTGAAAAACATAATGGTTAATGAAGTAAACATTCGTGTACGTGACAACAACTCAGACGATACATAAAAAATCAGAATAATGAAGAAAAAGTTGGTTTCCCTTATATACGTGTACCTTTAATGTTGGTGTACGAGGCGCGTTTATGATTTTCATTATGTTACTTGATATGAAAAATTGACAAAAAATAATATTTTACTTGTTAAAGTAAATCCTGAGTCTGTAATAGCTGCTCTTCTTGTTCCATTTGAATTAATAGAAACAACGATGTCGCCTTTCTTGTTCTCATCGAATCATATGATATAAGCTCCATGTTTTGTGAACGTCTTTCTTAACAGTCGTATAAGACTGATCAGTGCATATCGCTCATGGCACTTTAAATGTATTTAAGCGCGAAAATTAACTTACATTTAGCTGGATTTATTGCCGTCGTACATATAGTTCCATCTTGTCTCCTTCGTACATTTATTCGATGGCAACACGACGGGATTACGAGGTCTTCACGAAGTCGTGTTGCCATCGTAATACCTTCGGGTAGCTTCGTGATTCATTTGTGTAGACATCGTAATGTCAAAACTGCCCGATGGAAACGATGGAAACATGAATGCAATACGATGTTCAAAGATGCATTCCCGGTGACAATTACGATGGTGAGGATGGTAATACGAACTCAATAAGAACCCTCAACATCGGACGCAACATCGGGGATTTTTTAAACATGTTAAAAAATTAAGAACCCTTCCCGAAGCTGTTCACGAAGGCTAGAAAAAGTGGCCGATGGTTAAAGATGGCACTACAAATATAATGAGAAACCATAAAAAAAAATCACGAAATTCATAAGAAGACGACACATAGAATATCGGTTTTATAAAGTCTAAAAATAACCGTGCAATAACACTTTTGTATCCGCTGTTTTCAATTGACATTTGAATATATAATTTTGATTATTCCTGGACGAATTGCATTAATCAAAATGTACATATTATTAATTCATATATCAATATTGCTAGCGCTTTATCAAAACCAGTACGCTCGGTTGGGTGATCCGAGATAATGCACTGTAAAACCCCAAAATACCGCTGAGATAAAAGATTTGATATCATAAAATAAAATAAGATAAAATAAGCGTCAGTATTTATCACAATAAAGGGAAACCATTGTATTTACAGGTAATCTACAGGTAAGAGATGTTTCAAATTTATTTTGAGAAATTTAGAAGAGTTTTCTTCAATCGGACTTCATGCTATGAATAATCTTTATTTCTTCCACGAAATATACCTATCAACTGAACGACAAAACGACTGTAACATGTTTAAGACTGATTTGAAATATACCTTACAAATTAGCTATTCGAAAATTATTAACGGTTTTTGTTCTCGTATTTACATAAATACATGTACAAGTATATCACTATACATGTTATATATGAAATAAGAATACTGAAATATCCATTATTCGTTTTGTTTGTATTTTATGTTTTTATAAAAATTAAAAAGAATATTTCGTGTTATTCATTTCTTTTTAATAACAAGTGAGGATTATCTGAGTTTTAAAGTGAAAGAAGCTTTCTTGTATCATATAGCTTTGATAATGTATCTGCTGTCGGGTCATCAGTCAGGGTTATTTATAAGATATAGAAGTGTGTACTGTAATTTTTATCTCTTTAGTATCACTGTGTACTCAAAATCAATATTGATATTGTTATTCACAGTACATCCACACATTTGTTTACAAATCTTATCTATATTTTAATAGAAGATGACGTTTAACATGTTTTAAATCTTTAACTTTCATATCGCCAAATACTAAGCACTCTACCTAAGCTATATTTGGCTATGTATATGTAACTTTTAGGAATTGTGGTCCTCATCACTGCTCTTCAACTTTGTACTGTATTTTTTCTTTTTAAATATTTTGGATTTGAGCGTCACTGATGTGTTTTTTGTAGACACAAACGCGCGTCTGGCGTATATACTAAATTTAGTCCTGGTATCTATGATGAGTTAATCTACATTAACCACTAAGGGGCAGAAGTTGAAGTTATCAAGTATCAGTTTTTTCATCTTTGAAATTCGAAATCCAAGTAACCATAAAGCAAATATATGTCTGTGCTACTTCTGTCTTAAACTTATTAATTTGAAGTCTAAATTCCAACAATGATTCTAAATTCATATTGCATTTTCAATATCAATTGTAGACGGGATAGAATACACCTGTTATTTCTTTTTGATTTCTTTTTAAAATTTTGAATTCAGTTAAAAAGTTATTTAATTTTTTTTAAGTTGTTCAAAGACTGACTGATGTTTATTTTTTTATTTTTGTTGTGTTCCGATATTCCTATTTCATTATCCCCTTTGTACTAATGTTGTATTTGTGATGTGCTACAACTCTTAATTTAAGTTTTTTTCAAAAGTTTTGAATACTCAGTTTTTTTGTCGATATAAGAATGACCATACAAACGTACTTCAAGATCAGCACACACATTTACATATTATCATGTCTTTCGTCATTATTATCATGTCATTCCTTATCCAAAACGTTTCGTTACTATAGGAACATGAATTCTCTACAAAACTACGTTTTAATTCAAAAGTATTGCGACGTCATTGCTGGTTTGATTATAATAGTTTGTGTACCATTAAAACCATATTGCTTCAATTCGTCAAAATGTGGGCTGCAATGCAGACATGGAGGTAATGCGGTTTGGATTTTGAGAATGTTTATTTTCAAAATTCACATCGCAACTAGTGAGAAATATGTTGCAATTACAATGGTTGATTTTTTTCTGTAACTACTGTAAGATAAAATGCATAAACATGAAACATTGCTTTGAGTTTTTCTTTGAAATTTGTTGATCCATTATTCACTTACATGTCTGGATTTGTTAATTGTTTCCGTCCTTTTTGTCTGGGAAATCTGAATTATTTGACCAGAAGTCAACTTAATTCCAAAAGACATCGGTGTTTTGTACGATTATTGGTTTTTGGTTATACACTGGTTCATGAAAACCAATTACACAAATTTTCAAAACAATACAAGAAACTATAGTATTCGTCAATTTAGTAACTTATCTTGTCATTTTGAAGGCATATATAGCAGTCAACAGTTTGCATATATACATGTATATACATTTTGAGCATTTTGGTTTTGTAAAGTGACCATCTCGGTATGTTGCAGTGTACAAAAAATAAATACGTTATAAGCGATACATTGTGGGCTAAATTGCAATTAGTTTAAAGAGAATTTGAAAGCAAGCTGACAAGGTTCAAGTGGTATCAATAGCTCACATGACATGAAGGGACAATTTAACTAATTAATAGATAGTCGCAATCTCTAACTAACAATATATTTCGTTACAAACCACAACAGAAACTCAGTATCCAGATGTTTTAAACATTTTATGTTTGTGCATATACAGGAAAAACAAATAGTAAAATGTCTGTGTGACGGGTATTTCTTATTTAACAATCATCAGAAACATAGCTCATGACGAAAGTTAAAAAAAATGTGAGTGCTTGAACACAATTGATAACAACACTGATTGATAAGTTATTTTCATTTTCAGCAAAGAACCATTCTTGATAATTGATTAGAAAAAACAACACACATAGTTATCAAACATAGTTTAATGTTCGATAGCAGTTTATATTCTTCTCCCTTCATCTCTATCGTCTGATAAGTAACCTACCTTTTATATCTATTGTTAAAAATAGAATTTCCTATTCTATTTCTCATATCAACAGATACATGAACCTGCGAAAGACCTACTTAGTTGAAACAAAAATCAATCAGTGACCATGACTATACAGAATACAGATAATGAAGCATACAACGAATATCGAGTAAAGACGTTGAGGGTGTTTGGCGGAGTACAGATTGGGATTGGTGTATTATGTGGCATTCTAAGTTTAGCTGGAGTAATCACTGACAGTGTAAATCTGAGTAAAAATTGTAATTACAATTTTAACTCTGATAACAATTATGATGGTTATTACTATCCATGTGATCGGTATGACTATGCATCACCACTCCTTGGTTTCGATATAGTTTGTGTCATATTTTCAGGATGGGTGAGAAGTTAAAACTATTTTAATTTGTTTTATTATATCAGTATTTTAAAAAAAAAGACTACATTTTATCAATAAGATAAAGAAACCAAATACAAAAAATGTACACTATAAAACCCATTGAAAGTTCTCCCTTCAGAAACGAAAAACACACACACAACGTAAAAAAAACAAATCATTCGAAATACTGATTATTAAAATGAAAATGCAAAATGATTTAAAGGCTAAAGGGTTTTGTATTATGCCATTACAAAAATGTCTTCGTTTTAAATTTTCCATACATTTTTTTATGTTTGTGTATTATTATTTTTATTGTTACATTGTACAAATTCAAGATAATAAAGAATAATTTGTATTCACTGGGGCTTATGAAGACCAATTATCTCAAAATGAGTCAGCTTTGGTTTGTTACCCTTTGTTTAAGGGCTTGATGCATTAACATTTAAGAAATCAATGATTTAACGGCGGTATCTTGAAAGTATTGACTGAAACAAAATTGATATTTGCGTGCCACTAGAACATTGAATAATCATCTTTGTGAGCACGATCTTGATAGTGTGCAAAAAGACGTGTCAGTCATGTTCAAAGACTTTTTGAGGATTAATATTACATTTTTGTTACCGGCAAAACACAAAATAGTAAATGGTATACGAATTATTTTCCTTGCTATTTTCCCCTCAGTCATATATTTATTAGAATTTTTTAAACTTCATTTATTTCGCATTTGATTAATTGAATAATTTTTGATAGTGATTCCAATTATATTTACCTGGTAATAAAAAAATTTAAAAAACCACGCACTTGTATTGTCATTTAGTGATCAGCTTTATCTATATCTTTTATAGTTTATACTGACAGGAACTTTTCCTTTTTGCATGACCCCAAGCCGTCAAAGTAGCTGGAAATGTTTGGTAAGCACTAGTGTTTATTTACAATAAACAATCAAACATAACTTAATTCAGAAGACATGGTTTATGAAAACAATTGTATATCTACAAAGATGATTAAATCAAATTTGTCTTTAAATCTTTAACATTTAACAATTAGGGAAGCACTAAAACTACCATTAAGGATAAGGATAACTAAGCCAACCATAAGATCGAATATACATCGATATATTCATTAATGCAATAAGCTAGACAAAGAGAGTTATAATAAAATTGAGAATGAAAATAGGGAATTTGTCAATGAGACAACAACCCGACCATAGAGCAGACAACATATATAAGTATTCAAATCAACATATTTTGAAAACTTTTTCAAAATCATAAAAATTCTTCCAACAATGACACGAATAAGCAACACTCGTTCTATATAGTATACTGAACGAAAAATTTGATATATGACATAATCAAAATCAAGAGAATAAGGGGATAGATAATAAAAATTTCAGAAATCAAACCATAACCTTTATTTTTGTTGGATTTGACTTGCAACTGTTTAATCCGTTTTTGTTCGATGTACGCGTATTTTTGTCTTTAATGTGAATATAGGGCCAATATTTCCAATACGGACTGGCAATGAATCCTGAATTACATGCATAATTACACCTAATATAAGAATGCCAGTATTTTTGTCCCTACTCCCTGTATGTTAATCTCAACTTATTCACAAACATTCGGACACTTCTCAAATGCTAAAAGTCTTGAAATATTTTAAGCGCTACAAATATGATATAAATATAACGTTTTTCATATATCATTTCCATAGATTGACAACGCTCTGCACTCCAACAAAATTAAATAGAAATTTGTGTGTGTGTCTGTTTAATTGCTTCTGTTTTCTTTGACGTTCTATTCAATAACACTGATATATACAGATATACATTTTTCAACTACAGAAAATTGCGTTCATGGTTTGTTGTATTGTCGGTGCATCAATATTTGTACCAACAGTATTTAGTTTGGGAGTTGTCGGAGCGATTTTTGTAAGTATCATTCTATTCACCTTTTTAGATTCTGTGTTTTTGTTTATACGCGAACACCCATTAAACAACCAAATGTATTTGCATGACTTCGCTTCCTGAACCATATATAATGAAAATTGTCTTTTTTAGATGTTGGTATCTTGAGAAAATTTGAAAATTAATGAAACTCGTATTTTGATAATTCAATTAAAGAAGATATATGCAAATGAGACAGTAACCAAACATATCAAGTAGCCAAAACTCTATATAGAAGTAAAAAACAGTTAATAATTGTAACCATGTCTCTTAGCATATTGTTCAACTCTTAATAGCTGTCGACGAATAACCATCAATTTAGAAAGATGTAAACATTACAATATCATAATTACATCCAAACTACACATCAAATTTAAGCTCTAATCAACTGCAGGAAAACATTTTTTATTTATGTTAAATGTAGAAGCGGAAACAAGTGTATGTTATGCTGTAGTTGACGGATCTGGTGGATTTTGTCGAATCCATATATAAATTATATTGGTTTTTTTTAATAGTCTAAATATTTATAAATCATTAATTATGTATTCCATAGCAACGAATCGACGTGTAATAAATATACAATTAGAGATCATATCGATTATATTCGTATCAAATGGCTAGTTTGAGTGTTATTATTCTATATGATAATTCAAATATTTATAAAATAACTAATTATGTAATTATATAGCGGGCAGACTATAAAAGTGGTGCTGCAGTGTTGTCGTCTATTATTGCACTGTTGGGTTTTGTTGAATTGATCATAGCCATAGTTGCATCGTCATTCTGCTGTTGCTGCTCATCATTTGGTTCATCAGAGGTAAGTAATTTATTCCAATACTGTGAACCGGGAAATTTTTGCGTCGTCTTAATATCGCAATTTCCAATCAAAATCTACATTCGCGAGGTTTTGAACTGACGATGTCCCGGTCGTGTTCTCTATAATTTTGTGTTATGAATCATTTGGAAAAATCTGCGGTCGTTTAATTTTTCCGTTTCAACACTTACCCCGAAAATTAAACTGTCGCGAAAATTTCCCTGTTAAGAGTAACACCTCATTTGAGACCATCTCGGGCCGGGATCTTCACGCTATGTAACAGGTTCATTATTAATTGCTCTTTGACTGTTTCTTTTTACTCTTTGGTCGGTTTGTTTTCTCTTTAACGCATTGCCTATGGTCATTTTCAATGTTATCCTTTCCTTTCATAGATTAAACAGCCTGTATGTTTTTTATGTGCTACGTGTACCTTGCGATAATTAATATAATTTGTTAATAAACATTTAGTAGAACAAATGAGTATTGTTTTATTTTCCTCCCTCAGTTAAACTCAGTTTTCAGGGGATCAAAACTGTATCAGCTGAATATCCAAAATAAAATACTACACAATTAGTTGCTTTTTAAGGTATAAGAAAGTGTTTTATATGTAGATATAGGTTATATGTGTCAACATAATGCAAATTGTTGATACAATAGTTAAACTAATGTCTGCTTTTTTTTCTCTATTTACAGAGACAATTCGTGTACATCACTGCCGGACCGCAAACAAATGTACTTGGAATGCCAAATACCCAAATTATTCAGACTGTACCCGGACAGAACGTATCTGCAACGCATACTGGTGTTTATCCTGCAGGAATGATGACGCAACAATATCCGGTTTCTACCCCTCAGTTTACAGCTGCTGCTCCAGGTCAAGGATTCCATTATCAATCACCACCACCTTACAAGATATAACTGTTTCGGATATTCATTCAGAATTTGCTTTCTGGAACTCTTATCAATGTGTTACTTTTCCTTCTAGTATCAAAATTTAAAAAAATATGGCTGTTTGCATAAACATTATAAAATATGTTAACTATTAAACGCAATTCAAAAATAAAAATGAACGTCTCTTTCGGAAGATACGATTTTCTCAAGTAACATTTTTTTTATAAATCATTGAATACTGTGTAGCCCATTTTAAAACAACTGTATGCCATATGTTCTATGTTCCTGTTTACATTCTAGAGCTTGTAATTCAGTGGTAGTCGATTGTTGTTGTGTTGCAGATCAGTTTCCGTTCACTTTTTTGTACATTAATTGGGGTACTAGTTTTCTCATTAGTATTGTGTTCATGTGTCATTTTAAGAACTTTTATATCAGACTATATAGTATGGATTTTGCGCATTGTCAAAGGTCATACATACGGAGACCTATAGTTAATTTTTCTGTGTCATTTGATCTCTTGTGGAGAGTTGTCTCATTCGGTAATCACACTAAGTTTTTTTCTGTGTCTTTTGGTCTCTTGTAGAGAATTGTCTCACTGGGAATCATACCAACTCTTCTTTTTTAATGAAGAAGATAGCATACTTATAAACCCCTAATTATGTAAATAATTACACCATATGAATATGTTCCTCGGATATTTTTGATGTTTTAGTTTTTGGGCATAGCGTTTATTTAATTTCTGATTAATTTTAAACATAAACAAAAAAGATATAATAATAGACCAATCTTGGCAACCATATCATAAAAACTGAATATTGTGTCAAAACCCCTTTCGATAAAATGGTTCCCTCCATTGCTAATATTCCAATAGCAACACACATTTACGATGTTTCAATGGGTGGAAACTTTTATATACTACTGTTGCCTTTATTTATATGCATTCGAAGAACTTCTTATCAAACCAAAAAGGTTCTTTCATGCCGAACTAATTTGGATGTTTGAAACACTAGATTATTAACGGCGTGTTACAAATTGCTATTATAATGGGTTTCAAAATATGACAATAAAGTTCAAATTTAAGATGGCAGCTGTAAATTGAAAAATCTTCTCCAGTTATTTTACAGTTTTTCTACTTACTAGTGTTTTAACCTTTACAATACTTAAATAGTTAGTGCAATTTAAACTAGAGGCTCGAACGAGCCTGTGTCGTTCACCTTGGTCTATGTGAAAAGGACGCAGATGAATTCATCGTTCAAGATCGAGAGGAAAACTTATCCCTAAGTAAAGGACCAAAATGAGTGTCGTAATATCATCCACGACTCACTCCATACTTACTGTATGAAATTAATAAAACGGTAAAAAGCTCACAAAAAATATTTGGACTCGTTTTTTTTAATTCAGTAATGAAGATAGTTGATATACGTATTCAACATTTTTAAGAGCATTTTACCATTAACAATAACCACAATAAACCTATAAAGCTGCTAACAATTTTAGAATTGTTTGACGTAAAGTTTACATTGAGGTTCTGAAAAAAAATCACCAATTCACCAACATTCCAACTGACTCCATTTTCAGAAAACGACATCTGTAACACACTGGTGTCCGGTCATTAAAGATTGCATATTTTGGCTTAAATATTGATTCACTTATAGGGTCTTTGCATCGTAACTAAACACTTTTATTTCTAAAACAAACAATTGTTGGCATGACACGGGTTATGTTCTTCTCATCTATTTTATGATAGTATGATACTAAACCCCTAACGGGAGGGATTGTGTCTGATATTCATATGAGGAAGACATTGTTCTTTTAAATTGAGGTCTGGAGCTGGCATGTCAGTTAACTGCTTGTAGTCTGTTGTTATTTATGTATTATTGTCATTTAATTATTTTCTTTTGTTACATCTTTTGACATCAAACTCGGACTTCTCTTGAACTGAATTTTAATGTGCGTATTGTTATGCGTTGTTTCAGCCCGCCGCAATTTTACGCCTGTCTCAAGTCATGAGTCTCTAGCCTTTGTTAGTCTTGTATGATTTTAAATTTTAGTTTCTTGTGTATAAACCGGAGTTTAGTATGACGTCCAGCTGAAGGACACCTACGGGTGCGGGAATTCTCGCTACATTGAAGACCCATTGGTTGCAATCGGCTGTTGTCTGCTCTACGGTCGGGTGGTTGTCGCTTTGACATTTCCTTTCTCAATTTTATAAACTTTTAGCTACCGCTTAACAAGCACAGCCAAATACATTGAAAGTCCCAACTATGTATTTTGGGGCCCTTTATAGCTTGTTGTTCGGTGTGAGCCAAGGCTCCGTGTTGAAGGCCGTACTTTAACCTATAATGGTTTACTTTTTAAATTGTTACTTGGATGGAGAGTTGTCTCATTGGCACTCGCACCACATCTTCCTATATATATTGGCTTCCGAAGCTACACAAAACACCTTACAAATATAGATTTTTGTTTCGTCTTCAAGCCATTATTAAACTACTAAATTGTCTATTCTTCTTACCAGCACACTTGGTACACTTAAAAACCTGATAATAAATTGTTCACATAAGGCCTTCGAAAATAGTGGAATTAATTACTTTTGGAGTGTCAAGAACTCGTTGGAAGAACTTGATAAATTGCATGCTTATAATGGTGATTTGAATCTGTTTAAAGTTTTGATTTTTCTACCCTGTATACTACATTGCCTCACATTCTCATTAAGAAAATTCACTCACCTAATTAAAAGGGCATCTAAAAAGTCAGAATGTGAATATATATGTTTAAACTCTTTTAGGTAATTTTTTAGCAGCAATAAACAAAACAACTATGTCAATTGGACATGCTTTGATACTATATATGCCCTTGACTTTTTATTAGATAACATTTTTGTTCGCTTTTGGGATTCCGTAGATCGTCAGATTATCGGAATTTCAATGGGGACTAACTGTGCACCACGTATTGCGGACCTGTTTTTGTATTGTTATGAGTTACAATTTATGACAAAAATAACCAAAGACCATCGAAACAACATCTAATAAAAAAAATTATAATACTTTTAGATATTTAGATGATGTTTTGGCTCTCAATAATAACGACTTCAGTATGTATATTAATGAAATTTATCATTTTGAACTTACTTTAGATAAAGCTAATACTAACAATGACCACTGCCCTTTCCTCGATCTTGATATCTATATCCCGAACGGAAAGCTGAATACTAAAATTTAGGATAAAAGAGATAATTTTTCATTTCCTATCGTTAATTATCCATTATTAGATTGTGATGTTCCCTTGTTACCATCTTACTGTGTTTATATATCTCAACTTGTACGATTCGCTCGTGTATGTAACAATGTTTTAGATTATAACGAGAGAAATTTATGTATTACAAGAATACAAAAATCATCATAGAACCAGAACACATTGACGCAATATATAAGAGGAATGAAATAAAGACGCTCCGACATTTTAGATGCCATATGCAAACAGTTTTCTCTCTTTATTCTTAAGAGAGTCGTTATCTATAAAATCTTAGAGCTAATGAAAAATAAACATGAAATGTTTAGTATATGAACCTATCAATGATAACTCATGTCAATACAAATAAATGCTGACTATGAAGGTGAGGATAAACTCGGAGTTGAACTTCAACAAGCAGTGACATCACCCCAGTGGTTCTATCGAGTGTTACACAAATATTGTCTGATTAAGATATTGTTTTCTGGTTATCCATATACCGTATAAAAGTAGTTCATGTATTTTCCCTTAATATATTCTTTCCAAAATAGTTTTTAATTTTAATATGTAAAAATTGTATCTCACTGTTTCTAAATAATAATACGATTAGTTTATAATTCAGAATTTCATTAAACTGGAGTAAAAAAATCATAATAATTCCAAATGTTTGATAATGCGTCTTTAATTGATAAAATTAATATGAATGTTAAAACCCTAGTTTTTGGTGGGGTTCGTGTTGTTTATTCTATAGTTTCTATGTTGTGTCATGTGTACTATTGTTTTTCTGTTTGTCTTTTTTCATTTTTAGCCATGTCGTTGTCAGTTTGTTTTAGATTTACGAGTTTGACTGTCCCTTTGGTATCTTCCGTCCCTCTTGTTTTAACAAGTGTGGTCATATACTTTAATCTATATAATGTCATTTCGGACAATCACGTATTTGTTGATTCATTTTGTTATCATTTTTGTTATCTTTTTACAACAGGTGTTATGTCTGAAACGTCTACCTTATTAGTATATGGTTTTTTTCTTCTAGAAAAGGGTTGAAACTTACGTAAAATCTTCCTTTTTAACTAAATTAGAAATCTGCAAAGTGTCTTCTATGTTTTTCCTTAAACATACATGTATCATAAAGATATCAGATGTGGTTTGTGTGCCAAAAAGACAACTGTCTTTCTTAGTTACAATTTGTTAAAGTTAGGTACGGTATGTATGGATATTTTTTTTACACATTAATTTTAATATAATGGAATACAATTGTCATACAATTGTCATACACATATTGGGTTAAGCAAGCTATAATCCGAGGTTAAATCAACATTTTTTAACATAAGAGAATGCATGTAGCAACTATCTGAACTAAGGAATAAAACAGGTTTTTTTTCATTCGTTAGATGTTTTCCAGCTTTTGATTTAACCATCGGAGAAGGAACTGTCCCGTTAAAAAGTCTCCTTGGAGATCCTTAGTTCTGTTATATACTTGATGTTTATGGTAGACAAGGTAAATACGATCTAAACAATTCTAAATGGTCTCTCCTTTTAAACAAATGGATACAAATTATTTATTTCTATCAATAATGCAATTGTCCGAATTGAGCAGTCAAATTAAATTGCCCGTATGATACGATGCTTTTTGTCCGCAATTTGCTTTTTGTCCGCTATTGCTTTTTGTCCGATAATTTAGCTTTTTGTCCGACACTTTTGTTTTTTGTCCGTTGCTTTTTGTCCGTTAATTTTGCTTTATGTCCGATATAAAAACGTGTATATTTTTCGGGTTTTATTTTGAACTTCGAAAAATCATCATTAGGGTATCTTATTTAAAAGAAATATGCCTGATTACCTCGCTTACCAACCAAATTGCGCAACATCACTGAAATGGAACATACGGGGTAAAATTAAAGTTGTACATCTACTATTTTGAAATCCATTAAAAAAAGAGAGAAAATCTGACAACAACAGGATGTTGAGCTCTGCCAATTGTCAAAACTGTCAGATGACGTCCAAAGTTGGTTTCCATTCTTTAACTATAGTTCTCCCTAAACCAATGATATGGAACTTAAACGCAATGCTTATTACCACATATCCCAAATCAAGTTTGAATTTTGATGGCGTCACTTTTACTGCTCTAGACGGTTTGAAAACGGAAAAACTACTGCACATTTTATATGCGTTCTTTAATTGCAGTTTACCTTTAAAAAATGGCATGAAGCTTATATGCAATGAGTATACCACAAACACAGGTCAAGTATGAATTGTGATGACCTCACTTTTCCTCTTATGCCCTATATAAAGAAAATACTGACATTATCGTTTGTGTTTCTTAACTTAATATACAAAAGAAGATGTGGTTTGATTTTCAAATGAGACAACTCCCAATATGAGACTGAATGACACAGGAATTAACAACAATATGTCACCGTTCGGCCTTCAATAATGAGCAATGCCCATATCGCATAGTCAGCTATAAAAGGCCTCGAAATGAAATGTAAAACAACTCAAACGAGAAAACTAACGGCATCAAGCAAAATTTGTGAAACTTATACACAATACTTAAATAACAACAGAAGTTAGATCAAGTACAAATGAAACTTGAAACTTTGAAACTTTTATTTTACTAAAGGCCTCACATGAGGCATAATAGTACAATAAATTTAACAAACAACAGTAATGCATGAACTAACATATATACATATGAAGTAGGTGTATGCAGATGAAAGAGTAATATCCATACATGTATATTATCATTTAAATACAGACATAACAATTTTGCAAAATTTTGCCAACCCAACAAGTACATATTTATCTTGACTACTCATTAAATTTGACAAGCTTACAGTATTTTTGTTTTTATATATATGATCGATCAGGTATAAACTTCCAGTCTTTCTTGAGTAAAAAAGTTACAATTAAATATATAATGAAATTCATCACCCAGTTCTTGCTTATTACAAAGATCACAAATTCTTTCAGCTCTATTGATACTAAAAAATCTACCAGCTTCAATTGGCAATTTGTGGCTACCGCATCTAAACTTAGTAAGATTATACATTAAATCAGGTGGAAGTACAGTGAGATAATTCTCAAATTTAAAATCAGATTTATAAATACGGTAATTTATACACTTCGGTGAGTCATATACTTGTAATTTCCAACCTTCTACAAATTTTTCATGAAGAACTTGCTTTTTAATTACATTTTTAGACAGGTTTATATTTCTTAATACAGATTGGTCATACCAATAATTTCCATAACCACATTCAATTAAAATATCTTTTATATATAATAACCATTTAGAATGGTACACATCACCTTCATTCAGTTTATGCAACATATCATACAATGTTCGAGATATTTTCTCTTTCTTGCCATTTAAAATTCGCTGCCAAAAACCAACCATTCTAGCTTTAATACATATAGACATGGGTGTTCTACCAAGTTCGCCATATACAATATAATTTGGCGTACATTTTTTAACCTTTAATATATACTTGCAAAATTCTAAATGCAAAGACTCAATAATGTAATTATTTTCATAACCCCATACTTCTGCACCATATAACAAAATAGGTGCCACCATTGCATCAAATAATTGTAACAAAATATCTATTGGCAAACTAAGCTTTCTCGCTTTACATAAAACATAGAACATAGCTTTTCTAGCTTGTTGTACAAGTCTAGCCTTATTATTGTGAAAAGTACCTTTTCTAGAAAAAACTGTACCCAAATATAGAAAATCATCTAACACAGCTATTGGTTCATTGTTATAGAAAAATTGAGTGTTTTCAAAATGTGGGTAGTGTCACTTTTGTCATTATGAAGTTATGTCCCTTTCTAAAGTAATATGTAAGCAGGGGCATTATATGTGTCCCATTTTAATATAAGATTAATTGCTCAAAAATGACAAATTTTTGCCTACTATCTTGAAATAATAAAAGAAACAGAAAAACTAATTGGTGATCAGCAAGATCAGTTCTACAAATGAAACAACATGATCAAAATCGTTAATCGACTCCTTAATACAGATAATGTTCATTGATGATAATTTTGATCATTTTTTTGTTAGGGGGGTTCGTTTTTTTCCTTATATTATAAGTCTACAATAAAGACAACATGAAGGCGACTACTTTTTGGAGTTATTGCCCTTTAAATGTAGTGTCTTTCGCGTTCTTGGATGTAAATAACAAGAAAATATAAGGTCTTATTTCTATTAATTGTAACAAAATTCAACTGATAAATATTAATATTTTTACAGGCGTAGATTGTATTTGTTTGATTTAAATTGTTTTTAAATTGTCATTTTTAGGCACATGCGTGCATTTTCTGAAAGAATCTACATGAACTTTTGCTATCTTAAATTTTAGCAGGGAAAAACGCACGGTGACCCTTTTGTATCTATTGATATTCTCAAAGCATTTTCTTCAAGCTATCTTCTCGCATTTTGTTTTCAATTCTATATATGTAAAAGGTGATTTCTGGACGGTCAAATAATAACAAGTCCAATTCATCTTAGTCTAGGGTTCTTTATTCAACAATGATGAAATCATATAATTATTACAAACCCTACAAAATATAACAAGATACATATTAATCACATTATTCTAAAAGTACTATATCATACTGAGTTATAGTTATTATAAATTTACTGCAGATCAACATAAAAGAAAACATTGAATGTTTATAGTTCTTATACAATATCAATACACAAGGTGACATGACATGCCTGATGATAATTAACACTTGCAAATATTCACTCATCGTTAGACCAGATGTATTGTGAATTTGTTAAAGTGGTAAAATCAGAGATGTCAAGTAAACTTTCATGTAAAACATATATAACGGATGGATTTAATAACAAACGCCGTAGATGCAAAAAACCATGGTGGAATGAAGAACTAACCGTTTTATGGAATTGTGTTTGTAGTGCAGAAAAAATATGGCTTAAAGCAACCTGTAATAAAAGTACGTTACGTCATAATTATGTCCAAAAGAGGAAACATTTCGATAAAGCGTGTCAACGTGCCAAACGCCAATACTGGTATAGTATGCAAGATGAATTAAAGAATTTAGAAGATAACCCAAAAGAATTTTGGAGGAAAATCGGGAAAATTGGAGTAGGAAACAACAGGCAAAGTATTCCAATGGAAGTGAAAATGGAAGATAATTCAATATGTACCGATCCGAAAATTGTTTTAGATAAATGGAAATGTGATTTTTCAAATATGTTGAATTCTGGAAATTTATATGAAACTATCGAAAAAGATGCTAATAGTTGCATAATAACCGATGATATTCTTGATAGTGAAATAACCAATGAAGAAGTTGTCAAA
Organism: Mytilus trossulus; assembly: GCF_036588685.1. NCBI lineage: Eukaryota > Metazoa > Mollusca > Bivalvia > Mytilida > Mytilidae > Mytilus > Mytilus trossulus. The sequence continues at coordinate 44,886,313 of NC_086381.1, read as the reverse complement.
ATTTTAAAATTGTCAAAAGCGGGAAAATCTCCTGGTTGTGATGAAATTCCGATGGAGATGTATAAGAATCAGACAGCTATAAACGCCCTTACTCAAGTGTTCAACATTTGTTATAATACAGGAATGATACCGGAGCTATGGAGTAGAGGAATAATCACCCCGATACCGAAGAGTTCGACTTCCGACCCTCGGGACCCGATGTCTTACAGAGGAATAACATTGGCGCCAACTTCATATAAACTGTATTGCGGAGTACTGAATTCAAGATTAACTGTAAAGCTTGATGATCTAAATTTTATACATGATGAACAAAATGGTTTTAGATCTAATCGTAATACTATTGATCATTTGTCAACAATTACAACGTTAACTATTATTGAAACAAGAAAAATGTGTAAAATGTCAACTTTTGCAGCTTTTATTGATTTCAAGAAAGCATATGATACTGTAAACAGATTTTTATTATTTTGTAAACTTGAGTCAATAGGAATTAGTAGTAAAATGTTGAATGCTTTAAAATCTTTATATCATAAAGTACAGTCATGTGTTAAAGTTAATGGGAATTTAACCCAATGGTTTGATGTTCAATGTGGTTTAAAACAAGGGTGTGTGTTATCGCCCATTTTATTCAATATTTTTATTAATAATTTAGTAAATGAGGTTAAAAGTTTAAATGTTGGTATTCCGATAGAGGAAGAGAAAATATGTATTTTGCTCTATGCTGATGATATTGTTTTACTTGCTGAAAATGAATCAGACTTACAGATGCTCTTAAACGTTTTACATATGTGGTGTCATACAAATGATATTAGTGTTAATTTGAGTAAATCTAAGATTATTCATTTTAGACCACCTTCTTTTCCAAGGTCTATTTATACATTTATGCTGGGTAATGATAATATTGAAATTGTAATACAATATACTTACCTTGGTTTACATCTTAAAGAATTTTTAAATTATGATTTAATGGCAAAAGCTATTGCCAAGTCGGCAAGTAAACTCTTGGGTTATTGATCGCAAAATGTAAATCAAATGGTGGTTTTTGTTACTCTACTTATACAAAGCTTTTTGATACACTTGTATGGTCAGTCATCGATTATGGTGCTTCAATATGGGGAACAAGAGAATTCTCTTGCATAAATGCTGTTAAAAACAGAGCGATGAGATTCTTTATGGGTGTAGGAAAGTATACACCAAACTTATCTCTGTATGGTGATATGGGCTGGATTCCATGCAATGTAAAGCAATGGACAGCTGTTTTTAGATTATGGTCCAGATTTTGTAAAATGGACAATGATAGATTGAACAAAAGAGTATTTATATGGTCATATAAGTATGGAAATAAGCCAATTAAAAACTGGTGCTTCAGAATGATGACTAAGTTTAAAGAGTATAATCTTGAACCATATTGTAACTGTGATATATTGTTAACTAAAAATGTAATTCAGGATATAGAATGCTTAGCTATTGATTTATATAAAACTGAATGGCATAATAAGTTGGTTTCGAATGAATATGCCAAACTTCGTACTTATAAATTATTTAAAACAGAATTTAAGGTAGAAAATTACATTTGTAAAACTATTGCAGGGAAATATAGAAGTGCTTTTGCAAAATTTCGTTGTGGTGTTGCGCCCCTAAAAATTGAAACGGGCCGGTATCAGAACTTACCTATTAATGAACGAATATGTTTTAGTTGTAATGAAACCATAGAAGATGAGAAACATGTAATTTTGAAATGTCCACTATATGCAGATTTTCGTGCTGTGTTGTTTAGTCATGCTAATTCTTTTTGTCATGATTTTAATAGTATGTCAGATGATGATAAATTTGTATTTTTATTTAGTGATGAAAATGTTTATTTTTACACTGCCAAAATCTGCTATGATATTTTACTGAAAAGAAAATGTTTATTATATTCTTAAAATTTGTTTACTTTTAAACTGTTTTATGTTATTCTTAACATTTGTATACTTTTAATTTGTTTTATGTTTTATGTATGGAAATATATATATGTAAATGTATATACTTTTTTTTATAGTCTCTCATAACTCTTTTTAGAGTGGCTCTTGTTTTATATTGTAATATTTAAATTGTAATATTATGTAAATGTTTTAGAAGAGGTGAGACTCAAATAAAATATTGTCTTGTCTTGTCTTGTCTTCATATACAATCATCAGCTTTGACAATTAAACATACTACTATAATGTCAAGATCATATAACACTATTTTAATTAACTAAATAGATATATGTAACTCCATATTCTACAAATAACCATAGCATATATATCAACGGTAGATAACTCTATATTATATCAAATGTTCTTCACTGTCTTACATGAACACTATATATTATGCTATTTCAAGTATACATAAACTCACCAGTCTGTGGAACTAAGTTTAATAACTAACATCGACAGTCTACACAATACTAACAGTAACGATCTTCATACTTCTACAGTAATGGTAACAGAGGTTCACATCAAATATGGTTCTGTAAACAATGTATGACAATAATAAGTAATCTGACTTTAATATCTTAAAGGCATTATACAATTCATAATAAATTATACTAATTTTTATCTTTCATCTCGAATTCACAATTATAAATAAGTAATCTTATTCCAATACTAAAAACATTAAGTACAAGTACAAATGTACTGTTAATTACAACCAATGTCATTTCATCACTACATGACAAAAGGTCAAGGTCATTCATAAAAATAGATTAAATCTCTCTTCCTAACATTTATACTAAAATCTCGCAAATAAATCAGATTCAAACAACACTCAAAGCACACTCTTTCATAAGGCTGGGAATCTTACCAAAATGAATGTAATAAACATTCATTTTAAAGTTAAGGATCCAGTTCATCCAAGACACCTCAAAGAGTACAAAATGTAACTTACCATATAAAGTCATGATGTCCTGTTCCAGGATGAATTCGATCACTATACTAATCCATAGAACTTATGGAACTACTAATCAAACACAATATAAAGTCTATGAGCACAAAGTGCATCAAAACATACGAATAAATCAGGATCACAACAAAGACATCAATCCTCCATTACTGTTTTCAAAACTACCACCAAAAACTGGGGGCCAGGCTTAATAAACCAATCAGAATGCAAGAAAACCTATACACTCTAGTGAACAGTGAGTACTGATAGTAAAATCAATAATAGGTAAATGCTACAAGGTAAACAGTTATATTAAATGGATCAATGAATAATCAATAGGCAATCAATAGGCAATCAATAGAATAAAGGTAAACTAAGTAAACTACTCTGCAAATGAAAGAATATAATTAATGGTGTCTCGGACTAACCTATAAAACCTATAAAATATATAAATGATTAATATGATAAAAATCCACTCTACCACATATAGATATAGGAGGATGTGGTGTGAGTGCCAATGAAACAACTTTCAATCCAAATAATAATTTGAAAAAAAGTGAACCATTATAGGTCAATGTACTGCCTTCAAGACGGAGCCTTGGCTCACACCGAACAACAAGCTATAATCTAGACTAGCTTCTGATCACATAATCCTGTTTTTCAATCCACACAAATATTGCGCTGAAGTACGTTCATTATTCATTTATATTACATTTATATTCAAAATTCCATTATGAATAATGAAATAGAATTATATTTTGTGACTGTGACACTATATCCCGTAGTTCAGAATTCATATAAAAAGAAGATGTGGTATGATTGCCTATGAGACAACTTTCCACAAAAGACCAAAATGACACAGACATTTTAACAACTATAGCTAGGTCACCGTACGGCCTTCAACAATGAGCAAAGCCATACCTCATAGTCAGCTATAAAAGGACCCGATAAGACAATGTAAAACAATTCAAACGAGAAAACTAGCGGCCTTATTTATGTAAAACATGAATGAAAAACAAATATGTAACTAGTATATATTTGTTTAGGGGCCAGCTGAAGGACGCCTCCAGGTGCGGGAATTTCTCGCTACATTGAAGACCTGTTAGTGACCTTCTGCTGTTGTTTTTTTATTTGGTCGGGTTGTTGTCTCTTTGACACATTCCCCATTTCCATTCTCAATTTTATGTAACACGTACACATTTATTTACATTAATTTCCGGACCTATGGCCAGTCTAGCTATGAAAATACGGAGAGCCAAACAGAAAATAAGCCATAAAACATGAAAAAAATATTCTTCATGTTCTTATTAACCGTTGAATTGGTTAAATTAGTACTCAAAGTCAAGTGGTGTAATAAGGTTTTTTTAATTAGAGGCTGACTGGTCGCAGCAGTCCATTCCATTCTTCAAAATAATCTATGTCTTTATTTCGATATTGCAGTCCTTTGTTTCTCCTCTAATAGGCGAAGAGGAACACACTGACTTCATACCTTCTTTTTAAATAAGCTTTCGAATGAGGTATAAGGTATATCTGTAACAAGGCTTAAGGGCCGAAGAAGCCTATTTCATTATTCAAATACCCATTTTATTAATAACAATTGGCTATTTCTTGGTTTTCACACGTATTCTGGCGTTTAGGTCCTCCGTAACCCTTTTAATAGTTATTGCAGCACATATTGTTTATAACAATTGTGTTCTAGCTTTCATATGGTGTATAAAGTTTTCTTATTCTAGGGCATAACCGGTCACAGCAGTCCATTCTATTATTCAAAGTAAGCTATGTCTTGATAGTCACGCGTATTTCGATATTTAGGTCATTCGTTTATCCTCTAATGGGCGGTGCGGAACACACTAACTATATACCCTTTGCTCCTCTATTAATAAGCTTTCGAATAAAGTATAAGGTATAAGTGTAAATATGAGTTGAAGGGCCGCAGCAGTCCGTTCTATTATTCAAATTATCCATTTCATTATTCAAAATTGGCTATTTTCTAATTTTCACACGTATGCTGGCATTTAGGTCCTCCGTAACCCCTCTAATTGTTATTGCGGCACATATTGTTTATAACAATTGTGTTCCTCTATCACTAAGCTTTCATATGTTGTATAACGTCTTCTTAATTTAGGGCCTGACCGGTCGAAGCAGTCCATTGAATCTATTATTCTAAGTGAGCTATGTCTTAATAGTCACGTGTATTTCGATATTTAGGTCATTCGTTTCTCCTCTAATAATCCGGCGGCTACAGGCATATTTCAGAAGAATTGTGCACATCCTGCTTCAAGCATGAAATTTGACATAGACCTTCTTCATTATTACTCTTTTATTTCAGATGGGGAGGCATTTGAAAAAAAAGTGTCAATTCCGGTAAAATCCAAAATGGCGGACGTCATACTTAAATCTGCCCAGTATCAAAGGCTAGTGTGTTAAAATGTGTTGTTATCATGCCACTATCATAATATTTGGAACAAACCTTTGTTTTTCACTACTTTTGGATAAATTAAATAGATAAAATGTCTTAAGAAACCCCACTTCCGGTAAAAATCCAACATGGCGGACATTGTACTTAAATAAGCTTATTTTTTAGGGAGGGTAATTGAAAGGTCCAGTGAAAGTTATAAAAGACAACGTAAAGTATTTGAATTTTTATATATTTATGTTATTCAGGTCGTCCATACATTATTTAAACAAAAACAAATCTGTTAAAAAAAGTTAGGGAAACCCTCTAGTTTTTCCTCCGAAGGTTAAAAATTTCAAACAGTAAAACAATATTATTATATTTTGTTATTCACTTTTATATTGGCCCTCAATAATGACGACTTCAGTATGTATACTAAGAAAGGAGTAGGTCCGGTAAGAACTCATTTTATCCTCAAATTTCAGTTTCATCTGACGAAAGATTTTGACCAGTTTTTAAACACTTAAGTGTCTATTTCACTTGATTCAATAGACCACTTTCGAGTTCATCCGTCACCGGCAAAAACTCGTCAATTATGCACGCCTTTACGACGTAATTTACCAGATAGAGGGGGTCGCCTGTATTCCTGCACTATTTACGTTCATCAAGCGTCTTAGTGATCGTATTTGTGCAGGATAAACTAGAAATAATGGTTGCTCTGTAGGTACTTACTGACAATTCCCTAATGACAGCAGTGTTGATTGTCAATTTTGAGAAATCAATTTGCCGAAAAATTCGTATAATATAGAATAATAGTTTTCCAACCACTCGCTCAACATTGGAAGGGAAGTGACGACGCCCCTAAACGCACAAATGACGGTGATAAAAGCGCGTATAATTGACGAGTATTTTCCGGTGACGGATGAACTCGAAAGTGGTCTATTAGTTTATGTGAAAGATTTTAACTAATTTAGTCATTAAAAAAACGATCCGATTCAAGCTCAAATATGCCAAAAAACGTCACTTTTCAGATGGTTTTTGACAAAAATGAAAGTGGCCGCATTCGTGTTCATCCACAACCTTTATGTTATGTATTATCATAAAATACAACTTACATTTCAATATCAAGGATGGACACGAATGCGGCCACTTTCGTTTTACATGGAAACAGTCTAAAATTTAACTAAAATGATAAAATTTTGAAGATTTCAGTAATTTAGCATGACTTAATGGTGCTACAACCCGATATATGTGCATTGTATTGTAAAAAAACAGCCCATATTTATGTAGCAGAAGCATTTAACTGTCCAATGAATAACTAAAAGTTTACATTTTAACAATTTTGTAAAACGGTTATATTTTGGGGCCAAAAGGGGGTCTTACCGGACCTACTCCTTTATCCTGTTGAACTTACTTTAAATAAAGCTAATACTAACAATGACCACTTTCCTCGATTTTGATATCTATATTATTAACGGGAAGCTTAATACAAAAAACTATGATAAAAGAGAAGATTTTTCATTTCCTATCGTTGATTATCAATTTTTACCATTGTCACCAACTTATTTCAAACGGGATAGCACATCCTCATTTTTTTCAAATTTAGAAATGATCCATGATTTTTTTATTAGTTGTTAGTGGCTTTGAACTAGGCAGCTGTCAAATAACTGCGAGTACTCTCAGATCTGTTCATTGTGTCTTTTTGTGTCGGGATGTATAAGTACCGGACCACGTCCACTTGTATTTTTTGTTCATCTGATGAGTTAAGCCTTTTTCAACTGATTGTTATAGTTCATTCTTATGTTGTACTGTTATACCATTGTCCCAGGTTAGGGGGAGGGTTGGGATCCGGCTAACATGTTTAACTTCCGCCACATTATTTATATATGTGCCTGTCCCAAGTCAGGAGCCTGTAATTCAGTGGTTTCGTTTGTTTATGTGCTACATATTTGTTTTTCGTTCATTTTTTTTCATAAATTAGGCCGTTAGTTTTCTCGTTTGAGCTTATTTACATTGTCTTATCGGGGACTTTTATAGCTGACTATGCGGTATGGCCTTTGCTCATTGTTGAAGACCGAACGGTGACTTATAGCTGTTAATGTCTGTGTCATTTTAGTTTTCTTGTGGATATTTGTCTCATTGGCAATCATACCACATCTTCTTTTTTATATATATTGTACGATTCGCTCGTGTTTGTAACAACGTATAAGTTTTTAGCGAGAGAAATTTATGTATTACTGAAAAATTATTACACCAGGGTTTTCGATATCACAAACTAGTCAAAACATTAACTAAATTTTATCATCGGTACAAGGAAATAATTCGTAAATGTAACTCAACATGTAGATATCTTATACGTTCAGGTATTTGACATCCAATCTTTTATGGTAATATAGGGTTTTTGCATGAATATTGGGGAATATTGTCCCGAGTAGAATTTCGTAGAACAAATATTGCACGAGCTTACGAGCGACAATATTTCACAATATTCATGCAATAACCCTTTTATTGTATAGCAATATAATATTTGAAAGTAAAAATTGGTTTAAAATAAGATTTTGTCGTTGATGACGTCATGAATAATGAAGATTTATTGCACTAGTGCAATATTAGAATTAATTGCACGGTAACTTTTGGTTACGTTCTGTGGGAAATATTATATTGCTATACAATAATATTCTTTACAAAGCACAAAAATGTTAGTATTCACCTCAAAAGCTAACAAAACCTTTAAACAAACTTATTAAGAAGGGATATAGTTACGATACTGTTGTCAGGTCATTATTTTGGCTTAAATATTGATTCACTTCTAGGGTCTTTGCATCGGATTTAAACACATTTATTCTAAAACCATTTGTTGGCATGACATGAATTATGTTTTTCGTTTATGTTTCATAATGGTATAGTACTAAACCCCTAACAGGAAGAAATGTGCCTGATACTCATATGAAGAACACATAATCTTTCAATCAGTTCAATTGAGGTCTGGAGCTGGCATGTCAGTAACTGCTAGTAGTCTGTAAATATTTATGTAGTATTGTCATTTTATTTTTTATTTTGTTTCATATTCTGACATCGGACTCGGACATCTTAAACCGAATTTTAATGTGCGTATTGTTGTGCTTTTATTTTTCTACATTGGCTAGAGGTATAGGGGTAAGGTTGATATCTCAAAGACCTAGTATGCATATTTGTTTAGGGGGCCAGCTGAAGGACGCCTCCGGGTGCGGTAGTTTCTGGCTACATTAAATACCCATTGGTGGCCTCTGGCTGTTGTCTGATCTATGGTGGGTTTGTTGTCGCTTTGACGATTTTTTTAAAATCTAATAGCAACAAGTTTAATCATTATATTATTATCAAACATCACATAAAAATTGAGTATTTACAATAAGTAATTTGTAAGTTACTGTAAACAAGTTAGTCGAGTTGTTTTAACGAGTCAGTTAAGGCGTTAAAACAAGTTAGCTGTGTTGTTAGTTAAGTCGTTATAACAAGTAAGCTTGCTCGTTAAAACGACTTTAAAATAAAACTCCAAACAAATTAACACTAAACATGCTAGTTTACCTTAAAAATCAAATATCAGGAGCAGCAACCCCAAAACGCATTGTCTAATGTAACTGCAAAATCTCGGGCAGATAGATTATGACTTGATGACTATTTTTATCCCAGACTTAAATGCTTCCGTTTCAGAATTATAAGCTAAACTCTTCATTTTACCACAATGTTCTATTTTTAGACATGGCAGCCATCTTGATTTTTTGGACGGGGTCATGGGATACCTTTTTAAAACTACATACCCTAAGGATAATTGTGGCCATGTTTGCTTTAATTTTGCCATTGGTTTCAGGTTTTCTAAAAGATATCGACGACGACGGATGCAGTGATGAAAAAAGCTCATTTAACCCTCTGGTCCAGGTGAGCCAAAAAGGCAAAACGGACAAAAAGCAAAAGTGTCGGACAAAAAGCAAAATTATCAGACAAAAAGCAAAACGGACAAAAAGCAACGGACAAAAAGCAAAAGTGTCGGACAAAAAGCAAAATTATCGGACAAAAAGCAAAAGCGGACAAAAAGCAAATTGCGGACAAAAAGCATCGTATCACCCGTATATTAAAATTTAACATGCAGTCATAGACCATATACTCGACATCATACCGTCGTCAATTTGACAGACGCAATCACGCCTTGGCTATTGTTACGGCAAATCCTTTTTACAGATGGTATCGAATATGTTCCTTTTGTCGTAACTACAATCGTGACCCCTTTTCACGAATATGACCTATCGAATTGACTATTTGCCAGAATTCGAAGGGTGCCACATTTGGGAAAGGATCTATCTTCCCTTCTGGAGCACCTGAGATCACCCCAAGTTTTTTTTCGGGGTTTGTGCTGACTTAGTCGTTATTTGTTAATGTTGTGTTTTCTGTACTGTTATGCGTCTGTTTATTATTTTTTTAGCCATGGCGTTATCAGATTATTTTCAATCTATTATTTTGGCTGTCCTTCTAGTATCATTCGCTTTTATTTCATTTTTCAAGTGTTCCTTATTCATTTAATTATAGTCAGATTTTCAGGATTATGTTTTCGGATTTTTGTTTCCCTAACAATAAACATTCGTCTATAATTATTTAATTGAAACGACTAACCGACAAAAATTATTACGTTTCATTTTAATATATTTTGATACAAAATGTGTTCAGCAAGCACATAGGAATATCAATGGATTTTGCTTGTATACAGTCATGTAGTTCAACTTTAGTCACTTTGGTTACTCAAGTCAGTAGTTCGGTTAACGTATGTTGATTAATAATTTAATGATGTACTAAGGTGAGGTTTTTGAATAATTGTCAAATGTTCAGACTTCTCTGTGTTTTACATACGATACAAGGTAATAACACCTATTTGTCTTTTAACATGTTTAAAGTCATAAGAAACGAGTGACCGGTTCTTCCAATTCTTGAACCAATGCATACAAACATCATAAACTTAGTCTTCTGTGCTCGAGTTATACATTTTTTTCGTGTAAATTTCGTATAATTGTAATTTTTTTTTCAATCGGTCAGTGTTGTTGTGAAAATATGGCAGGTAAATAAAGTTCGTGTTTTGAAGCCGAAGTTTAACGATTGTCACCTGTTTGTCAACAATTGATGAAAAATAAACAAAAAGCATGGAAATTGAGCATGTGTTTAACATGTAAATTCAGATAATAGTTTATTTAAGAATTGAATGCTTCTTTTTGTAAATTTATTGGGGTGTAAAAGCCTTGACCGAAGTACATTTTGTATGAAGCGCGGAAGCGCTTCATACTAAAAATGTGCGCACGGTCAACGCTTATACAACCCTATAAAGTTACAAAAAGAAGCATTCAATACTTATAATTACATTTTTTAGCTAAGATCATGAAAACACGAATTTTATAAATTTTGTATATAATTCCACCTTATGTATTAATGCTGTATTTTGATTGGATGAGAGACATGGTATTTTTTACAAATTTCTATGTATTGAGATTTTCTTTTCTCTACCGGGGTATTTGTCATTAGGGAATTCCATGTGCCGGGGAATTTGCTAGCAAATGCCATGGCAGATGGGGAATACCCTAGCAAATACCATGGCAGACGGGGAATACCATGTCTAAAAATAACTCAATGAATTATTTCTATTCTAATATGACAAATTCATGGTCATTTTAAATATACGGTTCCAGATGAAATATTAATGATAAAAAGCATCATTATTGAATGACGTAAAAATTCCGCGAACCTGTGCTTTAAATGACGTCATAAATAAAATTCAACGGAAATGAATTATCAACTGGTCACATAAAACTTGAATCAACTTGTATTATGCCTCACTGAAACTGATGAACTAAGTGTAGTAGTCAGCCGAGAATCAGCAAATTATCACAAAAAGGTCAGCTAGTGAATGTACATAAAAAAATATGATTAGAAATGTTTATACGGTCAATGCAATTTGACAGTGCAAATAGCACAGCGGCAGTGTTTACAAAAATTATACATTCAAGTAGAACTTACATAATATACCTGATTATAATAAACTTACTGGGGTGGAACATTCGGTGGAATTAAACAATTATATCATGCTTACAAGGGGTATTTGCCAAAAATACCGGTTTCGAGGTAATCAAATTTCCCTCGCCTATCGGCTCAGGAAATTTGAACCTCTCAACCGGTATTTTTGGCAAATACCCCTTGTAAGCATGATATATTTGTATATTATTCACCTGTGCACTTTATTGTGGGACCACGTGCTATCATGAATGAAAAGTTGTATTGAGTGATGCAATTGCTTACGGAATAACAAGTGATGTGCCGTTAGCCAATCAAAATAAAGTATTATAATGAAACATATACATCTAATGTAATTATTTTAAGGACATCCATGCGTATTGTGGTCACCGGATTTTTACGAGATGGGTCACACTGAGGTCACCTACCATACGGAAAATATGTCGGGGGAATTGCTTGCTGGAAGGAAGCTATTCAAATAAAGTAAACTTCTTTTAAAAATGAATAAATTAAAGAATTTTCTTCAGAAAAAAGTATATGTACATAAGTTTTATAATGAAAACTATCCAAGGCATTGAGTTATAAAAATCATATGCATTATTTTTTTTGATTTGAGGTTTCTTATGACTTTAACATAAGACTTACATTGTAACAGCTCATTAAAGGTCATTTGAAAAAATTGAAGCAGTTTCTTGATTTTCTGTCTTTTGATTTGAGACCCAAATAATACCCATGCATTTATAAGGTAAAAGTCCGAGCCAGTCTTATCCTGCTATATTTCAGTCAACTTTCTCGAAAAGGAGCTCCATGATCTATCAATATTTTAGCATATTTTGATCGAAAACGTTGTTATTTTTGCAATAGTTGTAAGGATCACAAATTAACCTGAGTAGTTCAAAGTGTTTGACTCTTTTGCTCTCAGGGAAAATTCGACTAGCTGTTATCACTGTTAGATTTAATAACGATTGAGGTGCAAGTTGGAGTGTCAGATGTTTTCTGAGAAATTTATCAAATTATCTAATAATTAATTGTGCTTTTAAATTTGTAAATTGTCGTTTTTTTAAATATAGATGGCTTATCAAATTTTGCACAATGTCACTTTAATATCATTACAAGATATATTCGTTTCAGTATTAACTCAAGCGTAAGCATGTTTTTTTACCATTATTTTTATTCATTTAGGTAACACAGTACATTTTTTAAACTAACAAAATAATTACGTTTTTTTACCCTACTTCTTACACCGTTGTGTTATTCCGAGGCTGTAACATTTTATTGATGGAGGAAACCGAAGTGGCCAAAAAGAACAACAGACCTTCAGTAAAAAGAACCTGATTATCTTTTGGTCTGATTTGATGAGTGTAACTGTTACTTGTGGGACAGGCTTGTTGTACAATGATTCGACCTATTCATATCACTCGGTCACTGAGTCCCTCCCTTCCCCTACCCAAAACTATTGAACGGAGTAATAAATATAAATTAACTAATATCAGTTTATACTGAAAATGGTAAAATCAACACAAATTACTGTAAACCCAACTTTAATTTGACTCGGGACTGACACACAAACAGTTAAAATATAGTGCCCCTCTACTAAAGTAAACGATGTAAAGAAAACAAAACATTGTATATGATCAATTTAATTAATAAATTATTTTTACAGCAGATTGCATCGCATGTGTAGATAAAGATAATATATTATCTATATTGCTAGCTGAACCGTGAAGTCATTATTAAGTAAGATAAAATATCCTCATTTAAGGGTAAACTAGTCCGACAGATAATTTATCTTTTGTCTGTAAGACAATGCTACTTCGAAAGAGGGTAATATACCTTACCCAATAATGACTTTACGGTTTGGCTAGCTACATGTAGCAAGCAAACTGACTAATTATATAACCTTTACCTACACAATCAATGCAATCGGCTGTTAGCACTGATATGTTAACCTCTTTTTAGAAATTTAGCTAATCTTCGTTTGTCCTGTTTGTCCAGTTCATTTGTAATTGATGGCGCAAGGTCTTCGTCGTTAACAGGCATTATAATAATACGCGCTGTTGTCTTGTGACCAGTTCCCATGGTTCCAGTTATTTCAAATCTCTCATCAGCTATTTTAATTGTTGGTGTTTCATAGCGGTATTCCTCTCGCACAAAATTCAAACCTTGAATATTTCTTCCACTGTACATTTGATTGAACCAATTTTGATGAACGCCATAAAATGATTCCGTCAGTCCAATTCCTAACACATTTTTGCTCCACCAAAAACTGTACGGACAATGCCACATGACAACGGCACGACGATCATTTATCAACCATGACGCTACTCCGTAGGTTCCAGAAAACCATGACGACTTGTGAGCTATCTAAAATACATTAGAATATATGTGTTCAAGTAACCACAACGACTTGTTTGCCTTTTACAATACTATAGTACATTAAAATATATTTGTGTTCAAGTAAACCATGGGGACGTATGTGCTATGTACAATACGTAAATATACATGTTGAAGTAAACCATGACGACTTGTAGACTTTTTACAATAAATCAAAATATATGTTGAAGTAAAAATGTTAACCATGACGATTTCCGACTTACGTATAAAACAATAAAATATGTTTTTAAGTAAATCATTCCGGGCTTACTACAATATATATAAGACTATATATAAACAGTAGATGTGGTATGATTGCCAATGAGACAACTCTCCACAAGAGACAAAAATGACACCATACGGACTTCAACAATGGACAAAGCCAATACTACATAGTCAGTTAAAAAAACGAATTACAAATGTAAAATAATTCAAACGAGATGTGTTTCTTTTAACCATAACGACTTTAAATAGACGATTAAGAAATGAACTTCAACGTTATATTCAACATCGTTTTACATGCGTAATATGTATTTAAAATGACAAACTAAAATCTAATCCAGTGTTGCATTGCTAATGTCCATCAGTATATCATCCATCTATACACACGTACAGTGTATGTAATATGCGAAATGTCTAACTTGAAACTATTGGGAGTACATTGTGTTTAAAATAAATATTGACACAGCCCTCCCAGAGTGTACATTTGAGAGAAACGTACCCTAAACATGAGTCTATTTCGTTTATGTATCAAATGTACATGTATATTGTTTATACAAAATTCATACAATAGTTATGAAATTTGACAAAAAACTAAATACTTACAAACTTTTCTCTTGAACCTGGTCTAATCACTACTGGCGAAGACTGCAGACGCCCCATCCCTATAGTAGAATGGGGGTCTTCGAGAGTGAACCTTGTCCAATTTTCAACCTCGATGGCACAGACAACTTTATAGTCATTAGTACTTGACGACATACTAGCTCCAGATGAAATAACAGATCCAGCGACTGTAACAATTGCGCTTATAGTGGCTGGATCTAAGCCTATAGTGTGGGAAATTAACCCTATAAGAAAAACACACAATGTATAAGGCATAATGATAACCCTACATGGCCTTTTTAAATTTCCATTTGTGCTCTTCAGATATTTTAACATTTAAAACAATCACTATGAAGGACGATCGCTTTTCTTGTCTTTAGATTTCTGTAACAAATTCAAAATCCTCTTCTAGTTAACAGAAAAAAAATGCCGCTAAACCGTTCTTTTGTTCCTTATTTTATTTCAAATAGTTTTTTAAAGTATATCATATTTTTTTTAAAGTAAGAACACGTACTTCTACGGATGTTCGTTTCTCCTCTATTTTTAAAGTTTGTCGCATATTCGGAATCCTCTTGTTTTATCCATTTAGTTCACAGAAAACAAAATGCCCGCCAAGCCCTACGTTAGTTCATAATTCTATTTCAAATAGTTTTAAAAAAAATATGAAAAATTATAAAATACACGTACTTGTTATTTTTTTCATTTTTAGTTTTGTATCCAAAGGAATTTACTTTAAATAAATCAAATTAAAACGGTAATAACTGTCCTTTCCTAGATAAGATATATCGGTTTTACACGAGAAACTCCTGGCCACACTAAAACTTTACGACAAAAGGGACGATTTGCGTTTCCTGTTTTTAATTTACCCTTTTTGGATGCTGATGTTCCTTTAGCACCATCTTACGTTGTTTGTGTTTGCACAATTAGTTTTTGATTTTTACAAGTGTTATCGATGTATTACTGTTTAATTATTCAGTAAGGGATTTTTTTACCACAAATTACTTAAATTGAAAATTGGCTGGAAATATTTCTCTCTTTTTTCTTTAAGAGATTGATGAAATGGATTTTATTGGATTTTCAAATATGGCTTTTAATACTATATGCAATAAAATTATGAAAATAAAAGAAGGGATTAGCGGAGTTTTTTAAATTGCATTGCATGGATAGAATCAGAGAGGCAAAATTCAAAAACTAAAGAAAAGAACATCCTTTATTACATGTACAATATGTAGGTTATACGGACATATTGTTGTCCTGCTAGCTACAGTTTCGGCTAAAAAGATGTAAAAATCATCATCATTTGTTCATTCACAATTATACAGCAATGCTTAAAGTCGTATGAAACGAGTGACTGGTGATAAATAATGTTTATACATTGTTGAGTAGTACTACGTCTTATAAAGCATGCATATCAAATCGTTTTGGTGTACACTTTTGGAAATATAACGGTAGATTCTGAACCGGTGATTAAAAGAAAAAACGTGTTCTGTGAACGGAAAGGGTGTCGGTTTTTTGACATTTTTTTTTATATTAAATTTGTACCTGCTAGTACTACCAGCAACACTAAGCTCAGTTTAGCCATTACTGGAACTTCTTCCTGAAAAAAGAAATGAATAAACAATTTTTTTTAAATTTAGCAAGGCTATAGCCGAAATGTCAAAACAGTGCTCATGTAGTATAAGACCGATTTTCATCTCATTTTATTGCATTGTACTATAATACATTGTATTTTGACGATCGCCATTTTCCGTGAAACTGATCACGACGACGTCACGTGTTTCGCGACCGTGAAGTTCCCTTTCGTATTATCACAAATCTGCCTTGAAAATGCCTTGCTTTTCATACGCTCTACCCCTCTTCGAGAACATAATAGGGACCAACAACTCCAATTCGCCGTTTCTGAATCTAATGTGCTCTGGGTAATATTTTCAAAAATGTAAACCAGTCACTCGTTTCATACGACTTTAAGCATTGGTTTATGTTGTGATTTGTTGAAAACGTTCTAAACAATTGGAATTGAGCCAATGACGATACGTCATTTTAATTTTGGTGTACTAACAATGAGATTACCTATAGTCCTATAGATTCTGAAAAGGCGAATCGCAATAGCATGCAGGACTTTTTTCAAGTTGTTTACTGATTCTATAGCTGAATTTTTAGTTTTTTAATTTGCGAAGTTTATCGTCTTTCAAAATCCCAACCTCAGCTTTGGTCCAAAAATAACTTATCAAACCTAAAGATATTCATTTATTAGGTATAATTTTTATAATAAGTTATCAAATAAATTAAAGAAATACAAATTTATAGCAAACCAAATGAAACTTTTCCAAAGAGTTGTCTGCTCTTTACCAAGGTATTTAAAATTTTGCAAGTTTACCTGTCCCATTGAATCAATACAATAGCTATCGTTCTCTGTGTAGTTTATTCAGTTGGACATTTAAATTTCTTCTAGGAGAAATCTATCACTCATTGATTAATTTGCCTGACCAAAAAAATATCTTCTTTGTTGATTGAAATACATGTATAAACTCACATAACCTGCATGTGATACAGTATTTATTCAATATTAATAATATATATTCAATCTGTTCAATATAAGCACTGATTTAATTATAAAAAGTACTGCATGCATTTATGTTTCAAAGAATCTGCATGTTTTTCATGGTTTTTCAGTTATAAAGAATACATTAATGAAGACCTTTATTTAAACATTATCATTTTAAGTTTTAATTTGTGAACAGACTAAAAAAAAAGCAAATTTTAATAGGTAAAATGTTGAAATTTTATCAGAAATCAACTTTTAACTTTTTACAACAGTGTTTATATCAAACAAATTGAAAATGTGTTATTGATTGAATAAATACAACATCACATGCAGTTTTATAATTACTTATTTGTACATGTTTTTCCATCATTGACAGTTCAATTTTTTGTTCAGGTAAATTAATCAATGAGTGATAGATTTCTCTTGCAAGAAATTTAAAGGTCCCAGTGAATAAACTACACAGAGAACAATACCTGTTGTATTTGTTAGATGGGACAATAGAACTTACAACAGTTTAAATCGACAGGTAATTTGCAGGTGAATCTGTGGAAAACTAAGATAGGTTTCGCAATAACTAAAATTTAAATGATATACTCGAGTAGGGGTTTTTGACGCCATAAGCATGTCTCCATGGTTTTTAAATGTATTTGAAATAATTTAACCCATATTCTACAAAAGGACAAAAAAAAAATCGCACAAGTCAAGATGTTGTTTCGAGCATATTTCAGGGCAATTTCTATCTCAAGAAGATTAAATAATTACAATTCACACCGAGTATACGGAAGTCTGTAAAGAAATCCGAATATCAAGCAATTCATGAAAAGTTTGACCCATTTGGTAGGAAAATCTGGATCCGATTTCCACAGAGCATAATGGAACTACAATTAAACAATAAAATGGAAAGATGGGGGGGGGGGGTATGCCTATTTCGAAAAGAATACTCTGATCCACAATTTGATTGAAGAAAAAAAAATTGTAATCAAGCAGATAATAAAAATAAAATCTGAATCAAGATTTGCCCCACGATTCGTAAAAATGTTAAATATGATAGCGACGAATAACTACACCCCCCCCCCCCCCTTTTTTCACTTTTCGAAATTAAATGATAACAAATGAACAAATATGGCCAATGCCGTATTACCCCTAAAAAACTACTCTATGTAAAGACTTTACTGTGCAGTTTTTAAAGTTTTGATGCCTGGCATCCAATACAGTCGGAAACCAGGTTATAAATAGAACAAAAGAATCGATGCTCTTTGTTAGAGAAGGCGATAAAATAAATGTTTACTGTATTGTTAACTATAGTGACAATTTTTTTAAAAGTCAATAGAAACAAACAAAATTGCAATTTTTTTCTCAATTACGAGGTGTTTTTTTTAAAAAACACCATTGGCATAAGTTTTCAATTTATCTAGTTCATTCATTCATTCATATCTTTATTTCCTCTTTACAGAGATTACATGAATTATATAACCATGAACAATACATTAAAACATTAATAACAGGACATATAAATGATAAAGTTGTGAGCAATACGCAATATTTACATATAAATGAAAATGATCATAAACAGTTCAAGAGCAAAAGAGTTTATATCGCGTGCTGTCGATATTACATGTGCTAGCATTTTACTATATTGTTCAATTTACGATTGTATTTGGATGCAGATTGTTTTACATGGATGAAGCAAAGTCGCTTGAATGACTATAAGTCGGGATCACTAAGCATGGTTGAAGGGTTTTTTTCCTAGACAGATTGTATATAAGGAATCATCATCACATTCACTTAGTTCAACATAGAGGTCGAGACAAAAGTGTTCTATTATTAAGTCCATCCAAGTGCTGTGCATATTTGATGTTCACGTACAGCCAAAGCATTCATGTACGAAAACGTCAGTGAACGGACGGTCGCAAATTTCACAAAGTTTGAAAACATGATTTGGAGCGGTAGATATAAGTTTTTGGATAAACAATGCAGTGCGAATTACAGAGCTGTT
Organism: Mytilus trossulus; assembly: GCF_036588685.1. Classification (NCBI taxonomy): domain Eukaryota; kingdom Metazoa; phylum Mollusca; class Bivalvia; order Mytilida; family Mytilidae; genus Mytilus; species Mytilus trossulus. Next base: position 44,867,251 of record NC_086381.1, on the reverse strand, counting down.
CGCGGGGAATTTCCACACATGAGCTGCAGATACGGATTTATGAATATATTTAAACCTCTTAAAGTCATTGTCTGAATTAATGCGAATCAGCCAGTCATTATCATGTTTTGATTCAACTGCATTTCAACTATACGTTTCCATTGCAGCTTATCAGGAAAGTTGCCATCACTCATATAGGTTATAAGAAATTCATACAGATTGTATTTACATAAAATGTTTAATATGTCCGGAATAAATCCAATATGGTTTCGTCCATCTAACAGGCACGAAAAAAGTCTTTGTAGAAAGATTTGTTTTGTAAGACAAGAGTTTTACAAAGTTTTCCAAAGAAATATAGTTTACGTTTTTCAATGTCACAGATTATATTACGTAGTCCAACCATGCTTTCACACATATCTGATCTTGTTGACGTCTTAAACTTTTGTACGTGTTTTACAACAAAATGCTGAAGTCTATTCAGTAATGTGATATCTTGGTTCTTCAGGTCACACCAAACTTCACAGCCATATAAAAAAGTTGGAATTACTACTGACTTGTACAGTTTGACGAGAACTAAAGGATTCGTATTATCGCCTCTTAAATTGACAATTGCATAGTTAAGCAGAACAATTAGATATCAAGTCGACGACATGGGTATCTTTCAAGTTGGATTAAGGTTCATCATAAGGAATTGAAAAATATGGCCGTGTTTACACCTCAAAAATTACTATGAGTACAGACAAACTGGTACATTCAGGAAAGTTTTAAGGCATGGCAGGAACTAGATATATAAAAGTTATATGAAGTCTACGTTTCAGAAAATGAAAAACTTACCTGCATTTTGATGTGCATTTTTTTCCAGTCTGCAGAAGATAGCAAAATAAACAAACACCCGAGTTTCATTTGATACGGTCCACTCAGTTACACAGTTTAAACCTGTTAAATCACCTATTGTTTACAGGTGTGTATTGTCCATCTATTGTCCATTTAAATCAATACTACTCACAACATTGATTATATGAGGGGAGCTTCTCAATCGTTTTCACTACTTAGTTAATTTTTGCACCTTCTGCAGGAACGAAAAAAAATGGATAGCAAAATCTAGAAAAGTTAATAATTTTCTGAAACATAAAATGCATTTAAAATTTATATATCTAGTTCCTGCCATCCCTTAAAACTGTTGCAGGTGTATAGGTTAGTCTGTACTCAGAGTAAAATTTGGGGTGTAAATACGGCCATTTTAGCCAAAAGGTTATGATGAACCTTAAGAAAATGCACAACCTCCGATTTTTTTGAAAAAATTACCACGGACGGAAAACATATCAATCTATTAGTTCAGTAATTTTCGTGTCTGTCCTTCCATTATGTGACTGAAGAGAAAATTCCAAAAAATAGGTAACAATTGTATCGAAAAGAGAAGATCGAGTGCACCTTTTTACGTTAGGGTGTATTTGAGTTGAGAACTTTGTCTTGATATCGTATAAAGTAAGAATATTTCATACATCGTCTCGCTTCAGATTCTAACATTTTTATATATTAAAGCTACAGGTTGACTTTATAACACAAAAAATACTAAAAGATGAATTATATGGGTCAAGTGAAATACCTATCTAATGAGTCACAAAAACAGAGGTGTGTTAGAATAGCTATTTTTTACTGAAAGTACTTGACGACAGTCTTACAGGTTGGATGATGAAAATGCATTTCTTCGAAAAATTATATTTTTTAATGTGTGATAAATAGGGTTTATAGATATGAAACAAAACAAGTGCGAATACATGAAAAATAAAGATCAACCTAAAGACAAGTACAATCACTGTACGTTTTGACTGGTTACTTTCAATTTGCGAATAAAAAGACCCCCTCTCCTTCTTTTAAAAATGAACCATATGGGAAGGCTTAATATGATTGAATTTAGTATCCTTTATTTATTAATCTAGACTTTCTTACCTGTATGTTCTTCTAAGTCCGTTGTCCTGGAAAACAACTTGAGATAAGTGTATCAATTAGTAACACACTAGCTCAATCAGCAATCCTCGGGGTAATCTACTACTCAGCCGAGTTGTAACGAACGACACTACCTTTTGCAAGAATGCTTCGCACGGATAGAGATATAATATATTAGATATCTGATTACGTTAGGCCAAACGAAATAATATTATGTGTTTCAGCTAACGTGCTGGAAAAGGGTAGGTAGGAGGATATATATTTTATTGTTTTGCCAATACTGTGTTAACTGGCTATTTCTAGACGATGGCAATCAATCTGACTTTAACAGTGCTGGTGAAAAATGGCAAACAAATGTGTAAAGGGTAGATAGGATTAGCGGAAACACATTTTTTTAATTGGTCTTACTAGTTTGCTCACAAGTTTTGATTTATTGAAATTCAAATTAAAAAAAAAAAAACTTTTTAGATTATAAAAAAGACTAATTATTATTTTTTTAATAGTTTTCATTATTTTTTGTCGATTCATCTTTTGCTATTATTTGATATATTATCTACTTTTGTTTGGTTTAGGGCTTTTATTTATGTAATTGTTCGATTGTTTGTTTGTTTGTTTTTTCCAACTTCCGGGGTTTGAGATTCTTAATTTTTACCTGATTATATCATTCAAAGTTAAAAAAATGTTGAAATTCTTTAGTTCACTTCTGTTTTGGGATATATCATTTTTCTACTGAGAAAAAAAAAGTCCGAATCTATAACATTTTTTTTTCTCTCGATCACACGGCGTTCCAATTTTACCCAATATATATTATTCAATTTATTTCATTTGACTGGGCGGAGTTTAACCAGTTCGCTCATAATAAACCAATCCATCTACAGATAGGTATTTTAGAATAAACTCATCAATGAAGTGTCCAGTCATTCTTTTGTAAATTCCTTTAATGACACTGATAGGTGATTAGAAATCAGTTATAGTTATAACGGCAATCATCCTTATCACACACATCTTCAAATAGACTGTCCTTATGCAAATTAAAACGTAAGCTCCGCCCGATCAGTTGAAATGACATTGGTAATATGTAATACAAAAAAATATGTAGCTACACACTCTTTTTTTTTGGGGGGGGGGGGGGGGGGGGGGGGGGTGGTCAAAACCAAGAAACAAGAATGTTAGAAAGTAAAAATTGCATTATACATTTTGTACAGGTGTTTCCCCAAGTTTGTTTTTATTAACAATTAACCTATTATAGTAAATTAAAATGATACAATACATCTTCCAAATCCGCGGATGGCTCAGAATCCCAAGGATCAAATAAACGCAAAATACACACAGTGGGTTTGTAAATTCAGGTTCCATTTCCACGAAGCAATATCAGCCGTGTGAATCGGATATACACGTATAAAACCAAGGATCTGCATTTTCGTGTAATTACTTCTCGGGTTTCGGATCGAGAAACCCTTTTTGGATAAGAAATCTTCAACTGAAAAACAGTTTGTGTGATCTCTATAATAATGGCCGTATTTATGCTTGTTGCAAGGCTAAATTCATGTTTCAATCCAGAATAAATACCCTCATTTTCGAGAAGCATTCAAAGCTTCACGCCCTTTATCCGGTCCTGAACATGTTTGTAATATTTGCCACTGAGCGTTAAATTAAGAACAATCAACCAATCATTTTAAAACATTCACAACTTGATTTCCAATTGCTATTTCTGTTTTTTTTTCCATTTTACACAACCTACCAATTAATATCATGTATAGATATAGATACATGTACAAATGTATATGTTTCTCGCCCTGAATGTACACGACATATTTGCCACTGGACATTGATCAGTCGTTTCTAATAGAAATGATTGTTAGGGCTAACTTGCACCTTTATTGATAATTTACCAATAACGAGTTTTGAAATTACACAGGTACATGTATAATTTCAAATTGGAAATTTATGAACAAGGAATTTGGAAAAAAACAAAATTACAAGTAACAAATTGACAATTTACGAATTAAGAATTCTTACCCCGTTTGCTTTCCATATTGGGTGTGAAAACAATTTGTATAATTAAAAAAAGAAAAGGAAAAGAACCCTGAAAATCAAAATTGATCCTGAATCTATAACTCATGTTTTTAACAGAATGCTAAACAAAAACTCTATAAAAACTGTTAATGTAATGCCCTTATTTTAGAACTAGTCTTTTAAAGATACATTTTTTAATGCAAAAAAAAATGGTCGAGAAATTGAATGAATGTCAACCTATGGAAATAAACTCATCTTAATTGATTAACGGAATCTTTCTGCACGAGTAAATCACGAGCTTCAACGGGTACTTTTTAATCGATTTATTTTTAAATCAGTCAGTGCGTACAAAGGCCAGCGAAGAGGTAAGTGCTTTGTAATTTGACACACTATTATAGAACGAAGAGGGAATAACGTCGATGTAAATTGCAGATATATTTTATGTTATGTACTAGTTTAAGGTTCACCATAACTGTATTTTGAAATTTCGTAGAAATTCAAAAACAGACGGTAGACATATTATATAGTTCTATTATTGTCATATCCGTATGGATAAGAGCAAGAATACATTCTTATAATTGAAAATAACTCAAAACATTAGGGCTCATAAAAAGGAATTAAAAAATATGACCGCGTGTACACGACGAAATCCACTATAAGTACAAGCAAACTGATGCACAGGTCTACAAAACGTTTCCATGTGGATAGGGTTGTATCATAATGTATGTACTCAAGAGTAAACTTGCAGTGTTAATACATCCATATTAGTCAAACGTTTATCATAAACCTTATAGGACAACAACTAAGCAATCGGACAAATAATATATAGAAATGGGGGAAGGATCCAGAGCCGCTGCCTGAGTAGACAATGGATGTTAATCAACTTGCAATACATCATTATAAGACACATGTGTGCATGTTGTACTGAAAACGCTTAACATATATTTGCCACTGGACGTTAATGAACTTTTAATGCATCTTTATGACACACCGTCACCAGAGTACTGGACATGCATGACATATATTTGACACTACTGGACGTTAATCATCTTGCACTGCATCATAATGACACACAATTGTGCATGTCGTCTTGAACACGCACCATATATTTGACATTGGACTTAAAGCAATTAAGGTTCATGTGGACCCTATGGCTAAAATGGCCGTATTTTCACCTCAAAATTTTCTATGAGTACAGGCAAACCTGTGCATCTGGAAAAGTTTTAAAGCATAGGCATGCCCTAGATAAATAGAATTCAAATGCATTGTACGATTTTGAAAATTCATAACTTAACTGGATTTTGCCGTACACTTTTTTTCGTCTCTACAGAAGATGATAAAATTAACAAACAGTTGAGTTTAACTTGATATGGTCCACTCAGGTACACAGTTTAAATAACCAATTATTGTCAGGTATCTATTTTCCATCTAATGTCCACGTCAATTAAAAATGCTTACTTTAATTTTTACCTGTGGGGAAGTTCTCAAACCTGTTTCCAAACTTAGTTTGTTTTGGCACCTTCTGGAGGAATGAAACAAGTGCACGGCAAAATCCTGGTAAGTTTTTCTTTTCTAAAACACAAAATATACTTAAAATTCATTTATCTAGGGCATAGTATGCCTGAATTTTTTTTACAGATGCGCAGGTTTGTCTGTACTCAGAGTAAATTTTGAGGTGAAAATACGGCCATTTTAGCCATAGGGTCCACATTAACCTTAACACTACGTTTGTGTGAAAGTAATAGATTTGTTTCAGGTTTTCGAATGACATTATTTTGATATTAAATGCGTCTGTTGAATAAACTGTGTTTGTTTATAATGCATTGAACATGGCACTAAAGAGACTAATGAAAGCTCTTCCTACTTAATATTTTGTGTTTTAACGTAGCTAATCGTTTTTTGTTTTAGGGACCGTTTGACCAGACAGAATCAACATGGAATCGTCTTTTTCTTTATTCCTTGTTGTATTGGTTGGTGAGTATACATACCGAAATGATAAACCTCATTTTAAACATCTTAATTGCGTTATACAATTAGGGGTCAATTAGTACCGGTCATCTAAAACAGCTGACCTCAGAATAACCGATATTAACCTGAATATTTAGCTTTATTTTAGTTCTTTTTTTTCTGTTCTTCAACCTTTGTGTGATTTTTTTATGCCCTATTTTCATGCCTCATTTATGGGCATTATGTGATCTGCTCTGTGCGTCCGTTCGTCCATTTGATCGTTCGTCCGTCTGTATGGCTTAAGGTTAATGTTTTTTTTTCAAGAGAGTTTTTGATGAAGTTGAAGTTCAATCAACTTGAAACTAGGTACACATGTTCCTGTGATATGATCTTTCTAATTTTAATATCAAATTAGAGTTTTTACAACCTATTGCATTGTCCACTGAACATAGAAAATGATAGTACGATTGGGGCATCCATGTACTATGAACACATTGCTGTTTTATTTTTTTTTGTATATGATTTGATGGAAACTTGCTGCATCACTACATTCTTTGATATAGCTATCCGTTAACAAAATATGTATAGCCAGAGATTATCAATATTTTGAAATCTGACTGGTAGCAACTTGTTCAAAGTACTGAACTGGATACAGGACTGGTGTTCGCAGGATCAGCGATTCTGCCTAACATTCTTACATTTTTTATTTATCCTGCTACTCTGCTCGAAACAGGAGTATTAAATAGCTGATATTTTAAGGCACTAAAACATGTATTGTCTATATACATGTAACTGTGTAGGCTTATAGCGATTTAATAATAAAAAAAAAGATTAAATGCATACGGATTGCATTCAATTTGTGAATTTTGATGGTTTTGGTTGAAAAGAAATTTAAAGATTTTTTTAATAATACCATAGACTTTGTTCTATTGAAAGAAAAATTCTCAATTTATCTATCATGTTTAAATCCATCTCTTTTTATTATGATATCCCTTTCTTGATTACAACTGTTTAAAGTATTATAAAACATTTTAATGAGATATTTAATACTTCCCATGCCAAACGTTATCTAATATCAACTGCTATGACATATTGTACATGTTCACTAAAGAAACTTTAGGCCATGTGAATGATAATTGTGATACGTGTAAAACTTTCCAGGCGGACACTCTTTCGTACGACACTATTAGGTTGGGATATTGCATGTTCAAATGAACTCCTTTTTTGCTCATATGGCGTTAAGGGCCAAGCGAGCCTTTCTCATCACTTGGCATCCGTTGTCCGCCGTCGTTAACATTTACAAAAATCTTCTCCTCTGAAACTACTGGGCCAAATTTAATCAAGCTTGGCCTAAATCATCATTGGGGTACGGTATCTAGTTTTAAAAATGTGATCATTCGGCAAACCAACCAAGATAGCCGCCATGGCTTTAAATAGAACATAGGTGTAAAATGTAGAATGTTGCTGATACATGTATCTTTGAAATCAAAGCATTTAGAGCAATCTGATATGGGTAAAGTTGTCTACCAGGTCAAATCTAATTGTCCTGAAATGTCCGTTGTTGGGTTGCTGCCCCTAAATCGGAAATTTTAAGGAAATTTCGCAGTGTTTGATTATTAACTTGAATATTATTACAGATATAGATGAACTATAAACAGCAATAATGTTCAGCAAACTAAAGAAGTAATTGTCCTTTATAGTAAATTTTTAACCATTTTTTTGGGGGTAATTTTTTGTAATGTTACAAAATCCTCTCCTCTGAAACTACTGCGGGTAATATGCAGTTTTTGGCTTATATTTCTAGAATTAAAGAATTTAGAGCAAAGTAGAAGGTCCGGTAAGGGCAGATTTTGGCCTGAAATTTCAGGTTCATCTGACGAAAGAGAAGATTTTACAGTCCAATTAATAACTAAAGTAAAGTTAACATTTTAATAATTTTGTAAAACTGCTATATTTTGGGGCTAAAAAGGGGTCTTACTGGACCTACTCTTTGACGTAGGTAACATGTTCAGTAGGTTAAAAATATGTCCTGAAATTTTCAGACGAATCAGACAAACTGTTGCTAGTTTGCTGCCCCTGAATTAGCAATTTTACTGAAATTTTGTTGCTTTGCGTTATTATTTTGAATATTACTGAAGAAAGAGATAATTTGTAAACATCAATGAATTAAATGTTCAGCATAGTAAGATCTACAAATAAGTCAACATGACCAAGAAGGTCAAGTGTCCCCCTATAAGGAGTTATTGCCCTTTAAAGTAAAATGTAATACTTTCCCGTAAATTTTGGTAGTCTTCTACTTTAAAACATTATTCTGAAACAAATTTAACCAAACTTGGCCACACATAAGCATTAGCCTAAGCAGTGGCGGATTAAGAGGGGGGCGTAGAGGGCGTACGCCCCCCCTTTACGCGGACTTTTTTTTTTTTTTTTGGAAAATTATTAAACAGACTAGACTTCGTGAACTTAGCCATATCCCGAGTATTTAATTTTTATACGACAATTCTTTACTTATCAATATATTTTTCGCTGGTATTTACTGATTGTCAAAGTCATGTGATTTGCTATGGTGGAGTTGACCAGTGCGTTAAAAAAACGGCACACGGTCATTTTGAAATTCAAATTACAGTAATACATTGCTTAGGCTGATGATGTCATGACAATCAGGAAATCTCCAAAGCGACACGGGATTGAGCAAGAACGTATTGACTTCTATTTCACTATTCTACCAAACAGAAAGAAATATTAAATACTCTATAGACTATTACACTTTCATGAAAAAAAAGTTCCACAAAATTATTTACCTACGAAAACATGTTTAACCCCAAATGCCCAAGCTTATTTTATAAATAAAAAAGTTGAATAATGATCCCCAGTCACCCCGCCGCATTTTTTCGCCTGTTCCAAGTCAGGAGCCTCTGGCCTATGTTACTCTTGTATTATTTTATTTTTAGTTTCTTGTGTACAATTTGGAAATTAGCATGGCGTTCATTATCACTGAACTAGTATATATTTGTTTAGGGGCCACGGAAGGACGCCTCCGGGTGCGGGAATTTCTCGCTACATTGACCTGTTCGTGACCTTCTGCTGTTGTTTTTTCTATGGTCGGGTTGTTGTCTCTTTGACACATTCCCAATTTCCATTCTCAATTTTAGTATAAGCTCTAGAAAAATTTCAAGTCTCAGGAACGAAACCATTTGATTTGAGGAGGCATTTTGAGATATTTGAGAGAGAAAAAAATGACTCCGATTCTTGCCTAAAACAAGAATTCTGGCCGTATCTGGATTGAAAACAATAGTCTTATCCACTTTTTTGCTATTAAAAACGAAAATTTCCAACAAAATTATTAAGCATGAAATGAACATGATCAATAAAAATGGCGTAATTTTTTTGTGGCCGGGGTTTGCTTGCTTACTGGAATGTCTGTTTCACCGGACTGATATATATTGCATACTTTTTCAAGACCAGACTGTAACCTGCCTACTGGGTGTGAACTTAATGTCTCCATTTGTGGACCGTCATTCTAACTTCGTTGTCATTTCAGACACTTTCGTTATCTTTTGTGGATTTGGAACCCCTCACTTCGGTTCTCTATGTTATATGTTGGGTGAAACATATCAATCAAACAGTTGGATAAAAACTGCTTGTTTGTCTTTTTTAACTCGTGTCGGTCGTATTGTAAATTGAGTCGAATTTCCATGTCTATTTTTTACTGACAAGTCCTACATCAAATATATCAGTACATAGCTTTGGATTAATAAGTCTATCATTTTATGATAGACAATTAATAGGTAGAATACAGCATAAAAAATGTCCAATCCTTACACTTTACAGCAACTATAAAATATACATGCCCCAAGCACTTATTTTATGATTTTTAGCCCAAAAAGGGTCCCAAAAATTTTTAGCCTCGCTCCGCTCGGCGAAATTTAAAATCTTCGCCCCACTTTCCAAAATCCTGGATCCGCCCCTGCTAATGGTATTTAGTTTTATAAAAAAAAAACATGTGTCTAATGATCCTGTTTGCAAATCAACATGGCAGGCATGGCTTAAAATAAAACATGAGGGATGGGGTGGGGCGCAGTTTCTGACTTTTATCTCGAAAACTATTATAGCAAACGTACAACGATTGGATTATTTCATGCATCAGTTGTTTACTAAAAATATCATGACTGTGAGCGACAAAGGATCATTGGAGCCTCTAGTTAACTTCAAACTAACAAAAAGACATATCATTGTGTCCACAGCTGTTACGAGCCTGCAAATTTACTGAATTTCTAAAATGTTTCGTTTCTAATTGTTTACATTCCATAGGATCAACGTTATACTCTTCAGCTGTGAGAATTCCAATTAATTGGGCCGACTTGGGGGTGACTGCAGCCTCGACTTCAATAGAATCGGGAGCTACTATGATGGGAGCCGAAGCCAATTATCGTGTTGTGTGCACAATTGAAGTAGAAAATTGGACAAAATACAACCTTGTCAATCCTCATGCTACCATTAAGAAAGGTGAATTACAGTCATCTCCAGTTTTAATCAGACCTACACTTCGAGAGAAATTTGTAAGTTTTGTAATCACATGTAATCGATAATAGAAATGATAAAATTATGAAATCAAAATCAAACGCCCAATCATAACAAATGAATAGATAGAATCCGTCATACTCCTGACTTGTCACAGGCATTTCTTGTGTTTTCTGTGTAAAAAATGACGAATTAACCCTACTAGTTTTAAAGCAAGCCCAACCTCTCACTTGTATGTAATCAGTCAAAGTAATTGCATGTTATCAATGACTGTAATCACATATAATTCATAAGTGCAATCACGTATAAGATTTTGTAGTATTCGATTTCTATCGGGGATTTTTTTTTCGTCATATTTGTTAACATCGGTAGTTAAGGATTATGTACCCCTGTGTTGACTCAATGCTAAACATTTTATGGAAAATCCACAACCTTTCCCTTGTACTCTCATATTTGGCAATTTAGTGCCTCATAGATAGAGGACTAGTGTATGCAGTGCTAGCAATGATTTCATTTAAACAAGTTTATAAATTTAGATATTGGTGAAATCGAATATAAATATGGACCAATTTGAGTACCACTATGCTCCCAGTATAAATACATGTACTTCATATATATACATTGATATAGGAAGATGTGGTGTGAGTGCCAATGAGACAACTCTCCATCCAAATAACAATTTAAAAATTAAACCATTATAGGTTAAAGTACGGCCTTCAACACGGAGCCTTGGCTCACACCGAACAACAAGTATATATATCAAACGATAATAATATCAAAAACGAGTACATTTAGTGATTTAATTGCAATATTTGATCTTGATACATGTACCTGAGGATAACGAAAATCTTTTTTAATTGAGTCAATAACTTTTATGTAAATTTTCTAAATATATAATCTCTCTGCTTAATAGCACTATATTTTCTTTGGCTTCAATCCTTAACATTTAGACCGTTTTTTTTAGCAGTAGAGTGTTCGTCTCGAATGCGGGAATTTACCCCGGATTGGTCAAACAAAAACAAAGAAGTGTATTTACGGCTTCTAGCTCCGCTAATAACACGTGACTTTGAAGAGCAAGAAGCAGACCAGTCATAATAATGTGCCCGGGTATTACGGAGTATTACTTGAACTAGTACGTTACAAATCTAGCTACAGCTTGACTGCGGGGTACACATCAGGTGAAAATGCCTGTTCCAATTATAACATTAGATTTGTTTCATTAAAATGCGTTTTCTGATTGACTAACATCTATCTTAAGTCATTCTAAGAATAACATTAATTTCGAAATGAATTGTAATATCAATGTTGACACAAGTTTCCACAATAAACTTGATTGCAATCGTGTATTTATGATCAAAGCGAAAAAAAAATCATAATATACATGTACGTAATGAATGCCTTTTATTAGTAATTTCATATAAAAGCATTCACAGTGCGCATATTTTTGCTTATACACCCGTATGAATTTACAAAAAGGAACATTCAATTTTTAATAAGAAAGTTCTTGATCTGAATATCCATATATGAGTCATATATCATCTAAACATAAAGCCTTATAGCTAAAAAAAAATGTAGATACAATATATCTTTTAACTGACAATTATTTTCCAATTTGTAGACGGCACATAAATCCTATTGGGGATTTTCCGGAACGTACGGAGTGGCATCATGGAGAATAGATGATGGGGAGGGACGACGAGCAGTTGTTATGTGGAGCTGCCCGTATAACTTCTGGTGGCACAGTAACCATCTCGGTGTTGGATTGGCGGAACCATATACTGAGCGTCACCGTGATTGGTTTCACCAAATGTACAACGATAACGAAGGAAACGACAATGGCTTGAGATTTGTGACATCTCGTTATGATAAACAAACACCTACGATAAAAACAAACGATGGAAAGTTTGAGATAACAGGTATCATGGGAACAGCTCACAAAACAAAAGCTCGCGTTATTGTCCGACCGGTATTCGAAGATGATCTAGCTCCAAATATATCGGACGCATTACGTAAACGAAACTTAATTTAATAAATGTTCATGCGTGCTTTGATTTCATTAGTCTAAAATAGATTAAATGTACGCATAGTATAGAGTTCTATGTTAATTAAAATGTTACGGTCATGGACTTGATTGTTCTATTGAAGCTGGTTTTACTTACGTTCTATTTGAACTGGTTTTACTAATGTTCTATTTGAGCAGATATTACTAATAAAAGTGAGATTGGAACTGGGGAACGTTTCAAAGAGACAACAACCCGACCATAGAAAAGACAACACCAGAAGGTCACCTACAGGTCTTCAATGTAGCAAGAAATTACCGCACCCGGAGGCGTCCTTCACCTGGCCCCTAAATAAATATATACTAGTTCTGTGATAATTAACGCCATACTCCAAATTGTACACAAGAAACTAAAATTAAAAATAATACAAGACTAACAAAGGCCAGAGGCTCCTGACTTGGGACAAGGCGCAAAAATGCGGCAGGATGAAACATGTTTATGAGATCTCTCCCCTATACCTCTAGCTAATGTAGAAAAGTAAACGCATATCAATACGCACATTAAAATTCAGGTCAAGTGAAGTCCGAGTCTGATGTCAGATGATGAAACCAATCTTCTATTTGAGCTGGTTTTACCAATGTGTCATTTGAGCTGGTTTTTCTATTTGAGCTGATTTTAGATGTACTAATGTTCTATTTGAGCTGGTTTTACTAATTAGCTTAGTCTTTTATAAACCTATAAAGTTGAATGGTGAAGTTGAATGGATAGATGCGTTTTTACTGAACTACATGTCGAGTTCGTTTATACAAAATGGTTTTGTAATGTTTTTTATGCGAAATCTTGAACTCTGAGAATTATCTTTACAAATTGCCAAATTTTTGATATCTTGAGAGCCTTAACCCCTTCCTGTTCCCATCGGTACTCTGGTACCGATGGGCTATATTTTTGGGTAACTAACTTGCGCAAAGTATTGAATCTTTGACATTTGTTGACGTACAGAAGTGGTTGATGGCTCAAATCAATCCCCTATATCACAGCTGTGTGATTAGTGGTGCCTAAAACTTCTTCCGAGTACGGTTTGGTATCAAATCGTCCCTAACGGACAACGTTTTCTCCTGTAAAAACCGTGGTTTTTTTTTTGATTTGAACTTAATATTTCCGTCGAGTATGGGAAAATAAACTGTTGATTTTAGGGGCAATATGACTTTTTTTTATTAACTTCGCCCTGTATTTTTGAGGGAAACTATTCAAAGTATGATTTAAACTTGTACTTAAGTGAAAAAAGTGATTGAAAGTGTACCAACGCAATCATTTACTTGAAATGCACTCTCAATTTGTGGTCATTTCTTTCCAAATTAATTGAAAAAAAGACAAAAAAGACAAAAAGTCATGAACTTTTTTTTTTCGAAGTTGAAATAGATGTAACAGAACATTGTTTCTGATGTGCCTGGTTATGGAAATGTCGAAAACACTTTTGTTCAAATAAAGAAACCGGTAAAAGTCTAGAAAAAAATGGCAGACTAAAGTATGATATCATCCTATATTTGCTCAAAATAATGGGTTTTACAACAATTATATGTTATATCGAGACTTAATTTCTAAACGAAAACAGTCAACAGGCTGATTATTTGATTACTTTCACTTCGTTGCTTTATGAAAGAGTTAAGTATTAAAATTTCGATATATTAAACTGGAACTCCCGTGGTCGAGTGGGAAGCTGTCCTAGCCCATAGCAGGAAGATTGCATGTTGGAACCTCAAAGCCGGAGATGAAAAAATAATTTCCTATATTAAATGAAACTTAACTTAACTTTACTTTCAATTTCAAAAAGAGGGTCATGAATACATACAAAAGTCAACTTAAAAACAATGTTTGTATGTTTTTAAAGAATATGTGTCTTAATTGCACACCCCCCCCCCCCCCCTTAAACTAAAACCTCATAGGCCCAAAACACCAAAGTAATTATTGGTAATTCATTGAATCTTTACTTTCAAAGTCAAAATTCTATGTGCTGCTTGGAAAAAACATAATTTAAGCTAAAATTTGTGTCAAGTATAAGATTTTGACGAAAAAACGGCTGAAAACCGTTATTTTGCATGTTGCGGGCATCCACGTTTGGGGGGTATATAGCACGTATTTCCTCCAACTATACCATAATGGTAACTTTCCTGTGTCTATCAGACTTAGGACATTGCTTTGACACTTAAACTTTATCCTATTAGTCCTTATAAAAGTCTCCACACGACCTTTTTCGGAAGACTTTTGTATTTTTTTACTTTTTTTCGCAAGTCACGTGACTTTTGGACAGATAACACGTGACTTCAAAAGACAAAATTTCTGATATATTATATTTTTTGAAATATTTTATCATTTATCTCTCAAATGGACCTAAAACGACCTTTATGTAAGCCTCAGTGCGAATTCTATATGCGATTGAACTTTGATAGTGTCTTTCCATAAGTTTACGTCCAATTTGGCGGAACGTGAAAGGGTTAAGCTTTTTGACGAAAAATCCTCAATTTGATTAAAACAAATAAGGTACTGTTCTGGGGCCTGTACAGTATGACAACTGTTTACATATTCAGTAGACCTGCTATAAATTAGATAATAGGCGAAAGATACCGTAAGAACATTCAACTTCGTAAGTCGAAAATGAACGGTCTATTTTTACAAATTGTGACTTTGATGGAGACGACTCTCCATCCAAACTCTCCATCCAAGTCACGATTTGTAAAAATAAACCGTTTATTATTGGCACTCATACTACATCTACTTATTTCTATATACGCCATGGCTTTAAAAAAAAACCAGACATACAGTCACTGTACACAAACCACATTATAGAAAATAATATGAAAACTAAAGACTAAACACACGAATACCGAAACACAATAATTAAGGTAGTCCAAGGCACTCAAAAAGGATGAAAATATCCTTTCTAAGTTGTGGTACAAGACCGAGTCGTGTTATATAAATACGGTACCACCGCTTCTAAGGAGAACATGTCTTGTCATGTCACCTCTATGGTTCTGCTAATCTCCTACTTTTCTTTTATTTCATATATTTTAAATACAACACTTGAAACAAATAAGAAATCCTTCTTATTTTTGCTCATACATTGTAACTTGTGATTGAAAAAAAGGTTCCAATGTCCAAAAAAGAGGACAAGCAATTACTAAAGGACATTAAAACTCACAGGTTGAAAATAAACTGACAACGTCGAGATGAGGGACACAATTTTACACAACAAAAACCAAAATATAAGATGCCCTACCAAACACCGCGGTTAACCAGAATACATGTATCTAATGGGGTATTTCGCAAGGCAATGGTAAAAAAAAATCAATAATACACTGACATGTGCGGAGCAATTATATATGACAACAACATACAAGAGCACAGCACACAGCAGTACACCAAAACAAAACATAGAAAACTATACACTGAACAACATAAACGTAAACAAAACCAGGAGGAATCTTATGTGGTTCGTATATCAAATGGATTTTGCTCCATATGTGCGGCAACCGCTTTGTAGCTCGCGATAAGTCTAAGTCAACACAAGTTGGAAAATATCTGTCGTCATCTTTGAATTAGATTTCCATAACTGCCCAACCAACTCGTGATAACGTCCGTTTAAATTGGAAAGGAATGATTGCAACTTGACTATTTTTAACTCTTGGATTTATAACTTCCTTTTGAGAAACATACCTATATATATATATATATACAACTAGTCTAAACATCAACCCAACAATGTTTGATCTGTAAATTTGCTTTCGCAAATTTTTGGTTCTTCCCTCGCCGGGATTCGAACCCATGCTACTGTGATATCGTGACACCAAATCGCCTGCACTGCAGCCGTCCCGCTAGACCACACGACCACCTGGGCTCGTGGTACTTATGAATATAATTATTTTCTGTGACTGTATCTTACATTAATTTGTAGGATCCTTTACTATAGATAATTTAGCTGATCTGTAACAATAACATCTTCATGCCTTATATATCATGTACTGTAGTACGCCGCTAGATTAAAACTGACGTGGAAAGGTAACATATGGCCACCGAAAGCTCTTTTTTTTGAGAGCCCAGGTGGTCGTGTGGTCTAGCGGGACGGCTGCAGTGCAGGCGATTTGGTGTCACGATATCACAGAAGCATGGGTTCGAATCCCGGCGAGGGAAGAACCAAAAATTTGCGAAAGCAAATTTACAGATCTAACATTGTTGGGTTGATGTTTAGACGAGTTGTATATATATATATATAATTTTTCGTTCTTCCCTCGCCGGGATTCGCTGATATATATATATATATATACAACTCGTCTAAACATCAACCCAACAATCACTGTGTCTAAACCACACCGGCAGAATTTGATCGGACTCGATGGTATCTAACGTCCGGCACAATGACGGAACATCAATAGACAGAAGAAAGATAGGTTTCTCCTTATTTTCTTATTTTTTTAATGATATCGAAGAATATATATACATATACAACTATTTTCTATTGTGAGATGCAATATTTTCTACAACCGTTCTATATTAACGGAGAAATAAGTCAAAATGCATGTCAAAATGACGAATTGAGTGAACCTTGCCTCGAAATTGTTTAATTTCTCTTTAAATTGTTCACATCGTACGGAAAGAAAGGTACGGGAAGATAGATACTGACACAGAGATTGAAAAACTAGTCATTATGAGCATCTCAATACTTGTATTTATGTGTATGGAACGAAAGAAATGGGTCATATCAAATAAAAATACACCGGTTTCGTCATTGTTGTTTACTACACAACACCCGGTTTCGTCTATATATATCACCCGGTTTTTTTGGTTTTTTTTAGTACCAACAATTTATGAAAAGCAACGTTAACACGGATCTGAACATTGTCTTTCGAAAGAATTTAAATATATATGTATTATAAAGTAAACTTGGCGTGTTTACATTTATTTACATAGGTAATTATAGTACTACACATTTTCCTAATGAAAGTCGTATCCGTTATTTCACTGATCTTCAAACTAATTTTAAATAGAATATAAATACTCAATAGCAAACACTGAAATCTAATTATTTTTTTAACATTAAGATTATGATATTTTTTTTATATAGGTTTTGAGATACATTGCAGTATGTGACCCCCCTTTTTTTGACAAAGAAAACCTAATTAACGCTTAAAAAACAAAATTTAAAACATCACCTTAAAGTATGCAAAAGTTAAGATTTATATTACTAAGAAGTGTGTAAAGTTTGATGCAATAATGATTAACCATTTTGAGGTATGGCGCGACATGTTAAAAAAAACACTCCTGTTTTACTTACAAAGTTCTGTAACTCAAAAAGATTTAATTTGATTTTCACTAAAAGGTTTACAAATCGTTTGACCATTTCAAGAAATAACTTTGTTAAGTTTCATGAAAACTAGATAAGCTGTTCTCAAGTTACGGTGCGACATGTTTACGCTGGACAGAAAGATAGACGGATAGCTAGACGGACGGACGGACGGACCGAATGACTGATAGATGAAGGAACGGACGGATGGAAGGACGGATGGACAGACGGGTGTATACAATAATACGTCCTGTCAAAATTGGGATGGGCGTGTAAAAACGCAAAGAAATGAAAAAAAAATCGTAATTAAAGGTCAATAAGTTTTATTAGGATATCGGCCAAGTCGATTTATTTGTATATTTGCCTGCCTTATCATTTTCCTATATAACTTTAATATATGTTTGAGAAAAATGTATAGAAGTCGATAAGAAGAACTTGATATTCGGCATTTATTATAATAAACATAATCCAACTCACATAATCCGATTACCCGGGTGTCCCTGTTTTCTCATTTCTTACAATATTTTAATTCGTTATACACTTTATAAGATAAGTGGCGAATCTAGATGACGTATAGGTTGCACGCCCCGACCCCACCTTCGGTTGCCAAAACTATATTGATTCCTGTATTTAACGATTTTGTAAAGCAAAAAATAATCAAAATATTGTTCGACTCGCTACGCTCGGCGGTATGTACAAGTTGTTCGAAATACGCCCACTTTGAAATAAACTGAATCCGTCTGTCCGTATATATTGTCAAAATATATTGATCAACGTCAGTGTACGATCATCATAACACAATGGCGACAGTACAGACTCGTTTTTTTTAATAATGTTAACAAAATAATTATTATTGAATTTTATCGATGACCTGAGACTATTATACTAATTTGTACATAGCATAGTTACAATTTGTGATAAATAAATTTTATTTTAATGCATGGTAGTTGTCATCCTACATTCTATGTCGATTATGCATGCATATACATTTGTCTTATCATCAACGTTTATCCTTAAGAAGATATATTTTTAACGATGGTAGAAAAGATTACATACATGGAATGATTAGATTACTTATAAAGGTGTCCATTCTTTTGTGCGAGAAAATAACATATCAATTGTGTGTTTCGATTTTTAAGACCGTAAACTTTAATTTCAAGTTTAAACATGTTCAACATATTTTCCCATAACTCATATAGAAAACGCATATTTAAAGAGCTTTAATCTCAATATGCTGTTAAAAAAGTTCGGAATGCAAAGTAAAATTAAAATATTTGAGTTCTATAAGAGTAGGAATTTGCTTATTATTTATTTGAATCTGAGACTCATATAAATAATAAGCCGCTGTCCGGTGAACGAACTTGTTTTCGAACGACCCACAAAACTCCTTTTGAACTCTGAAATTAAATAATCAATTATAATGTAATGCGATTATGATTTTTTTTATTTGACCAAACCGGGTTATGCATTTTGAAATCTATGACGAAACCAGGTTGTATACATTGACGAAACCGGCCAGTTCCATTTTGACATGACCCATTTCTTTCGTTCCATACACAGAGTTACAATTATTGAGATGCTCATAATAACTAAATTTGCAATCTCCGTGTTAATATCTATCTTCCCGTACCTTTCTTTCCGTACAATGTGAACAATTTAAAGAGAAATTAAACAATTACGAGGCAAGGTTCACTCAATTCGTCATTTTGACATGCATTTTGACTTATTTCTCCGTTAATATAGAACGGTTGTAGAAAATATTGCATCTCACAATAGAAAATAGTTGTATATGTATATATATTCTTCGATATCATTAAAAAAAATAAGAAAATAAGGAGAAACCTATCTTTCTTCTGTCTATTGATGTTCCGTCATTGTGCCGGACGTTAGATACCATCGAGTCCGATCAAATTCTGCCGGTGTGGTTTAGACACAGTGACAATGTTAGATCTGTAAATTTGCTTTCGCAAATTTTTGGTTCTTCCCTCGCCGGGATTCGAACCCATGCTACTGTGATATCGTGACACCAAATCGCCTGCACTGCACCCGTCCCGCTAGACCACACGACCACCTGGGCTCTCAAAAAAAGAGCTTTCGGTGGCCATATGTTACCTTTCCACGTCAGTTTTAATCTAGTGGCGTACTACAGTACATGATATATAAGGCATGAAGATGTTATTGTTACAGATCAGCTAAATTATCTATAGTAAAGGATCCTATAAATTAATGTAAGATACAGTCACAGAAAATAATTATATTCATAAGTACGTCTGAGTCAGTGACAACCCTACAACAGATGTATCCATCGGATCGCCACCAATGATGGTGATACATGGCTGTGTACATAATGTATATACAACTCGTCTAAACATCAACCCAACAATGTTAGATCTGTAAATTTGTTTTCGCAAATTTTTGGTTCTTCCCTCGCCGGGATTCGAACCCATGCTACTGTGCTATCGTGACACCAAATCGCCTGCACTGCAGCCGTCCCGCTAGACCACACGACCACCTGGGCTCTCAAAAAAGAGCTTTCGGTGGCCATATGTTACCTTTCCACGTCAGTTTTAATCTAGCGGCGTACTACAGTACATGATATATATGGCATGAAGATGTTATTGTTACAGATCAGCTAAATTATCTATAGTAAAGGATCCTACAAATTAATGTAAGATACAGTCACAGAAAATAATTATATTCATAAGTACGTCTGAGTCATATTCCTATATATATATATATATAATGGAAATACAAGCCCTGTGTCAACTTTGAGAAATATTCGATATATAGGTGCTGCTTGAATGTTGCTACATACATGTATGAGATTTTATTTTAAAAATATGAATAATTTATTCCTAAGCATTTCGAAAAATACTATGTTTTATCTAAATTTTCAAATGTATGTTAAATACAACGTCTCAATGTAGCAGTATTAAAATGTATATGTACGAACGGACGGACGGACAGGCTTTCTAGCAGATGCGGAAGTAATGGACGAAAGAACAGTCAATTCTATTTTATAAAAACAAGGTATTAAGTATACCAGAAGATGATTGATGCGCAGATAATAAAACTGACTGTTTTACGGTGTTTTTTTGTACGAACATTTTGTTACTGTTATCAAAACAATAAAAGAATAACAGTTAAATTAAATAACTCTAGCTTCAATCAAATATAAGATGACCAACAATTTCCAGATCATAAGTAAACAATTTCCAGATCATAAGTAACAATTTTCAGATAGTAATAATTTCCAGATCATACGAAACAATTTCCAGGTTACAAGTAACAATTTTCAGATAGTAATAATTTTCAGATCATACGAAACAATTTCCAGGTTATAAGTAACAATTTTCAGATCATAAGTTAAAATTTAAACAGATCATAAGTAACAATTTTCAAATCATAAGTAACGATTTGTAGATCAGTGTCGCTTTTGTTAAAAAATATATGAATAATAGGTTAATATACGTTATACTTTTAACAATCATAAGATTTATAAGATTACTATATTTTACAATTCCATAGTATGTACTCAGATAAGCCACGTACAACAGTTAACATTTTGAACCTTTAATGAAATTCCACGTATACACGTGTATGCTTCTCACAAATTTATACATGCTGTACGGTCTGGTTTCTATTTTGTGGCGTAAAAGAAATAAACGTAAAAAAAAGTGAGTATGTGATTTCTGAAACAAAAATATCCATTTTTTTCAAAAGAAGCAACTATATATAATTAATCAGTTAGAAATAAAATAAATACGATAGAACCTTTGGGACAATTCAAATTCATAAACCCCAATTTCTCAAAAATGATTTCGATGCACCAGTTAGGCTTATATGATCATGGCTAGTATTCTCAGTGAATCGAAGTAAATAAACATGATATACTGCTAACCAGCTTTTTTTCGCGGATACTTTACTTCGCGTTTATCCTTTTCTAGTCCACTTTGCTACTATTTATTTGTCGATTTTCATATTTACCTGATTTAGTACATGTATGATAAGGAAAGTGCTAAGTTTTAAATTTTCGCAACTATTTATTTTCGCGTTATTTTCTACGCGCTCAAATCGCCCAAACATTGCAAAAAAAAATATTATCTGGTTTACAGTATTTGATCAATACATTAACAGATGTTATAGTTTGCTGGGTTGTATGTGTTTCTATGTAGACAATCTATAAACAACTTGTCACATCTACAAACTCTGTATTTACAGGAACCATAACTATCTGAAAGTGAAAATAAAGATGGATGAGTATAAAAAAGTACAACCACAAAAATACTGAACTCCGAGCAAAATTCAAAACGGAAAGTCCTTAATCAAAGTACAAGTTAAATTTAAAAGCTTAAACATACCAAACGAATGGACAACTGTCACATTCCTGACTTGGTACAGACATTTCTCAAAGTAGAAAATGGTGAATTTAACCTGGTTTTATAGCTAGCTAAACCTCTCACTTGTATGAAAATCACTTAAAATTCCATTATATTGACATACTAGTACTAAGTAGATGTGGGAAGGAGAAATTTCAAAAAGACGTACAATTGACAATTTGATTTTAGCATTTTTTTAATCGGGCGAATAAAAGTAAATTGATAACATATACATAGTACTAGTTCTGAATATACTATCAATGCAACCTATCTTCTTTTTTTGGCATATCATATATATTTTACAACTATGACCACTTTAATATGCATTATATTTGCTACTATGGAAATACTATGATTTGTTTGGTTGAAATTCACTTACTTTTATCCAACGTTGAGTGTTTTTGAAGATTGATTCACCTCACGTTAGAAGATGAAAATGACGATGTAGCTCGTGGTAAAATATTTAGCATAAATGGCTAACTCGTGGCATATAGACGATAAATTCAAGGCCCCCTTTCCACCCCCATGAAATATATTCTTGAATAATTATACTGTCTCCTTTAATTCCATTTGTTGAGTCCATCAACTCAAAAAGGTGAAAGTAATTAAGGTGGTTAAGATGGTGCGGTAAAGTTATAACCTTAAACCTATCATTAAAAACATGTTCCTTAAAGTAGAAAGCATATATGAGCATAAATGGGCGGGTTTACATGGACATCATGATCAAATTTCGCGGTTATAATTCAAACTGAACGTCGAATTTTAACAGTGCTTATTTATTTTCAAGGGGGTGATCGTGCCAACCCCTCGCAACCCCATGGCTACGAGTATGCTTATTTAACCATATAATAGGTCTCTCTTCTACTGAATTTTACACTGTCAAAGAATATGGTAATTTTGGAAAGCCTTTGCATACTTACCTTTGCAGTGAACTGTCCTCATATTCAAAATCTTGTAATTATAATGTGTCCATTTAGTCCGGCACCACCAGCTGTCTTCATCCCCATAGCATTTGTCATGAACTTGACAGCACCTCGAATGTATAACTTATACTTATTATTTAAAACCGATCACACATCGTAATATTAATATCTCTTCATTAGTCTTTAATACATTGACAATCATAATTTCTAATATACTTTATGATGAAAAACTGTTAAAAGTAGTACGCTGTTAATAAAACGAAATTTCTGAGGTACAACATACATTTATAAGCTCATGCATGGTTAGGTCAACTGCATAAAGATGTTGCATCTGCATTACATTTTGTAGGAACATGATAAATGTATAACAATAGCTTACATGAATTTGTACTAGCATGATCAATACGACGGGTGACAGATATGGAGCAGGATCTGCCAACCCGTTCGGATCACCGGAGATCAACCATAGTTTTGGTGTGGTTTGTGTAGCTCTGTCTTTAGTTTTCTATTTTGTGTGTTGTGTACTATGTTTTGTCTGTTTGTCTTTTTTGTTTTAGTCATTGCTTTGTTTTATTTTCGACTTATGAGTTTGTTTATGACTATGGTGTCTATCGCATTTCTTTTACATAGTGCTTCGTAAAAGAAATCCCAAGTTTGGTTTCTGGTATCAAATTACTTAAACCGTACTATCGTCTTAACAACTTCTTATTCTTTTTTTTAGATTGTTTCCATTTTATTCGGTTACAAATGTACACAGTTTCCCTTTTTCGAAATACTCATGACCAATTTTCATGTTATGAAGATTGCTATTGAGTAGTATCACTGGGGTAAAGCTGATGACCGTAACTGCATTCACGGTCATCCCAAGATGTCAGCTGAAAAATTAGGTCAGTATTTTTATTGTCTGTTAAGGTGTTTTTACATCATTTTCTTTACAAAGCATACATTGGTACGATGTAAATTTATAAAAGATTCACACGGAAGTCACAAATCTCTACCGAGGAACGTGTATAGAACGGGAAATTGGATTTGAAAAATTCGCTAAGATGACCGTAAATCATCTTTAAAATATTTTCAAGATGACCGTAACATATAATAAGGATGACCGTGATAGGTAAAATGATGACCGTAATTTCGAAAGGATGACCGTAATTTATAAAGGATGACCGTAACTTTCATAGTATAATCGTCATTTCTAAGAAATATCCGTATTAATTCAATTGTATTAACTTTTTGTATCAAATAATTAATCGTGTTGTTGTAAGGCGTATTTATTAAACAACATTATCATAAAGGTAGACAAAAATTTGATGACCGATAGATATAGGATTATTGCATGCATTGATTTCCTTAAAACAAGTTAATTAATGTAGTTATTGGTTAAAATAAATAAAAATATGGACCAAATCAAGTTCACCTTAAGTTACTCTGCACGAGGTATTTTGAAATTCATGCCAAGAAATTGCCTCCGTTGAAATTCTGCAAACACCCCATAGAGCAAATTACATGGATGATTACTATTGACCATTTGGTATATGGCTGTGTTCTAAGCGACACGTACATGAAGGTCATAAATTAATTTGTTGAATGAAATGAAATCTTTGAATACTAATGGGTGCCGTAGGTGGTCGATCGGAATTTTTAGCGAGGTTTTCTTGGCATGGAGTAACAGATAGAAAACTCTGGGTTAGAATTTATAGAACAAAAAAGAGGCGTTGGCAAATATTTCACGTATATTTTGAACACAGAGAGAATTATCCCGGCACCCTTTGCCAAAACACCCTTCTTTTTTCTCTTTTGTGCCTTCGGACTTTATGTTTTGAATTGTAGTTTCACTTTCCATATTCGGTATTTATTCTAATGTATGCTCCACGTGGTAAAAATCACGTGATGCAGGAATATACGGTATCTTGGAGTTAGGCTATTCCTTTCTTTTCGGGGCGTATACTCCAAGCAAGCAACATGCATGTGTATAACGGCACTGTAGATTTTCGTACTGAATAAAGAAAGTTGCCGGTCCGGTACATGAACAGATTGGTTAGAAAGCAAGGTTTTAATTATAATTAGATTGGAAAGCTTAATTCGAGGGTTGAAAATACAGAGTACAAAAAGGGGGCGGAGGGGTGTTCCACAGGGAATATTTTATCTTATGAACTCTACATTTGTCCAAAAGGTTTATTATTATTTGTATTTAATTAAAAGAGAAAAGACCAATGTAAAACCAATTGTGACTGATCTTTCTACCTTTCTCCCGTACAGGTTGGTTAGAACTTTTGATGAAAAATAAACACTAGCACATCATAGAAAAGCAAGTGAGTAATCTATGTTTCAAATTTTATAACAAAAATCTCTTTATTAATGGCTGTTGATTTTCGATAAAAATCTTGGTTTATTTGCCACAAAGTACTCTTTTTCTATTATATGCAATGCACCAGTAAATAATAATGCTTTGCATCAAGTTTCCGCCTAGTATATGTTTAAAATGGGCTGTATCTATTATTCATTATATCTGTAGTTTTGATACAATTGATGTTTAAAAAAAAAATCGTACAAAAACTGCTACAGAAGGGTACACAAACCTTAAAGCATGGCAGTACCTTTATATATGTAAAAGTTATATAAAGTCTATGTTTGAGAAAAAAAACTAACTTACCTCGTTTTTGAGTTGCATCTTTTTTTTTAAATATGCAGAAGATAGCAAAATAAACAGACATACGAGTTTCATTTAATACGGTCCACTCAGTTACACAGTTAAAATCACATATTGTTTGCAGGTGTCTATTTTCTATAGTGTCCATTTAAATCAAAACTACTCAGAACATCGATTATACTATTTACTATCATTTTCATATAAACTCAAAATACGCCAAATAGTTAAAAAGAACTTACCGATCCCCTATTGCGACAAACTCAACAAAAGACAATGCATACATATATGGATATTTCTTTCAATTGACAGTCATCCTTTTAAATTAAGTCATTCTTTATAAATTACGGTCATCCTAAACAATTTACGGTCATCTTTTAACCAATTACGGTCAGCCTTGTTATGAATCGCTAATCCTGTTACGGTCATCTCCATTACGATTTACGGTCATCCTAGCGAATTTTTCAAATACAAATTCCCGTTTTGTACACGTTCCTCGGTAGAGATTTGTGACTTCCGTGTGAATCTTTTATAAATTTACATCGTATCAAAGTATGCTTTGTAAAGAAAATGATGTAGAAACACCTTAACAGACAATAAAAATACTGACCTAATTTTTCAGCTGACATCTTGGGATGACCGTGAATGCAGTTACGGTCATCAGCTTTACCCCAGTGAGTATTGAAACCTTAAATTATGAGGATATTTGGTTTATTTACTAAACATGCACGTCAAAAATGTAATACTGCTGTTACCATCCAAATTTCCAATTGACATGAAAATGTAAAACATGCGTTGAATGCATTTTTAGATTCCAAAATGACAGTTGATGGGTTCTCATTTGCAAACACATTCATAAACTTACCGATCTATACCATCTACTGGTGTACCTGCACCCCCGAATCCACAATAACAACCATAATCAAGAAGTGCTATACCCCGACTGTATCCAAAAATTGCGATCATCAGATTGGAAGAATTCCACATCGCCTTTTTACTTATGTTACTATGTACATCTAAAGCAGACAATTATTAAATCAAGATTTTTCCATTGATTTCTGATGCTTTTTATTAAAACACAACATGTTATCAGTTAGTTTTGTAAATTGAAAGTTTTATATAAAGGTGATCGTCCTTTTCCAACATAATCAAAAGAGAAGTTACGGTATGATTAGTACCACAATGACTGTACGAACTGCAGGACTATTTGTAACAAATGTACAGATTTTAAAAGTATTGTCAATTCCCTGGTTATTCAGTAATGCTCCGACAGTACGACTACGACACATTAAATCGCTACTGTGCCAAACATTGCAATAACTTGACTCAAAGAAGATGAGAAATTATAAAGAGCACAAAAATCTGTCCGAAAAGATAATATCGAAGTATTTGATTATGAAATTTCTAAAACAAATGTTGTGTGACGCTTGTATTTAAGTATATCCCGTGTTTTCTCAATTCTTATTTATCAATCAAGCTTCCTGTAAGTTATGTTTTATACAGTCATTTAGAAAATCTCCTAAACAATTATAGTCAAATATATTTGTATATAAAATTACCATCTTGATCATCCAATGCGTTCACATCATCTAATTCTGATCTTTCCATATACTTCCTCACTTCATTTAAAACACTTTTGGAATAACCTGAAGTATTTATGATGTCTTTATTCCAAAACAAAGCTTTGTTTATAGGATACTTACAATGTTTGAAAAATTAAGTATGCATGCACCACATGACATATACATACACAGACATGCATTTTGTATTATGAAAGTTGTAATATTTGTCTTTTAAGTTAAATCAGTTAATCATATTACAATTATATGTATAACGCATGCGACAAACATAACATATCAAAAATAAAATAACTTGAACCACGGGACTGCTCGGCTAATTGGAAGCGAATGCCATACAGTTAGCTTGATATAAAACCAGGTTTTATCCACCATTTTTCACATATGAAAATGCCTGTAGCAATTCAGGAGTATGACAGTTCTTATCCATTCGTTTGATTTGTTTTGGCTTTGATTTTGTCATTTGTTTATGGACTTTCAATTTTTTCAATTTTCCTCGTAGCTCGGTATTCTTTGTTATTTTACTTTTTACAAAGATTGCTAACTTCGTGTATACTTTTTT
Source organism: Mytilus trossulus (assembly GCF_036588685.1). Classification (NCBI taxonomy): domain Eukaryota; kingdom Metazoa; phylum Mollusca; class Bivalvia; order Mytilida; family Mytilidae; genus Mytilus; species Mytilus trossulus. The sequence continues at coordinate 44,839,418 of NC_086381.1, read as the reverse complement.
GTACATATAAACATTTTATTAATTTAAGAGGTTTGTTTCCACATATTTAACGTCCCCTTTTGTCAGCATAATTAAAATATTATAATAGAATTATTAACCAATTGTTTAGAGATAAGTAGCAATCTTCCTTGTTCAATTATTTCAACTGAGGTTGGATTTTTTTTCCTATTATGAACTACCCCACCACTTCCTCCTTTGATAATGAAATGTTCGTGGATACCTTGCCTTATATTTCTCCGAATTTCAGGGTGCGTTCTTATAGTTTGTGCAATGTGATCCCTTTGTAGAGTCATCCCCGTTTCTTGCGTAACTGCTTCTAATAAACAGTCATAATGCCTAGATTCGCCATCAATACTTTTTGGAGATATAAAATGGCCAATGCCAGTTTCAGGATTGACATGGAATTGTAATGTTATGCATCCCTGTTCCCCACAATATCTTCCACAAGGTGTAAACTTCTCAGGCATAGTTATTGCGTCTCCTCCAATGGTTTCAATGTTAATAACAGCACCTGTAATCTCGGAAACAGCTTGAACTGAGTGTATACCTAGTGGAATTCCTTCTTTCACAATGTCAGCAAACAAGTTTGGGTCCCTCGTATTCTTTAATAATTTTAGAAGCTTCTTAGTGTACTGTAACTTTATTTCGTCTTTCGTTTCAGTTGGTGCTTGCTGCAGTTCAGACTCATGTCCTGCTTTCAGTCGATTGAAATCACTTTGATGAAGGCATGTTTTCCCATAACGGTACAATTTACTGATGCTTTTAGTTATTTGTCTAGTTATCTTGTATCCTACTTTTTGTAACAATGGCTTTACCACTATGTCTTCAAACTGCATTTCTAGATGTTTGGTAACTTCAGTATTTGCCTTTTTTATAACATTATCTACCTGAGCTGATGCCCACGACTCGCAATCTTTAACCTCTACATCTCCGTCTTCGAATTGTAATTTCGCAACAATCTCATTGTTAAATTTTTCCAAGATTGAAGATCTTAATGTACCGACTTTTTGGACAGCATTTACAATTTTAATACCCTTTCCAATTACATTGACAATCTTGGCTATTTTGCTTAATGTTTCCATTCTGGAGTCTCCACTATGCCCCAATTTTTCAATTGCTTCACCAAGGCCGTTACCAAATGCATTAGCAATTTGACCAAATTTGCTCAGAATCATCGTAACATCAGATGTCTGCAAAATTAAACATTTGTTAATAAACTTTTCAACAATTTGTTCTGCATTTTGCTTGCCAACCTTTCTAACAAGAGTAGAAAGCGATTCTGTCAGTATTTCAATAGTTCTTAATGCTACCTTTGGTGTACTCTTTGTTATTTCGCCACAGAATTGAACCAAAGATGCTCGCAGAGTTTTTTCTATCACAAAGTCGACACTTTTATCCACTAACTTCATAGAAGCTACTTCAACAAGTTTCTTTCCAATTCGTTTAGCTGCAGCTTTCGCCAATAATCTTTTGGCCACGCCTTGTTTCAAAAGTGCACTTCCAGATTGATTTTGCAAAAACTGACCGCCTATTTTGTTTCCAAATCTTGAAAATTTTGACCCTCTTGCAGCAAACGCTCCGATACCAGCACTGGCAACTGTTATGGCTACACTCAATGCCTTGTGATGTAAATATGACTGCATTGTACAGTGTCCCGAAATCATGCATTCAACTGCAAACATGATATCTCCAACACCTTCACTTAGCAAAGCATTTGCAACGAATGTTCCGGTTCCAACTGAATAGAATTCAATAGCAAGTGCTAAGCCTATTTAAATCAGTCCTATTGCTAGGATACAGAACATCTTGAAAACTGATTTGAATGTCCACTTTCGTTCCTTTATGACAAGAAGATCACCAAAACCGTTGTTTGTCAATGATAAAATCTCATCATAAAGACCTATGAGTTGCTCCTCTGTGCAACTATCTGCTAACGACCGGAGTTCAGTGTCAACATTATCAAATTTAGCCAGACCCTCTCTCCAACTTTCAAGCTTCGCTACAAAACCGGATGTATTTTGATAATTTTGAAGTCGACTCGATATGAAGCATTTAATTTCATTCTCAACGCCTCTTAATTCATGCTTGAGTGATTTTTTCTTTAGCGAGTCGTTTTTAATAACAACTGTTAGGTATTTCAAATCTTTGGAGTCACTTCTAACGCAGATCATTTTATCAATCAAGTCTCTTTCTATTTCAGATGCAGTAAAAAATTCTCCATGGCACAGGTCATAAATCTCGGAACTTAATATTTTTGGTAGCTCACTAAAAAAGCATTCAAAATACTGTCTGAGTTTAATACCTTCATCTAAATATATTCCTTCGTCATATAAAACCTTCGTTTCTGATCGTGTAAAGTTACGACATTTTCCACTTTCAATTCTGGAACTTACTATATCGATTAGTTCAGACTTTTTCTTGTCACACTCGTGACCATATAAAAACTTTAATTGTTTTGTCATTTCCTTCTCTGAAATGTTTCCCTTCACCTTAAACGGTGTTACTACGCCAGCTTCAAGTAAGTCTTCGAATAGTATATCATGTGGTCGAGAAAAAAGATCTATTGGTAATTCTAATTCCTTCAAAAGATGAAATGTACATATACGGTATTTTGAGTATTTTGCCACTATGTTTCGAACTTCAGTTGTGTAATTGCTAAATGAAGACAGCCAAATGCTTCCCAATTCCAGTGTTAGTAATCGTCCGTCAATAGAAAGAACCTCATTTGCTACCAATTGATCGAATATATACTTCGAAGTATTACTGGTTACACCCATTACTACAAATGTGTTACATCCAACATGATCAAACTTTGGTAATCTACTATGCAACATTTTTCCCTCTGATTCTGGTGCTAAAAGTGCAAATGAACAAGTAGATACTACCTTTTCTCTTTTCAACACCTCAAAGATTTGACCAAATCCTAAATTATCTTTAAATGTGTCAATACGAATGAGACTTGCTGCACCAGCGAGGATTTTGTCTTTTTGATCTGAGTACAAGAAAATGTGTTTCTTAATATCAATATCAGAATCGACACTTTTGCATTCAAACGATTTCAATATATCTATGATTTGCATAGGTATTATGTGACGAGATCTTTGGAAGTCTCTATCATGCAATAAAATATAATCTTTTGTGTCCTTCAGTACACCCTGATCTATCAGGAATATCCACAGTTCCTCCCTACTTGGAAGAATATCTTGAAAGTCGTCAGCTGTTACACGGTTTCTGTCTTTAAGCTGATTAAGCTTTGAATATATTTCTTTGGAGTACAACTCGTAGCTCTCTGTAACAAATTGCCATGTGTTTTTTTCGGGGGGAAATACCCGAACTTTATGGGGAGACAGAATTCCCATTGTGTCTAAATCTCTGAAAATCATATGAGCGTTCAGATGACCACACGTGGCATCTACAAACATAGTAGGTTCTATGGCATATCCATTCATAGAATCGATTGAGTCTATTATTTTGTAATATATCTGTATAGCATTTTCCTTCTGTTGGACATATCCATCCGATACCGTAAATATCTCTCTTTTGTTGGTGTACTGTGAGCTGATGACGTTTACTATTTGCACTGCGTTTCTTGGTTTTTCTATACGTTGTTCAATCAAATATTTACAAATTCCAAATATATTTCGGACGATTTTGACATCATCACCTGTAAAATCACCTCTTTTTAATAGGCAGTGAACTTTGTAGTAAAGTGCAGATTCTGAAAACGATGGGTCACAGTCTATAACTTTATCAAAGAAAGTCTGTGCGTTGTTATATTCTTGCGATGACGTTTTTGCTTTCCCTGCCTTAACCAATTGCGAAGGACTATGTAGCATCATTGTCATTTTACTTGAATCATGATTGACCCATGACACATCTATTTCCTGTAGAAACTCACCGAGACTGTCCTTTATTGATGAAAAATTTCCTGAAATTTCCAAGGAAGTTTCGACAGAGTCTAACCAAAACGCCCAGCGATCAAGTAGTGCTTGCAATGTTACTTTTTGAAATTCCGGCTCTGTCTGTTTCGTGATAAGCGTCTGTTTGAGCTTGTCGAAGAACGTTTGAAATTTCCTGAATAGTCTTTCTTCAGCACGAATAAAAGTTTCATACCTCTGTTGTATTTTGGATATTCTTTCATTTTCTGATGTGTCACGTTGTATTTTCATCCGTGAAATGGTAAGGATTTCGTTGGTTTTGTGTTGTTCTTCCATACATTCACAAATTATCAACTGACCTGATCCGTGTTGGCCCTTTCTTGCAGCTCTTCCGAATGCTTGTTCTTCTATGCGGAGATTTGATGGCAAATATGTCAAAATGACATGGAGTCCTCCAAGAACACTGATATCTTCACTAATTCTTATATCAGTTCCACGTCCGGCTAGGTTTGTAGCTAGTATGATACAGCCACTTTCGAGTTCTGTTTCATTTTTCAGAATAGACAATTCGCGATAACTGTTCTTATATACATGAGCATTAACTCTATTTTTCTTAAATTCTTTTTCTATTTCATCACAGGAGTGTATGGTCTCACCAATGACTAATACTGGTCTAGATTTCGACAGAGAAACAGATGTCTCTGTTATCAATTTCACCCATTTATCTGTCGACTCGCATAAATAGGTGTCATGTTCAACAAACTTTGGTTCTTGAAATGTCGGAATTGTAATGTAGCTGACATTGTACATGTCTTTTAGCAAGTCCCTTTCTTTCTGTGATCCAAGTGTTCCTGTTAAACCAAACAAGTTATTATACAGGCGAAAGAAGGAAATGTTTGACATAAACACAGCCTTTAAACTTTCTGAAGAAATAGCACATTTATATTTTAGTTGTAAAAATTGGTGCAGACCAGAATTCCATTGCATGTGGTACTGTTCAGTCCCAGTGTCAATATCCATTATAACAATGTTCACATCTTTTCCTCTGTCATTTTCTGTTCGATCTATATCAATAATGAAGTGTTTGCCTTCTTCCATATACTTAGCATTAAATGCATTTCTTATCCAAGCATCCATATGTCTATTAATGAAAGATTCTAAAAATTTCGGAATCTCAACCAAAATTCCCTTCCTGACCGTATCCTTCAGCATGCTGATGACATACCCTGCTGTGACGCCATCATTAGTTATACCATTATTTCCAAGTTGATTAAAACGTGCGAAGCTCCGTGTAAGCAACCGCCCTTCACTGTCAATTATATTTTCTTTTTTCAACTTGTTCCATATTTCATGGACATGTATTGTATTTTCTGGCGGAAAACATTTACTTATATCTATCATAGATATCATACCATACATTGCATCAAGCATACATTGACGTACACTTTTACGATCGTCATCTGTTCCAATCATCTCTTTCGAATTAACCAGTGACCAAATGTACGTGTACACGAACTCAATGGCATCAATTCCAGCAATCTCGTGTGACAAATACAAAACTGTCTCGCCTCTATCAAGTAACATACTGTCTACCTCATCTACAATAACGTTCTCTCGATCTCGTCCTCCTATTATGTTCTCGTCGTAAAATTCTGTCAACAGAATATCACGCTGAAATGTGCCTATCTCGCCATATACTACGAATGACAAATATGCGTCTTGTCGGTCATGTTTATCCTCACTGCAATTGTTCGACACAGAAATCTCAAATAAGGCAAAAATGTCTTTATTTATCTCGGAGTCCCGCTTTGCAAGTACAGAAGAGCTTGTAATAATATCGACCTTTTCACCTTGTAATACCTTTAGTATGGACAGAACAACTATTACAATTGTTTTGCCTTCTCCCGTTGACATTTGTTGTAGAATTCCTTTGTGAGAAGCATCTAAATCAAAGAGAAAAGAAATTATAGAAATTTTTTGTGTGTTGCGGAGGCCATAACCTCTTTTCAATGTTATTGCTCTTTCTATTACAGCCACTGTTTCTGTGAAAATTTCGGAGAATCGCAATCTACGTGACTTTAACTTCCGCTTACATACTTGCGACCAAACTATTATATCATTCTGTGTAAAAGATAATATATTTCGAGTTGCATATTCATTTTTGTCTTCATCCTCTTCAGTAGTATTGGTAAGCACAGTTGATGGCTTAGAACTTCCACTATTTATTTGAGCTAAGATTGATTCTATTTGTCGTACTTGATCCTCCGTTAAGGTTGTATTTGAATCAGCTTTCATGATTGACAAGATACACTCTCTCGTTCTAATACCATGGTGGATAAAGTTATCTCCAAAAATTCTACTTGCTTCTTCTGAAGATTCGACCGTGTACAAGTCCTCTATATTTATACTCAAACTGCCAGTATAAAGCCTTTTCAGAGCAGACAGAAATATATTTTGTTCAACAGGATAAGTCTTGACACAATGGTAAACCTCATTTACAAATTTCTGTCCATTTCTGTTGATGATTTGGCTACTGTAATACGCAGCATCTAACAGCTTTGATTCATCCTGCCAGGAAAATGGAAGAGACTGAAGAGAATTTATATTTTCATTCCATTTAATTTGATATGACCATTCAAATATGTTTGTCTTTTCCAATACTGCTAGCAAACTTTCATCAACTTCTGGGTTCAATGTTTCTAGAGATTCCACCATGACTTCAATCGTATGGTTTGTCATTAGTTCTCCTTCACCAAGTTGCGATAGATATCTACAGAGAAAAAAATATACATTGTCCCCATGTACCTTGCTAAGTACATCTCTACATATCGATTCATCCTCGAGATCAGACCGAATCAGCATTTCTTGAATTAACCATTCGAAAATCCAGTTCTCTGGTTTAGTTGTGGCTATCATTCGTAGGTATTGTCCGTTTTCGATGCACTCCCCGTTCTCGAATAGGCTCATTAAAAGCCATAATAGAAATTCTTCTGAAATTTGACAGCACTGATTAATCAGACGATATCTTAAACATTTAAGAGTTAGGGACATATATTCTGATTGTATATAATGTAACTTCTCTATTATGCAACAAACGTCGACTTTGTTTGTACTGTTTGATTTTGCCCATTCTAACAAAGCAGTTATGTCACTCTCACTTTCACTTTCATTCCCATTGTCCTTCTCTATGTGTACCTCATTGAACGCTTTACAATTTCCTGATGCTATAAAACTAGTTTCCGGATCAGACTCGTTTGAAACTGTCGCGTCAGTTTTGGACTCTTCTACAATTTTAATATCGGAGTCAAGTTTACCTTCAATATTCATTTCACTGCCGGAATCTGATTCCGCGTTGACTGGTTCGCTGAAAGCCTCCACGTCTGAAATAATAAAATTGAAAATAGAACTATCTATAAAATAAACTCATCATAGAAACAAGGAGTTAATTTTGTATGTACGCCAGCCGCGCGTGTCGTCTACAAAAAGACTCATCAGTTACGCTCGAATCCAAAAAAGTAAAAAAGGCCAAATAAAGTACAACAGCAAGTCGTCCTTTACTTACATTAAATATGTTTTGTTCTTTGTTCTTACCTATTTACGGAAAATAATGTGGATTCTTTATTATTTGAAGGATACCAATTTTTCGTGGACATCGAAGGTAAACTTGATCTACGATTTGTTTATGTTCAACGATGTAAAACTAATTCTTATAATCCATTAAATCATTCTTCAATGAAAATACAATGTTTCCTCAATCCACGGACATTATTACCCACGGCAATGAATGAATCCACTGTGTTTTGTATGTCAAACATTTCTGAGTTTTCATGTCAAACATATATTGGTCTTATCAAAGATATGTAGGACTCTAAAGTTGGATGATACTCTAAAGAAAGAAGTTCACGCTAAAGTGTGATGGTCTTTGCTATTGTGCAATGGTGTCAGACGCTTAAGTGCGATGGTCCTTGCTATTGTGCAATGGTGTCAGACGCTAAAGTGTGATGGTTGTTTCTTTTTAAGGGCGATCAGAAACACGCTAAAGTGTGATAGTATGACACGCTAAATTCCGATTGTGCAAGGACAGTGTGGTTCAGAAAATGGTTTTCGTGTGTTGCTGAGTTCCTATTAACTTTTCGTTTCTTGTTTTATTTATGTACCAAGTCGAGGTTTTTCTCTTTTGGATTGTTTTACATTGGTAATTGTATAACCGTGCATAGCTTATAATACTATGCGGTGTAGGACAATGGTCCGCGTTAAAGGTTCTGCTTAAAATCAAAGTTGCATATATTGGTGGCATCCGTTTTTGAATAGAGAGTTGTCTTAGACTCCGTTCACACTAGGACATTTTTATCGATCTAAACTAGACCGATTCTCTTTAGATCGGTTTAAGGGTTAATGTGAACGCTTTGAATCGATCTTCAATCGGTCTAAACTAAAACACCAACAAAGGTAGTTTAGTTTGAATCGATCTGAAGTAAACCGATCTTACTTTAAATGTGAACGCAGAGATCGGTTAAAACAAGTACGATTAAATCGAAAATAATTATACGTACACGCATGTAAAGCGGCAAAACTATCTCAGAGGTTTGTTGTTTAACCCATATTTCTCTGTTAAAAGACCTTTAAAAAACATGTTGTCTTCGCCGTAGCATAGCTTTGCGAACTCTGTGTCTTCTTTTCTTATGTTAATTTATTTTCTTTGCATAAACTGCAGTACTTCCGGCGACGGGATGTAACTTCGTTGTTCCAGTTATTGTTTTTCAAAATTAAAGAAAACTGCAATAACACGAGTATCAAAATTTTAACTTGTGATATAAGAGAAAAAAAAAACTTTATCCAATTTATTTTTTCAAGTGTGTGTATCAGCGTATCAACACATGAATTTGATAAATCAGTTCTATTTATACACAACGTTCACATTTTTTCGGTTTAAAAGGTTAGATCGGTTGCGTTTTTAATTATAGTGTAGACGCAGAGATTCAGATAAGACCGATATAGATCATTTTGATTAAAGATAATGTGGACGATAACTGTTTTTATTTAGATCGATTCAAATTAGTTCGATAAAAAAAATTGCTAATGTAAACGGGGTCTTACATGTATTGGCAATTAAAGGATGATACTCCATATGCTTTCTAGTTGAAGTATATTCCTATTTGACGTTTACTTTTTCTGACAACAAACACACGAAATTGTGAATGCAGGTTTTTTTAAATTTGATAGATGCTTTTTGAGCTTTCTTTTTTTATGTTTGTTATGAGATTGTAACAGTGATGACTGCTGTAACCATATTTTGACTATTTTACCGAGTATGTCGTAAAAATAACGGGGTTTGGTGCGACTGTCATAGAAGCGAGAGGCATAGCGTTATAAAACCGGGTTAAATCCACAATTTTTAACATTTGAAAATGGCTGTACCAAGTCAGGAATGTAACAGTTGTTGTCCATTCGTTTGATGTGTTTTATCATTTGATTTTGCAATTTGTTTAGGAACTTTCAATTTGAATTTTCCTCGAAATTCAGTATTTTTGTGACTTTACTTTTTTTCATTACCAAACTGAAAGAACAAACCATATTGCATTGTTTTTAACTAATGAGGGAGTATAAAAGACGATTCTTTTTGCAACACCAGATGTTTCGATAAAATTTCTTTTTTACAATTCTAACGTGAACCATAGAACAACTTCTTCGTTGAAAATCAATTCTGACAATTTCACACTTAAAAAAGGGACGAAAGATACCAGAGGAACAGACAAACTCATAGATTGAAAATAAACCTATTTAAGGGATAGGAATCCGATGGGCAAAATCGTAAGTCAAAGAAAAAATGTCATTGTCGAACAGAAAAACAAAGACAAAATTTAAAAAATACTACGCAGAAAGGTAGTTTTAAACTATACAAGTCAACAAAAAAACTGAGAGAAAGGAGGTCCGCCTAAAGGGTAAGGTCAAATTTAGTAAAACGTGATTCTTGCTTCTACAAGTGTAACTAATCCGTCGTCATCTTCCATAAAATACATAACTATATTTATACTACACTTTAGTTTTCCTCGGAGTTTAGTATTTTTGTGTTTTTACTTTTTTTTATGGCGTTTGTAGACATTTCGTTTTCAATTTTACTCACTCAGTTAGATTATTAATCAAAAACACGTAAAATATGATTAAACAAGAGGCTGTCACAAGGACAGCAAACCGGATTTATTAACATTTATTTGTGTCCTGTCAATATCACAAGAACCATTACTGATGATTAGTGAAAGTGAAAATCGTCAATATAAAGTTTGACCTCCATTTTGTCATCAGTATCAACATATTAAAATTTGAAAAGCTTAGATTGAATGGTTCGTGAGTAAATGCAACAAAGAGAATGGAAACACCATTTTACGATCTTTCAAGAACCATAACTCCTGAACGGTAAAAGTCAAAATCATCATTATTGAACTTGACCTCAATTTAGTCATCAGTAACAACATTTTAAAATTTGGGAAGCTTTGGTAGAACAGTTCATGCGTAAATGCACGGACACGACTGGAAACTCCATTTTTCAATCTTTCAAGAACCATAACTCCTGAACGGTACAAGTCAAAATCGCCATTATTGAATTTGACCTTCATTTAGTTGTCAGTAACAACATATTAAACTTTAAAAAGCTTTGATTGAACGGTTCATGGGTTAATGCACGGACAACATTTGATTGCCGCTCGCCCGCCCGACGGCAACGCAAGAAACAGTAAATAATTTCTTTTTGTTAAGGCTAACAACGCGATTAACTCTTACAATTTTGTTTAATGACTTGTATGCATCTGTTGAGTTTTACTTTGAAAATGCAAAGTAAACATTCTTTTCTTTTTTTCCTTTTCATTATATCAGAAATGAAATATTCTACTTTCCGGAGAAATTAAAGAAGATACGAAGACGGATTTAATCAGACGCTCCGAACTGCCTTGGAAATTTACAATTCGGTGACAAGTCGTGTCCGTTGATGTTACTATCTATGAAAAGACGGAAGTATTGTGGTTACAAATATTGGAATAACCTAAAACGGTACAAATTTTCCTGCACCAGATTCGCATTTCGAAACTGGGGTTCACTCAGAGAGTTCAAATATCTTTTAGAGTACATACAATCTAAGACTCTTGAAATAGCATTACAACTTTTATCTTTACCACACTTTACACAAGTATTTCCCATTCCAAGGAAAAGACTGATAGAAAGAGTAGTATTGCTTTGTTTAAAAGAAAAGAATGTCGAACAAAGTATTTTGTCTTGGGAAGGGATAAATTTTACTTTGTAAAGAATCACTCTCATTGAAACATAAAATTCTCTAAAACTTACATTTTCAAGATGCTTAATATCTTGTTTGACAACATATTTATTACGTCTAAGGACGGGTTTTTTTCAAGACTGTCGGCATTCCAATGGTAACCAATTGTGCCTCTATTCTTGCCGACTTGTTTCTTTATTATTATTAGGCTGACTTCATACAGGAAGAAAGATAAGAAGTTAGCAATATTCTTCAAGTTTACTTCCCGCTATTTATTGATGATGTTCTCAATCAAATAAAAAATAGCTTCAAAATTTGGTGACTTTTGTTGAACGCATCTATCTCATCAAACTAGAGATAAAGGATGCAACAGATACAGTTAAGCTCGTCTCATATATTGACTAACATCTAGACATGAGGGTCGGTTAAAAACAAAACTTTATGACAAAAGAGATACTTTCAGCTTTTTAAATCTGAACTCTCCATTTCTATGTAGCAACATTTCAGCAGCGCCTGCATACGAAATATATATATCCCTATTGAAACAATATTCCCGGATTTGTATTTCCTATCACGATTTCCTCGGTAGAGGTTTAGTTGAAAAGGAGGCTAAGGCTTCTGAATGGTGTAGTCAAAAATCCTTTCGTAAAATTTACAGACGCCATCACGAGTTGGTTGACCGTTAATGAAAAAGCGTTTAAGCGTTTAATAGATGATATCGTATATGTCACTGATGTCGTAACTACAATCCACTTCCTTTTTCACTTTACCTTTTCCTTTACCTAAGACTATTTAAGGTTTTGTAATACCATGAGCAACACGACGGTGACATACATGGATCAGGATCTGCTTACCCTTCCAAAGCACCTGATGTCACTCCCAGTTTTTGGCTGGGTTGGTGTTGCTTAGTCTTTAGTTTTCTAAGTTATTTCTTTTGTACTAGTATTGGTCTATTAAGTCTTTTCATTTTTTAGCCATGGCGTTTTCAGTTTATTTTTTAGTTTGACTGGTATCATTCTCCTCTCTGTTAAACCTTTTTTAGTAGTCACAATCAAGGAAAAGGTGACAGGGATTGTGATAACGACAATATAACATATTTGTGGCAATATGTGACGCAGATATTCCCCTACCGTCTTCTTAATCATAATGGCGTGCGTAGAACTTTCGAAAAGACGACTTCAGTTTGAGTCTTTGGTCTTACTACAAAAAAATCAAAAGTTTCAGTTGTATATTTACCTTTAGCAACACACATTGTGGCACTTCCTTCAAACAAAGAAACGGTTCTCCGATAATCCGTTATCTCCTGCATAAGATCCTTCAATTGGTTTTCTACACTCTGCTCCATGGTTTTCAGATGTGACACATCATCTGATTTAAAAACACTCAAAATTAAGTGTTTAAATAATGGTTTCATTCCAATCAGTAGATCTTTCATTATTGTTTTAGAATAACGATCATTCGGGTCTATTTCCATTTCTTTTTCTTTTGTGTTAAGTCTGACCATTCTATCAACTTTCTCTAATAAATAGAACTTAAAGTTTATCATTATTCTATCCTCCCAATAGTTAACATGTAGATTTGTCCAATTTTCTTCACAGAAAGGTTTCATACATTTGTTTTTGATCAGAAATATTAAGTCTAGAAAATATTCATAATGTTTTTCATCAAAACTATTAGGAATTGACATTTGATCTAAAATTGCAAAAATTGTACAAAGTTCTTCATCTGGAAATGCCTCTTTAGAATCTTTATTCACTGCTGCCAATACTGCTGATATGGCTGTTTCAACTTTCTGTATTAAAAACTTCTCTAAATGATGATTTTTTTCGAATGTTGCCTTCTGTGAGTCGTTGAAATGTGAATTCTTTTTAGCAATGTATAAAGGTGCAAGTTGTTTGCTTTGAATTTCATTCTTATAGTCATGTTCTCTGGTATCTTTAATCACCTTTCTAATGTGTTGGGAAGAGGTAAATGAAGTAAAGTCTTCCATTATTGTTGTATTTGCCTCAAAATTGTCATGAAATCTTGCATTACCATCCTTCGAATTGAATATATTCTGGAATCTTTCTTTTATCGTTTTAAACACAATTGGAGCTTTTTTTGTCCTTGATGTTTCTGTCATTCGGTTGTTAACCCGCTTATCATTTTGTCCCTTTTTTCCGTTTTTACATCTCTGAGGTGTAGGATATTCAGATGCTTTTCTTTTGATATCTATATATCTCTTTCGTTTTGGACAATATGACATATCACATGTTGATGTTTCATATGCAACAATAGAAAGATATCCTGCATAAACTCTCGTTGATCTTGCTTGACTTGGGCAAACATGTGCCCTGTCGTTACCCTTTTTGCCATTCTTTCCACCGATTCCTCCTTTCCCGTCTCTTCCGTCAGATCCACACTGACCTGGGTGACAAGAGATTTTAATTGTATATACTTGTTTTCCTTTCCAATTTCTGATGTCGACACTTCCTTCAAACCCTCCTTTCCCTCCTTTACCTCCCTTCCCGCCGTTGCCTCCCGGAGTACCAGATGATCCTGGCTGTCCGGAGCAAACACAGTATGATACTCTATTTGGATATCCAACTATCGATGTGACACCTAGTAATGCGTTATTTGACCAGCATCCATATTCTACTGCATAGTTATCGTCAGTCACTCCGTTAAAATAATATTCCCCAGCCTTAGGCGACATTTCCGTTGTATCAAAACAGCCTGTTGCGAATTCGTCTGACTTTGTAGTGAACGTATTGTTTTTTTTAAAAGCTCTAAAGTTATTGCCAAATGTAGATCCAGTAAAATGTGCAAGATCAGGAAATCTTTTATTAAAATCTTCTTCGGAAATCCCTTTCCCATCTTCACCGCTAATGCCATCTGCACCCGAACCGCCATCTTGACCATCTGAACCCTTTCCTCCGCCTGAAAGGACATACATATATTCAGCATTTTGGAAAACATTAGCAATGATTTGAACATTTCCACCACATTCACCATGCATTCCTGGTTCGCCTGCAAATCCATCACTGTCTGATTCAGTTCCGTTTCGTGCCTCTTTTTTGTCGTGAGAAGGACCGTTTTTACCAGAAACATCCAAAGAGAAGTGTTCTTCATCTCCATCTACTATTAGTGTATCTTTTACAATAATGACGTTTTTTCCACGCCATTTGACGTCACAGTTTACCAAAAAATATAAGTCTGCCTGTATTTCAATTTGCGAACATTTTTCAAATAAATCCTTTGATTTGATTTTTATTTTTACTGTTCTCAAATCAACAAAACTTCCTTTACATCTGATAATGTCCACGCCATTTTCAATGACGAAACTGATTGACATTTTTTCATAAAATCTCACACAAAGGCTTCCAAGAGAGATAACAAATGATTCGGAATGACAATTCGACAATTTTAAAGCTAAACTCTGCAATTTTGACAAAGACCGATCATTTGTTTTGGATAATTTCTTGAGTAGATCATTCGCGTCCACTGCATTCTTTGATTTTTTCCTTGCATTCTTTAAGTATTTTGGAAGTTTTTCTGATGTTTGATACATATCAAAAACTATATTTTTCAAATGGTTTTGTAATTCATTTAAAAAGTTTCTTTCGTCAATTTCGATTTCTTTTTCAGATGTTGAATTATAATGACAGAGATCATGAAAACTTTTCATAAATCGTAACTTTGTTTTGGAATCTAAAAGTGTAGCACATTCCTGAAGTTGTTCGTAATTTAGGATAGTATTGAATGGCTCTTTTATATCCTTTATTTCTGAAATGTTTTGGACCTCAGACCGCAGAATGACAAAACTAGAACCTTGAGTTTCAAAAATGTTTTGTAAATGTTTTAAAAATGTATCAGCAACATATTTAGTATACTTGAGTTCAATGTACACATCAATGTTACGTGTTAAACTCTGACATACTGTCTTCATGGAATCTTTAATGTCTTCTAGTGTTTCACCCTTCGCTACACCACGTTGAATTCGTTCTTTTACAATTTCTTTCAAACTACCTATCCTGTTCATATCATGATCTATAAGGCTTTTTTCTCTTGTTATGGATGACTTCAGTAAGCCCTGAAAAATCTCAAGTTCATTTAAGAATATTTCATAGGTTTGCTGGTTAGTTAAAAGTTTGGACCATTCTACAGTTAAGGAGTTCATGAAAGAATGAAAGAATCCGTCATTGATTTCTTTCTGTATGGCAACTGGTATAAGCGTTATGTTTTGGTCTTTCATTAGATGTTCTAACTCCAATGCTAATTCTGGATAAATCTCCAATCCATTTGTACATTGAAAGGAATCCAGTATTATAACGCGATACTCACTAAAATTACAATGTATGGTGATAAAATGATTCTTCGGTGTATCGACTTGGACCATGACTGTTGAACAAGATCGCATTTTTTTACTCTTAGTCAGAAATGAACGAGCATCTTTCCAGTGCATACATACAATCTCTCCATTGATATTTCTTTCCTGTTCCACGTCTGTTCTCAGGCACCCTTCAATTAGTACATGATTGTTCTCTACGTCACATGTTAAATTTGGATGGTCGTTAATCTCCAACTGTACATTTTGCAGTAGACGGTCGTCTATTCCACCTCTGCAAAAGTCACGATGGAAATATATTGTAGCTTTCATGTTATGCAACTGACTTTTTGTTTTCTTTTGCTGGGATAATTTCTCTAAATTAAAGGACGTTCAAAGGGTCCATCTGAAATAACAAAGCAAAGACACTTTATAGTCAGTGTTCAAAATGTCACTTAAACTGGTTATATTTTAATAAGCATATGCTTTTCTATCATTATGCAAGTTTGTCCAATTGTAACTAAACTCTGAATCCACCATTTTCTACGTTAAAAAGCCTGTACCAAGTCAGGAATATGACAGTTGTTATCCATTCGTTTGATGTATTTGAGCTTTTGATTTTAACATTTGATAAGGAACTTTCCGTTTATATTTTTTTTGAAATTCGGAGTTGTGTATTTTTGTCAATTATTTTTGTGCATGTCAATAAATATATAAACACCTATATATACCACGACTTCAGACGCACGTATCGTCTACAAAAGACTCATCAGTGACGCTAGAACCCCCCAAAAAAGGTTCAAGAAAGTTAAGTGTTTTATTTTTATGGTGGCTATGTGTATTGTCTTTATATAGGAATGTGAAGTGTAAACGTCAATTCAAGAAGCAGCCGAACTACTATTAAAACAAGTCGACTAAAATATACATCTGGGATGCATAACTTTATAGGTCTTTCCTTAAACCAAAATTATTTGACTCTCCGTTATCAGCAATATAAAGGAAACAGAGGGGACAATTATGTACCTCTAACAAATGTTAAAGTCAAATAAAATTTCATCATACAAAATAAATGGTGAAAATATCCCCATGGACATAGATGACGCCTCGCATGCATACAGAACCATAACAATTACGCTATCCAAATGTTTAGTTTATCTGAGTTTTGTTGTAATAAGTATTGTGTGTAAGTTTCATAATATTTGGTTGGGGCAAACTTAAGTTACTGAACTGAAACTAAGAAAAATCATTTGTTCACCCATTTTTAAAGGGGCATAACTCAACAATGGTTAAAGTGACCACACCTTTATTCAAACCTTGATCTGTATTTTGTGGTTATAGTGATTGTGTATGAGTTTAATACATTCGGTTTGGGCGAACTTCAGTTAGAGAACAAATATTTTATTTTTTGTAATTTTTCCATTTATAAAAGGGCATAACTCTAGAACGGTAAAAATAACGCCACCAAAATTCAAACTCGATCTGTATTTTTTTTGGTAATAATCATTGTGTTTTTGTATAAGATTCATATCATTTGTTTAAGACAAACTTAAGGTAGAGAAGGGAACTAAAAAAATACATTTTTTCCATTTATAAAGGGGAATAACTCTAAAACTTTCTGTTTTCCCGTATGTTACTTAATGACGTAGTTTTCTTCCCTTTAACATTACATTCAATCAGCAGTTAAAGTTCCAAAAGCATTTATTAACTTCATAAAGTAAGCGAGACCAGTCTATGGAAGAGGCGATTCGATAAAACTTTTCTTATATCAACGAGTTGCATTGTGGGAAATTTCAGACGAATGTTAGTATTTGTACGAAGAAAAGCAGATTTCTCGGTCTAAAGTAATGACTCTTTTCTTAAAACAGGGTGACATTTAACACGACATACGTCTGGTGTATCATTTCCATGAATTATTCTATGTAACAACAAGCAAGGTGTATTTAAACGAGAAAATTGAATTGTTGAATAAATGAAACATAAATGTAAGATTTATCATTTTTAGATGTACAAATTCTTTGAATATCATGTAGCAAATTCAGTGGAATGCAATTGAGATGAATTCAATTGTTTGCTAAGCCAAAATCACCTATAAGTCAAAGATACTGCTATATTTGACAATATCGCTATGTCACTGGTATTAAAGAGATAATCGTAACTGCAATTACGATTATTCCAATATGGCGACGGTATGTAATATAAGAAAAGTTTTTATCGATACGCTTCTTTCATAGACTGGAGACACTACGTTTTTGCGGAACCCTTATAATTCTTTTGATATTTTTTCGTAAAGTTTTAATTGATAATCCTTATTACTGTTACTCTCTATCTATTGTATAGTTTTGACGACCCCAAAAAGGGTGAAAATCATCTTTCAATAGCAACAACTCCTCTATACTCATTAAAACACCACTTAATAAATTCTGTGTATCCGAGGCGCTTTTCTAGATTTGACTTCTTCAGATACGCTCAAAGACGAATTTGTGGAAGCCAAAGGTGTAGAAGAACCGAAACAGGTGAAGAGCTTTATGAACATAACGGACCTTAAAACAATAAGCAAAATCCAACTAAGGTCAACTTTGCACGAGGGAGTTAAAATCTTAATCTCTATATAATCTATAAATTTATGAAGGGATCAATGGACAATTTCTGCCATTTTGACTTACTTGAAAATCGTATTGTGCTCATCATGATACAGTTTCTATATACATGTATATCTTAAATTGTATCTACAAGAATTTGTAAAAATAATCTTCCTGAGCAGTAACCCCTATAAGGGTTAAATTGACGATTTTGTGTAGGTTCTAGAAATATTTTATAGTGTGTCTTTCTATGTTGTAATGTAACACTATTAAAGCGTTTAATCATCGGCTACATTTGTTTGCACTTGTCATAAATCAGGAACCTGATGTTAAGTGATTGTCGTTTGTTTATGAAGTTAGTAAGTATTTCTCGTTTTTTTTATGGTTTTACACTAGTAATTTTGGGGGCTCTATGTAGCTTGCTGTTCGATGTGAGCCGAGGCTCCGTGTTTAAGACCGTACTTTAACCTATAATGGTTTACTTTGTTAAATTGAGACTTGGATGGAGAGTGGTCTCATTGACAATCATACCACATCTTCATATATTTTTCGGCTTATTTGCAGATCTATTTCTGTTGAATATTTGGCTGTTACAATATCTCTCTATCCATTATTGTTTTCCATAAAATGCCATGAAAAAGGTAAAAGTTCCCATATAAGGACAATTATAACTTCTGTAGGGTTGAATTACAAATTACAAAACTAGGATGTCGGCTCTCTGGCTTGTCAGGTTGGGTCAATTGGTGAATTCGTCCATTGACTTCTTCTTAGATCTTACTGTTCTTGGCATTTTTGCTGTTTAAAATTTCATTTTATCTATAGTTTTCAAGTTAATAACAACAAATAAATGGAGAATGTTTCCATGGCCCCACTGCTTGTATATATCATATAAAGTTATAAGATCTTATAAAGGGGCATATCTGAAGAACAGTAAAAATGACCCTACCCGTACTTGAACTGAATTTTATAGCAAAAATTATTGTGTTTAAGTTTCATAACATTTTGTTGAGGCAAACTTGAGTTAGATTGGTCAATACCTCATTTGGTGGACAGATAGTACCGAGGGTGTTACCATACCTGAAGCCAGTAGTTCGGAACTGGCATAAAAAATCGGATCTTGCGTTATTAAAATTTGCTGTTACTAAATTTTTGAAATTAATTTAAGATTAATATAAAAAAAAAGATGTAGTATGAATGCCAATGAGACAACTGTCCACAGAAGACCAAAATGACACAGACATTAACAATTATAGGTCACCGTACGGCCTTCAACAATAAGCCCTTATTAAAAGGAATCATGAATCTACCTCATGCAAGGTCTGATTCCTTGCACGACTTTGTCTATACTTGTTTGTCCTTTTTGGTTTACAGCTCTTCGTCCTTTTTATAAGCTTTGTATTTTCAAATTTGTTAGCCTCGGGCATCACTAAAACGACAGTGATTGTCAAAATGCGCATTTAAAAATTTGAAACCGTTTCTGTAATTAGAGAACGGAAACGAAAAATTCAGATTTTTTTCAGTTTATAATAACTCTAGCACGGTCAAAGTGACGCCACAAAAATTCAATATGTATCTGTATATTGTTTTTTTTGTTGTTTATTTTGGTAATAAGCATTGTGTATACGTTTCATAACATTTGGTTGAGGCAAACTAAAGTTAGAGAACGGAAACGAAAAAAATCAATATTTTTTCCATTTGTCCTAAATGGGCATAACTGTCGAACGGTTAAAGTGACGCCATCAAAATTTAAACAATTTAAACTTGGTCTATGTTTTTGGTAATAAGTATTCTTATCAGTTTCATAAAATTTGGTAGAGGCAATCTAAAGTTTGAAAACGGAAACTGACTTTGGAGCGTAAGGACGTACAAGGGTGCATAAAAATACTTCTTTTAAATAAACCTACCATTTTTCTCAAACTGTCCATGTCCATATCTCCTCTGTTTCGTATTTACTTCACAGTCCGTAATCTTTGATAGTATTTACCTCTGGAGTCTAAATAAGCACAATTAGTAGAAAAATATATACAAGATAGAACGCGTTATCCTTAACAAGACAAGACAAGACTACTAAACTATAATTCAATCTAAAAGCATGCTGTTGATAAAATAGGTTGTTAAATGTGAAGAAACATTGATTATCGAAATGCGCATGGGTAGTGCAGTAAATTTGGTACCGTTTATGTTAATAGAGAACGGGACAAAAATATATTAGATTGTTTTCCCATTTATACAGAACTCTAGAACGGTTAAAGCGACGCCACCAAAATTCAAAAAGGTACAGAATCTGTCAGATCTGTTTTGTTGTTGTAATAAGCTTTGTTTATAAGTTTCATAACATTTGGTTGAGGCAAACTTAATTAAGAAAATGGAAACCAATTTTAGAACGTATGCATAGACGGACAGAGTAAAACTTAATGCTCCCCTCCGCTAGGACGGGTGTATAAAAATACTTCTTTTAAATAAACGTACCATTTTTCTAATACTGTCAATGTTCATATCTCCTCGGTTTCGTGTTTACTTCACAGTCCATAATCTTTGATAGTATTACCTACAGGATCTAAAAGAATACAAATAGTATAAAAAATATAAAAACGAAGGTAGAAACCATAGGCAGTTGTTTCAGAATGTTTTTCCTTGTATATCTTAATATAACAAATGTATATAAGATGTTTTTCTGAGATAAGAGCCTATGGTAGAAACAAATTATTGTAAACGAGACAAGACTACTAAGCAATAATTCGATCTAAAAGCATGTTTTTGAGAAATAAATTGTTAAATATGGATCAAACAAATTTAATGACTAACCCATACAATTGTGTTCTGCTTTCACAGTTATAACCTTAGATGCTTTCTTTTTTCGTAGAAGATATAATCCATTTAAAAATACGTATTAAATAAAATGTCTTTCATGGTGAGCTATAGATTATAGCAAAGTATCACAAAATTGTTATCACAATTAATGATAGTTTGGGAAAATTATAAATATTCGCATATAAGTCGTCTCAAATAGAGTTACGAACCTTGATCGTCGGACGAAATTCTGAACGTACACCAAGACAGAATTATAGTAGCATGAACGAGGGATAACGAAGTTTAATAGAATAGCTTTTATTAACATTGTTTTAAGAAGAAATGAACATACAGTGGCGGATCCAAAACTTTCTGCAAGGGGGTGCCGCTGACTGACATAAAAGGGGGTCCCGGTCCAGTCACGCTTTAGTGATTTCCTAAAAAAGCAACCAAATTTGTCCCACAAAAAAAGGGGCCCGGGCAAAACAGGAAAAACAAAAGCGTCTGTACTGATAGATTGTTGGAACATAGTTTGTCGACATACTTATGCAAAGTGCTAGTCAGCATTGAAGGGTAAAGATTGCTTTAATTTATCAGTGTAATTTATTAAAATTAAATATTGAATTGTACAAAGCATTACTATATTAACGTCTATAATATATATTATATAATATACAAGATAACTCATTTTATATATAAGATATCTTATATACTTTATATCTCTTAAAGTTAATAAAATATATTATACATTTTTTTTGATTTAATGTCATATGAAACCTCAAATTAAAAAAAAGGAATATATTTTTATCATGTTTATAACTAAATGGATAGTTGTCCTTATACAACTTATGTACATGTACTTTTTTCTGAAGAAAATTCTTTAATATGTCAACATTTAGAAGTTTACATTCTTTAATTGCTTGCTTCCAGGAAGCAATTCGCCGACATATTTCCCTTATGCAAAGTGACCTTAGTATGACTCTACTTGTAATAATTACGGTGATCGCAATTCGCATGGATCTTTCACTAAAATAAACTATCTGATTGTACACGTACTCAATATCCATGATTCTTTGATGATTGTTTACTATAAGGTGACAATCGGTAAACTACGGATTCTTAATACGACAAATAATTAGCTGCCAAATTGCCGATTATACGATTTGTAAGAATAAAAAAGGATAAATTCGTGCAGAGAACACTAAGTTTATATACATGCATGGATGCAATTGCTTGCCATAAAAACATAAAACAAATACTTTTATAAACTTAAATTATACATAAACATGATAAAAGACAAACTGGTATGGCCACTATTGTTTTGATACTGCTACCGATTTAGCAGAGTGTTCTTACTAATTTTGCTACATGCTACCAACAAATCGTTTTTATTTATTTGAACATGTAAAACCGTAATATGTTACAGAGTACACATTTAAAAAATAATTCCTTTATTTATATTTCATAGTGATTATTTGAAAATTTGGCAGTTTTACGTAAGCATAATATTTGTCTTACCAGTAACGAATCCTCACTAGTAAATATCTCCATCTACAACAGATGTATTCATGTAAATTATTTGTATATGTATTGATTGCCAAATGTAATACATCACTTGTTTCTGTGTACAAAGCGGGTTTAGAAAATTGTGCTTTTTCTCAAAATATAAACGGATGAGTACAGGAATCGTGTTTATCTTTATAGCTATCGAGAAACATTAATAGCTGTAGATTGTAAAGTTGCAGTTATCAACCCAAAAAAACAACCAGCGCAAAATTTATAGTTTCGACCTAGTAATAAGACAAACATACAAATATCGGTCAGTTAGGCGTCAGCATGTCACACTAATATTAATGACCTAGAAAATGGTCATTCATTACATCCAGGTGAAGGGAGAGAGTAGAAACATTAACCTTGAATCAGGAAATTTACATTTTTCTCAAATTTTTCACATCATATAGTACATACATCATGTATAGCTGGAACCATTTCTGTATTAAATTTTTTGATTTTGCTTTTCGTACATGTAGTTTTCACTCTAGATATGTCTTTCGTATTCTTCTTATTATTTAAGACAAAAAGTATGCAGAAATAATCAGTATACCAGCAACCAAAAGAAATGTTTGCTGCAGTTGCGCCCTATTTATGGACAGTATGTTTTTTTTCGGCCTGTGCGTCTTGTTCGTCCGACTATCCTGATACATGTTAAAAGTTTTTGGTCAAGGTAATTTTTGATAAAGTAGTAGTCAAATCATCAAAAAACACATGTGCCCTATGATATGACATCACCAATTAAATGCTGAATTGTTTGATCCCATTTCACAGTCCACTGAACATATAAATGCTAGTGATTTTGATGACTGTGTAGAACAGACACCTTTCCTAAGGCAGCAACCATTTGATGGGTTTTTTTTCTGGACCATTTCTTTTTTCGCCTGCGGTGAAAAACAACCTATTCTTTTCGCGACAAGTCGAAAAAAAAATTTTTCTTTCAATTTAAGCATTACATATAGACATATAGTGGCAGCTGAGGGTGAAACAAACATTTTTTTTTTCTCAGAATCAAAAACAAATTATTTTTTTCTCCAAAAACTTGAAACAAACTTTTTTTTCCAAAAAAAAAACATAGCCCCCCCTCCCCCGAAAATCAAATGGTTGCTGCCTAAGTCATGCAGGAGTTAGACTGTGGTTGTCGTTTATTGATGTGGTTCTTTTATTGTTTCTCGTATTTTTTTTATTACATATATTACCGGCGTTGGTTTTCCTATTGGAATTGTTTTACATTCAGGGCCGTAACTAGGGTTCGAATTCAGGGGAGGTATGGGTTTGGGGCCGCCGCTTGAGGCCCGCGCGCCTATATCCGATTTTTTTCCTCTGTTAAGGGAGACTGGCTACTGATTTGAAGTTGATTACGAGCTGCAACCCACGACCGGTTGCAGATGTTGGCGATGCCAACATTAGATAATGACTAGGATCTAGTCACTTGACTGTGAATACTCGCTTTAACTCCACTTGTAGAATTAGACAAAAGTCCTATGCAGTAGTTAACAATTTAATAATTCAGGATGGAATACATGTAGTTTCACAAATTGTTACAATTGTTCCCCATTAACTGACCTAATTACAAACTAATACATGTAAAATAAGCAAAGTTTCGAAGTCATGCCATGACTGAGGAGCAGGGCCGAATAATCTACATAGAAATGAGATGTACCAATGCTTAAACAACTGCATACCAAATGTGAATGACCTACCACTTGTGGTTCACCATAAACTAGACCTAATCACATGCTAATAAATTGTTGACGCCGTCGCCGACGCCGAAAACAGCATTCCCATGTCTCTCTGTTTGACTCCGTCAAGGCGAGACAAAAATACTTTGAGACCTAACCATACCCTACACCAAATATATTTTCAATACTACTTATATTATTTGAAAAACCGACTATAAAACACGAAATAAATATTGACCAACATGACCAATTAACTCCGAAAACACGACCAAGGTCAGATGAAACCTGCCAAATTAATATATGTATACATATAATCATTTCATATACAACATATACCTGAGGCTGATAAAATTAACCTACCGCATCGTCTTCGTCGGTTTGTAGAGTTTTCATGAATGCTAACATGACAAGTTTGAGTGTTCGTATGTAATAATGTATACGAATGAAGTTCTCTTTAACTCTCTCAGTTATCAGTCTAATGAAATCATGGATCCAAGACCTTAGCAGAGGCGGATTTAGGGGGGGGGGGGCAGGGGGCACCGGCCCCCTTTTTGGGAAAAAAATGGTTGCTTATACATGTATAGGGAATCACTGAAGCGTGACTGGAGCGGGCCCCCTCTTAGGTCAGTCAGTGGCCCCCCACTTATGAAAATTTCTGGATCAGCAACTGCTTCACATATCTAAGACCCCCCCTTTTTTCACTCTAAGTATATTGTAATACTGGGGTATATAGTCTAGTATATATAGTATAAGGAAAACTTGAACGAAGATGAATAAGAAAATTTCCATTTAAGATGGTCTTACCTTTAATATTTTCCCGCCTTTATCATGTTTATATCCCAATGTAAAATCAGAGACATATAATACAATAT
Organism: Mytilus trossulus; assembly: GCF_036588685.1. NCBI lineage: Eukaryota > Metazoa > Mollusca > Bivalvia > Mytilida > Mytilidae > Mytilus > Mytilus trossulus. The sequence goes on along the minus strand of NC_086381.1, from coordinate 44,814,496 downwards.
ATTGTATTAAATGTCTCTGGTAAAATGTACTTGATCATTGTTGATTATCAAACCTCATAAATGTGTGTGTATTTATCTTACTACTGATACACTTAGACACTCAGACGTCGCAAGGTCGTGACACTAATGAGATCGTTTACATTTTTGTTCAGGCCGTATGGACAGGCATATTTGTGTAAATTCCTTAGACCTGATATAAATGTACACATTGCGGACATTTCGTTATGATACTTTTTCCGACATGGAATGTTGTGCATGTCTACATCAGTTTGACAGTGCATTCTCCCTTTTTTCCATCCCGTCAAAAGAGGGTAACGACTAGGATTAAAAGCTAGAAAATGATATAATTTTCTTCATACATTTACCTTGAAATGTGTTCATTTTCTGTATATTTACTACAGTGTATATTATTCATGAAATAATGCACCATAATTTATAATCAAAAGACTTAGGATAATTTTCTACACATAGATGAGCAACTCAAATTTTCGATTTGGCAAATGATTGAATCCCCTCCCTGGTTTTTAATGCTTTATACTTTGAATTTGATCAGAGAAGAAACGCACGTTTGGGTAACTAATAACATGGAATAATAATACTTCCACGCTAATAATAAGCCTGGTAACTCTTTGTTTTTTGGCCTAGTAAATCATTCACTTGACCTTGTCATGCAGTTCACATTATCTTGATAAATTATGACTGAACAATTAATATGTTCATTGATGTTAATAAAAGTGAAAACTTGAACTTTTAACCAGGAGTGTTTAATATTCTTTTGACTTCACTAAAATATCAAACATGACGACGATCGATTGAGTATCATAGTTTTTTTTTTTTTGTATTATGTGTATTTTCAGAAAATATTATGATTTGCGAGTTATATATGTCTATTAAGTTGTTGGTTTTTTAACGGAAGTAGAGCTCGCTCTCTCGGATTGATAAGTAAAGATTTATCAATCGCAATAACCAAAGACATCATCGTAAAGCAAGTTAGGTCGCAAGCGCTTTTCTAGAGGGTCTCCCCTTTTCTGTGTGTTTAGGGGTAATACTTATTTGAAATTTTTTCTTTCATATTTAAACTTATTTTCCCTTATCTAAAAAAAATTAACTGCTATCAGTGCGATCAAGAGGTAATCTAATTAAAATGTTGATAGTTGTAGTATAACGTAATAAGAGATCAACATTTGAATTAGATTGTGGTCAAACTTGAAAGCAGGGAACACGATTCCCTAAAAAAAAAAGTGATTTGAAAGATGTTTTGCATTAGATTTCGAAATAATATAGATTTATTTCATCTTCAAGCCATTGCTCCACTACTAAATTGTCTGTTTTACTTACTAGTACACTTGGTACAATAGAAAAACTGGTAATAAATTGTTCATATATAAAGGCCTTTGAAAATAGTGGAATTAATTACTTTTGGAGTGTCAAAAACTTGTTGGAAGTACTTGATAAATTGCATGCATATATTGGTGATTTTGAAGCTGTTCAAAGTTTTGATTTTTCTACCCTATATACTACTTTGCCTCATATTCTTATTGAGAAAAAAATCACATCCTTAATTAACTAGGCATTTAAAAAGTCAGAATGCGAGTACATATGTTCAAACTCTTTGAGGTAATTTTTTAGTAGCAATAAACAAAAGAACCATGTCAATTGGACATGCTTTGATACTTTATATGCGCTTGCATTTTTACTTGATAACATTTTTGTTCGCTTTGAAGATTCCGTATATCGTCAAGTTATAGGAATTCCAATGGGTACTAGCTGTGCACCACTTACTGCGGACCTGTTTTTGTATTGTTATGAGTTACAATTTATGACTACAATTAGCAAAGACCCATCGAAACAACATTTGATACAAAAATTTAACAATACTTTTAGATATTTGGATGATATATTGGCTCTCAATAATGACGACTTCAGTATGTATACTAAAGAAATTTATCCTGTTGAACTTACTTTAAATAAAGCTAATACTAACAATGACCACTGCCCTTTCCTCGATCTTGATATCTATATCATTAACAAGCTTAATACAAAAAATTATGATATAAGATGATTTTTCATTTCCTATCGTTGATTATCCATTTTTAGATGGTAACGTTCCCTTGTCAATGGTGTTTATATATCTCAACTGTATGTAACAACGTATTAGATTTTAGCGAGAGAAATTTATGTATTCCTGAAAAATTATTACACCAGGGTTTTCGATATCACAAACTGGTCAAAACATTTACTAAATTTTATCAATTTTATAAGGAAATAATTCGTAAATATAACTCAACATGCAGACATCTTATACGTTCAGGTATTTCATATCCAAATCAAATTAAAAAAAAAATATGCATAGTGGATAGTTTTCATTATACAACTTATAAACTATCCACTATGCATATTTTTTTTTTAATTTGAGGTTTCTTATGACTAAGATTAATATTGATTAAGAGTAACTTCTAAAAAAATAAATGAGGAATGCATCCAAAGGGACACAGACTATGCCCCTGCTAGCATATAAAGTTATAAAGGGACATATCTTTAGACTTGTAAAAGTGAAGCTGCCAAAAATTGAACTTAAACTGAGTTTAGAGGTAATAATTAGCATTATATACACATTTCTTTAAATTTAGTTAAGACAAACTTAAGTTAAGAGAACAGAAACTTAAAAAATCTTCAATTTTTCTACTTGTAAAGGGGCATAACCCTAGAATGGTAATCAAAGTGCTTGTAATCACTGAATGGTAAAAATTGCTTTAATTTATCAGTTGGTATAAGAGAATATTGCATTGTATATTGTATATAGCATTGACTTAAGTTGCTTGGACTACTATTCTGGACAAAGAAAGCTAACTTCAATTTTCAAAGAAGATTTCATCAAATATTGGTTTTAAGTGATTCAACAACCCTTCTGGACAAAGAAAGATAATTCCAATTTATTGTCTAGAAACTACAAAAACGCTTGTTTTGGCCACTCTTTTGCCCTTTACTGATTCCTAGACTGTTTGCCCAATAACCCTTAAAACATATCCCAACCTTCTACTTATGGTATTAAACATTGTGGTACAATTTCAGAACAATTGAAATACTTATACACAATTTATTTTCCTGACACTAGAAAAATGCTTGTTTTGGGCCCCTTTGGGCCCGTAATTTCTTAACCTTAAGGACCATAACCCCCAAAACCAATCCCAAACTTCCTTTTGTGGTAATAAACGTGTTAAAATTTTATTGATTTCTATTTCGATTATTAGATACTATTATAATATTAAATTTACTAGCCTCAAACTGCAAAACTTCCTTAAAATTACTAATTCCAGGACAGAAATCCAACAACAGGTTGTCTGATTTGTCTGAAAACTTCAGGGCAAGTAAATCTATAACTGATGAACATATTTATCGAATGTCTGCATTTTACCCCTATGTTCTATTTTCAGCCATGTCATCCATCTTAGATGACTTGGGAGGGATCATTGGACACATTTTTTAAACAAAATACCTTAATGATGATTGTGGCCAAGTTTTGCCCAGTAGTTTCAGAGCAGAAGATTTTTGTTAGATTACGAAAAAATAATGATTTTTTTTTAACAATTGACGATACAGGACAATAACTCTGTAATAGGCCGATTGACAATTTTGGTCATGCAGACTTAATTATAGATCTTACATTCAGAACATTATTGATGTTTACTGTTTATTTCTATCTTCAATAATATTCAAGATAATAACCAATAAATTACTTTGCTGAGCGCAGCTGGATACTACAGCAGAGGTCCAACCCTAGACAGTTAGGGCAAAAAATTTACACAATATTCACGCTCAATACAGAATTGTTATTTTAAAAATATTTGACACATAGAAGGTTTCTGACACATATATCCATACACTTAAACACAAGTTATTGTCTAGAAACAAGAAAAACGCTTTTTTGGCCTCTAACTCCGAAACTGTTGAGACTGTATCCCCAGTAATCAATTCCAACTTTCTTTTGTGGTTAAAAATGTATGTTTAAATTTCATAGATTTCTATTTACATATGATCACTTATACTAGAGCTATTGTCCAAAAACCAACTGTCTATGGAAGACACTGACGATGACAACGACATGATACCAATATACGACTGCAAAAAAATTTGTGATCGTATAACAACTGCAAATTTTCCTTAAATTACCATTTAGTTTCAAAAATATATGCGAAAACCTGCATTTTACCCTTATGTTCAATTTTTATTGATGTTGGTCATCTTGGTGGGCAGGTGGTATAATTGGACACATTTTTTTAAACTAGATATCTTATCAATGATTGTGGCCAAGTTTGGTTAAGTTTGGTTAAATTTGGCCAAGTAGTTTCAAAGGAGAACATTTTTGTAAAAGTTAACGAAAACAGACGATGGATGCCAAGTGACGAGAAAAAAAGAAAGGAATATTCTGCTTTATCATCAATAACATTTTTTACATTGATAAACACACATGCCTAAGACATTAGTTAAAGAACTTTGGGTCAACAGGAACCATTGTGAGATTGCCACTAAGAACCAATTTAAATAAGTTAAAAAAAAAAAGAACCAAATGTCTTCAGTATTTCCTGATTTATGGGTTTCCTAGAACAGCATATCTTTCATTAATATAAAATCTGCAAATTGAATGTTTCAGTTACAACTTGTAGTTTAGGCAACTGTATTTCTTTTTTCAGGAGTGCAACCTTATCTTATGTACCATTATTACATTAACTGTGTCCATAAGAAACTAGTGCTTGCAATACATGTATCTTCTTGCAATTATCATTTTTTAAAGTTAATTGCAATATAGACCCACTCCTAGAGGTGATGTATAATCAATATTTATCTACATAGGATGAATTTAATTGATGGATGATAGTTTCAGTCAACTTTCCTTTATTGCCAGGAATCAACATGGCTCTATGAAACTTGTAATAATAATTCAGTTTATACAAATCATCAATTTATTCATCCAATTTATGGTAACCTATTTACCTTTTCATCTTATTTATGTGTAACAAATTATTCAATAAAAATTACAAGTTGTATAATTGACATTTATTTAATGATTCATATTGTCTTATATTTAACAGAACAATTACAAAAACTCAAACACATTAAACAGAAAATGTAAATGTAGTGATAAAATGGCCACACACATTGAAATAATTTCTGTAACTTTTTTCAAATTTAATAACTGTATTAGAATCCTTGGTTAGCTTGCTTGTTAGCTGGACCGTGAAGTAATTACTAGGTTTGGTAAACTTCTCTCCATTAAGAGTAGACTATTCCCAAAGATAACCAATCTATCTGTCTGTAAGACTAAACTACTTCGAAAGGGGTGTAGCCTTCCTTACCTAACAACGATTTCACAGTTCAGCTAACAAGCAAGCTAACCAAGGGTTCTACCTTTCCCTACACATACACACTAAATGCAATCAGCTGTAATCAAATGTAATTTAATGTATCATTAGTTGTATCTGAAGTATGTAACCTTCAATATATCAGGATCTGAATGGGGTTTACAAAAAGAGAATAATAAAAGCAAAAGTTCACAATTAAGGTGGTATGGGTGTCTTCCTCCATCTTGGACTGTAAAAAACAGAGAATCAAAGGTCAAGATTTTCTATCAAGATAGAAAAATTTGATGCAGGAATGCAGATATTTAATGTGAATTTTCATTTAAAAGAACCAATTTATACGAATATAACTTATAAATATTGATATTTTCTCAAATGATGATTATTTCTGGTTGTTTTAGAAATTTAAAAAAAAATGGCATTTTAAGGGGAGGTAACTCTAAAACAGTACATTTTCTGCAGGATTCTACATGGAATTTTCCTATTTTGTATTTTATCCGGAAAAAACGTGCGGTGACCCTATCTTTTCTTTTGATATTCTCAAAGCATTGAATGAAAGCTATCTTTTCCTTAAGTATTTAACAATTCTATCATTTTGTTTAGTTTCTAATCACAAAATTGTGTTTTTTTCCTGTATAAAGATCTATAGTCCATACAAAATGTGTCATTTTGTAACACCCTGTAGCTTGAGAAAATACCTGGTGACTTATCATTTTTATTACATTTTTCAACATATATCAAAGATACTTTGTTTTGGCAAAGTATGAACAATTTCTATCATTTTTATTTTAGACTCCCATACCACCTTCAGGGCAAAATACAAATTTAAGAATAGAGAAAAATAGGATGCTAAAATACAAAAAAAGAGAGAATAATAGTCTTCAAAAATAAAGAATAAAGAAATGTAGGACCCCTGTTTTAGACTCATTTATACCAGTAACGAAATTGCATCAAACATAGGAAATATTGCAAATACCGGTTATTTAATATAACAGAATTTGTAGATATACAACATACAAAAGTATTGCACAAACAGCTTGTCCCTTTATCGTTCCTAGACACGATATTGAGCTTTAAGAAACATAACTTTTTTCTTTTAACTAAAGAAAATGAAAACTTGTTCAGTCTCAATGCAGAAACAAATGGTAAAACACATAGTCAGAAAATGTTATCAGATAGTCACACAATGTAGTCACATAGTAAGACAATGTAATCACATATTCAATCAATGTAATCACATAGTAAGACAATGTAATCACATAGTCACACAATTTAGTCACATAGTAAGACAATGTAATCACATAGTCACACACTGTAAAAACATAGTCTCTCAATGTAATCACTGTCAGACAATGTAATCAGATAGTCTCACAATGTAATCACAGTCAGACAATGTAATCAGATAGTCACACAATGTAGATAAAGTCATCACATGATGATATTCAAACACTATTTTTGAACACTATTTAAAAGCCATTGTTACACATACACTAATGAAACACATACTTTTACCACTCTTCTACCTTTTATGCACTACACATAATTAGATACATTACAAGTAGCTGCTGCAATTACAATGTAAACCACATTACAAGAAAATGATAAAATTTTAACAGGCACAATTACACACTTTTATCAAACTTCTAAAAAAAATTAATAATTATATTTTATTCAAATAAATGCACAGTTAACAGAGTTAATGGCATACTACATACAAAAGTAACAAATAACACAGTTTATAAAATTTTAAATGATTTTAATAAACAAATAAGTAAACTTTACAATTAACATGGTGGGACAATCTATAGTACTTGGAAATGGAAGGTTATTATTTCTTACAAAAAGGTTACATTGAACACCCAAACCTACAATAAGAAATGCAAGACATTCAGATTCAAAAGTACAAACAATCAACATTGTCATTGTACTCATAAGGCCACAAAATATAGTCCTTCAGCTTCCCAGGAAAAATTTTTAAATCAGGGAGACTCTTTTCAGAACTTTTACAGCTGTTTTATCCCTATACATAATGGCTAATGCCTGATGAAACTAGATTGACTGATTCAAACAAGGAAGATTATCAATTACAAAATAGTCTTAACAGACATGTTTTAATATGGCTGTCAGGTGCATTGGAAGGGAAATAATTACATTCTTAAGCCTTATATATACCAATCAGGGGCAGATCCAGCTATTTTCAAAAGTGGGTTCTAATTCCAGGATAAAAAGGGGGGTGGAGATTCCAACTTTATGTCCTCATTCAAATGCATTGATCTTTTAAAAATAGAGAGGGTTCTACTTCCAGAACCAGCCCCTCCTCTTGGATCCGCCACTGTCAATGTTACAAGAACTACAACAGTTTCAACCATCATAAATAACAAAGTAAATGAACAAACTAAAAATTTACAGACAGAGATAGAACTATAAGAAACCTGAATCACTAATCTGGCAATAATATGTAGTACTGAACATTCTAAAATTATTATCAGGTTTTTTGTTAATGCCAATTTTGGGACCTAGTAAGTATCTTAATAATTAAAATTTGTATTCTGACCAACAAATTACAGGATCCAGACGTAATACAGAAACATAAAGAATATGTCAAAGTTAAGCATATGTTTCTAGGACTTCAGCCCTTTCCTAATCTTTTGTTGGTTTGTGGACAAATCATAAGCTTTATAACAGATACCCAACCTATATTGAAATTTGATTGGTGGAGGAGAGAATTAGTTTTACAATAAACTGTAGACAACCAAGGAAGGCATGACAACAACAGCTCATCAAACCAAATATGACCCGCTGAGCTAAAGACACATGCATAATAACCAAATTTCTGGAGACAATGTGCTTCTATATAATTACAATTCTAATGCAACAACATTTGTAACGTTCATTTTGATTGGATAACGTCACTCATTTACACGCAAGTGCAGACGGCATATGACAGATTTTAAATACATGTTTTAACGTTATTTTCTGTCGGTTTCATTAGAATGGAGATAACAATATTGTATGTTAAGCTCCGACTGGCATCCATTGGGGATTTGATAGTCGCAAATACTGGTTTACTGTCTTCGCTAACGCGTTGCCAGTAAACTTAATTTGGGACCATCAAATCCCCAATTGATGCCGTCAGCGCTTAAAATACAATATAGTTATCGCCTAAACCAAATAATAACACCTATATATACACATTTAAATAACAAACAAATAATGAATCACAACCATTTAACATGTTTAAATCAACTATAAAAGAAATGACACATCCATGATGTCAGAAGGTTACCAAACAAAAAACCTACACAAAAGAGAAAGGTACAATAATGCCATGTTTTGGACCATTGAATTAAGAATTCAAAAAGTATTATAAACTACCAAATAACATCCTTTGCATGTTCATAAAACATAAGTCTGCGGGACATTAGTACATGTATATATATCTTACAAATTAATATATTAAGGGCTTTAAACATCCTACATATTTAACAAAACAGAAAATACTCCTAGATAATATTATAAATATTTAGATATACCGGTGAGCATGATCTATACCTAAACAGATGTTTGCTACAAAATGTATTTTACAAAGCTGTAATCCAAGGAAATTCATAAGATGAATGGTGTTTCAGTTGGGTTTTTTTGCCAATCTTTTGCCAAACTTTTGACTAAGGTCTTTGTAAATAACCATATAATAAAGTATGGTTAGGTTTTTATACATGTACTTACAAAAAAAAATGTATCTAAAATCTAAAGAATTAAATTAGACATAACTTATATTGGTTATGAAAACATAGTTTTCGAAAACAAATAAATTCCCAGTATCCCAACCCACTGAAGTAACAACAAAAAAATAACATACAAGTTCAGAATTTCAGCTGGTAAAATAATAACCAATTTAATGAGTGATGACTTTCTTATACCTTTGACAGTCATTTACTAAATACTATAGAAATTTATTTTTTGGAGGATCAAATTTTGTTATTTTTTGGTCCAACTGTTTTATGCAGTTTCATTATGATATTTTTAATTGTTTTATCCTAGTTCACATCAATCTTGAAGACCAAATTTACTGGAGGGGATATTTTGTTATTTAATATTCAATTGTGAAATCAGCTAAAATACACCCCTTACAACAATGGTCTTCTTTAATATATCAATTGTAATAACAACTAAATAGCAAAAACCATTGAATAAATGTGGGTCTACTATAAACTCTAATTGGCATTAAAATGAAAAGGGACATATCATAGGGAACATGTGTACAAAGTTTCAAGTTCATAGGACTTCAACTACATCACAAAAACACCTCAACTAAAAACTTTATCCTGAAGCAGGACAGACAGATAAACCAACGAACAAACGAACTAATGAACAAACAAACAAATGAACGAATGGTTGCACAGACTAAAAATACGTAATGCCCTAGTTTAATGTCCAAATATTTTCTTAAAATATCAGAAGCATTTTCTCTATATTAAACCCAAGGTTTGTTTAAAAATCCTAATATTTTAAACACAAAGAAGTGAACTGAAAAGAAAACCAAATACTTTATGCATCTGTCTGCTATCCTACATCAGACTATGGAATAAAAGTTTGCACAACTTTCAATGTTGAGGTATAAACAAAGCATTCATAATAATACAAACTAGGCAATCTACGGTAACAAATTCACTGTGTAATGCTAATTTTAATGACCCTCTATTATAATATGAAGCCTATGCCCAACATTTAAAACAGCCTTATGCAAAATGTACAAAATTCCATAAAAAAATATAAAAAGCATCCAGTTTATAAAATTTCTCAAACATGACATGCGACTGTTAATGCTAGCATAGGCATGGGAATATAAATTGTATATCTCAGCAAAAATATGATTTTTAGCAAAATGAATAAAATATATATATCAGTAAACATTTTTAAATTTTTAGGCACTATTGAGCAATGTTTATAAAAATATTTTTTTAATAACAAATATGACAAATATATGTGGAGACATCAGAGTTGTCTTTGGTCCCTTAAATGTATACATAGATCTAAGATCTATTTCTTTTATTATAATGCTCTAACAGTTATTTCACTTATTATTAAACCTACAAAACCAATTTTTCCACATTGCATTTGAACTGGTTGTTAAGGTAATCATAACAATCAAACTTACTTTCTATTCTTTCTTGAAAAATCATTATTTATACTCTTAAATTAGTACAAACAGCAATTCACTAAATATCATTAATGAGAACAATATGGGGACCAAAGTCAACCCTTATAGTACACCAAAACGACATAACATTACTACTTATAGCCACAAATTTTAATCTGTATATCCTAATTTGATTTAGTAACTTTGGATCTTGATCGTAAATCCCGATTTCCATTATTTTGAGATTTCTGAATTGGCACAGGATTTCCATTAGATGTTTCAGACTTTTCAGGTAAATCACTTTTGACATCTCTATATATATAAAATTTGAATATTGTCCATCCAATTAGTAATAAGAGACCTAAAATCCAGAAATATGCTATGTGTGGTGGCAATGGCTTACTGATTGTCTTCCAATCAAACTTGACTACAATCAGGAATTCTGTTATAATGATGGCAATTATCATCCAAGCTTGTCGCCCAAACTTCTTACAGGTTCTGAAATGATACAAAAAAATTTTGAATTAACTAAAAAACGTTCTAGAGTTTTATATTTCACCTTGAAGTACTAGGTTATTATAATAATTTAAATAATGTAAAAGAAAAAAAAATCTTAATTTTTATTTTGATAAACATTAAATTAAAAATCTTTTTTTATCAGAACTTTTGTTCTCCAACTCAAATAAGCACATCTGGTGAATGTTGATTTTGGAAAGTCACCAAAATTAAGTAAAAAAATGTTTATCTTATTAACCAACATTATACATTTTTATAAAGGTCAAAGATAAAAACTAAATGATTCAACAGGGAAAAGGGAGATAACTATACAAGTAAATCTGAATATGTCTGAATTTTGTAAAAGATTGTAATCCAGTAATAAAATTAAAATTGAAGACATTTTTTTGCTTATAAATATTCTAGATTTTTGCTTTAAAATTCTTGTCTTAAGTATGCATGAAATATTTGCCACTGGACTTTGAGCAAACAACAATCAACCATTAATTCTAAATAAAATTTATGTGAATATTTCCACACCTCTATTCCAATCTTAATTCTGTATTTGACTAAAAGCAATCCTAGTCCTTTGAGCCACAAAGGACCTTAGGTATACCAGGATGAGATAAAAAAAGAATGTAGTGACAGAGGTCACATCTTCAATGGTCATTTAACAACCAGTAAAACCCTGCCAGAGCACTTGAGTTGATCACTGATTGTATATATACTTAAGTTTTTAGTTATCTGTGTTGTAATTCTTTTCTTTCTTTATACAACTTCATGTCTTGTTTTGTCTATGGTTTGTATTAACATTGTATCTACCTAAATCTTTGAATATGTTTTTTCATCTACTATGAATTCATTTATTTTCGTTGGTATCAATTTTAGTGGATTGAGGAAAACAGGTATTTTCATGAATATTTAATTTTGTGGATTTGCTAATCTCTGCATACAAAATCTATAGAAAATTTGTAATTCGTTGAACATTTGAATTCTGGTTCAACTGTACACACAAATCCCATGAAAAATTGGTATCCAACGAATTATAATGAATCCACAGTATATGAAAATAGGACTGTTCCAGAAAATAATATGCCCCCCCCCCCCCCCCCCCCCCCCCTCAGGGACATTGTATTTTCTTGAAAAGCCCTTAAGTGAAAAGCTTCTTACGGATCATCTAAATACTGAAATCCTTCTCTCATAGCAGCAGCACCCATAAATAAAAAGAAGGCTAGCCGAAGTAGATTGATCCAATGGGGAGGAGGAATCCATAAGACAAACTTGAGGTAGAATGTGTTCAATTCCGCTAATAAAAACTAGAAAATAAATCATATACATTAGTATTTTAAATATATAACTTCAATAAATCATTTTACTGTTTATACTTTTGCAAAAAATGGATATTATCGCTTTGGAGAATGAAAAAGTAAATGCACATTTTTAATAGACATTAAATGTTTAATTAAGTTACAGAATGACTTTGGAACCTCAAGATAGAGGAATCATCTGACAAACATTGGTTTATATAGTGATGGTTTCTTAAACGATTGCTGAAGACTTAAGCTACTGACAACAGGTGGAAAAAACACGGAAATTTTCCCCCCATCTTTTATTCCTGATTTGTTGATTGAATTTTCTGGTAGTGTCTGTTTATGTAAGGTCTTAGTCATATAAATTGAGTATAAGTGAAATCTTCTCAGTAGTTTTATTTTCCTGCTAATAGCATTTTCTTTAGTGCTTTTAATCCAAGGTTATAATCTTTTTTTATATTAATTGTGATACAAATAACTTTTACGCAGAATACACATCTTAGGGTATACAAACACTGAAAATTTAAATGTATATAATAATCATTAAAAAATAGCCTAAATTGCTTTAATCAATCAAAATACAAATCTTTATTCAAGAAATTTTTAGAATTTCAGTATAACTTCCAACTTACTATGGCAATAACAGCTAACATAGCTAGCCATCGTTTTAAACTAGACAGTGGCCTCCAATCAAAATCTGTCCAACTATATGGTGTAAACTGTAATGCTAATCGCTTCATTTTTCCTCTAAAAAAAGAAATATATATTCTAGATACATGGCAATAAAAGACTGTTTTTCTATCTTAGATACAGCTGAGTAGTGAATTACTGATTTAATTGAATCACTTTCATATATGTAATACATTTTGTAGTATTTTTTTTAAAATAAGCAGATATGACTTTGAGATAAAGAACTGAAATAAAAGCACTGATTCTTTGAATTTTGTGTGGTTTTTTCTTGCTGTGCATATATACTGTAAATTCATTAAAATTATTGTGTGCATTTAGTTTTGAATTCTGGAAAATTGTTTAGAAATGTATGATGAAAACTAAACCAACTCAAAAATAGGGTTAGCATGGTTAAAGTTAATTTCACTATCATGAATAATTCAGTACAAACTCACTGCACTATTTTCGTGGATACCAAACTTCATGGATTAAGAACAAGAATGTGTCCACAGTACACGGATGCCCCACTCCCACTATCATTTTCTATGTTTAGAAGACCGTGAAATTGGAATAAATTCTCTAATTTGGCATTATAATTAGAATGATCTTATCAAAGGGAACATGTATACTAAGTTTCAAGTTGATTGGACTTCAACTTCATCAAAAACTACCTTAACAAAAACTTTAACCTGAAGCGGGACAGACGGACGAACGAACAGACGGACAGACAGACAGAAGGACGGACGAACGAACAGACGAATGGACGCACAGACCAGAAAACATAATGGCTTTAATGCCCCTCTACTATCGTAGGTGGGGCATAAAAACTTACATGAATATTTATTTTTCGTGGTTTTGCTGAAGTCAGCATACAAGTCTATAGAAAATTTGTCATTTGTTACAGGGGGGGGGGGGGGGGGGGGGGGGGGGGGGTCCAGCCATTTGAAAAGGGGGGGGGGGGTGTTCCAACTGTATATCCCCATTCAAATGCATTGATCGTCCCCAAAAAAAGGGGGGTTCAACCCAAGGAATCCCCCCCTGGATCCGTCAATGTGTTAAAAATTTAATTTCAAGGTTCACATGTAACCATGAAATTTGTATCCAGCGAAATAAAGATGAATAATCTTCAATAATTGAAGGATCGCTAGAAACCTAAAGAAGAAGAAGAATCAACATTACTTTTAATATTGACATACCTGTAAGTTGGTATATTCCACATGCCTCTCCAATGGTAATGTTTCATCGACAGATACTTTAAGGACTTCAAGCCAAGGTATATACCCAAACCATTACAAACTAAAGCATCCATAATCCACTAAAATCACAAAAAAAAAAGGTTTAAAACAATACAGGTTTTACAAGAAGATACTGTTACATTAAGAAAGACTAATTATTCAGCTCTTCAACTGTTTCCCTTCTTATATAAATCCTTGGCTATCCTATTATTGGTTTGAGCATTCATGATAAAAGTTATTAAGGAAAAGCAATAAGGACACATTAAATTTACATGGTTCAATTTCATTTTTTATGGTGTTTTGTATATATTCCCTTTTAAACATGTTGATCTCACTAAATAACTGGAGCATTCATTAAAGTGTTGTTGTTACAAGATCTTCTACATTTTATTTTTTTATCCTAATGACCTGCTATCCACTTTATCAAATTTACGAACCGAAGATTTACCAAGCTTGGTTCACTTGTATTTAAATGATTTCCTTTTAAAAGTCAGTGTCACTGTAAAAAAGATTGATAAAAGCTGTATTAGGAAGATGGAAAATAGATTTTCTTTTTTATTCGTTTCTTTGACTGCATACATTATCTTTCAATATCAAAGTCTACAAATAACTTACATGATCCCACCAACATTCGCTGAAGTTCGTTAATTGATGTTCTAATGTGTACTCTAATAATTCAAACATGATACTTTAATACCATACATAACCACCAATCTCGTAGTATCAAAGTCTACAAATAACTTACATGATCCCACCAACATTCGCTGAAGTTTGGTAATTGATGTTCTAAGGTGTACTCTAATAATTCAAACATGATACTTAATACCATACATAACCACCAATCTCTTAGTATCAAAGTCTACAAATAAAATATCATAAACACATTTATATATGTAGAAATCAAAATTGATACAAAATTTTTTAAGTATTGCCATGGCTTGTGATGAGTCATAACAAGTCTCTTCTCTTTGATTTTTTCATGTTCAATCTGATTAGCTATTCCTTTTTATAACATAAATATACCATTCAAACAATCAAATATGTATGGTATTAATGTCAATAAATTTTGTAATGCTCGATCCAGACATAGCTACTCTACAGTATGGCTTTTTGTTCAACGCTGAAGGTTGAGCAGTGAACTGTAATTCTTTCCATCTTTAGATTTGGTGGATTGCTGTCTCATTAGCAATCATAAAAAATCTTTTATTTATGTATAATTATGTTTTACATTTGAATACTATATTTGCTCAAATTTTATCAGTATCAAGTGGCATGTTCTGGTTTGAAATCTTTCATTATCCTTGACATGTACAAAACAATACATATTAAATTAAATGACAGACCCATGATTATCATTTTTAATATATCAAAGTTCCATATTTCAGATGATTTTTTTAAAGATTAGCAAACTTATACCAATATCATAATATATATTCATTTAGATCATTGAACATGTTGAACAAGAGAAAGATTTATGCATCAGAAAAGTTTAATTAATCCTATATATGAATTAAACATATTCAAAAATGAAAATCTTATAAATTGTTAAAATCTATCTCTGTCAACCATTTTCAAAATAAATTTAATTTACCTTTAACCACCATCCAAAGAAATGAGTAGTAACAAATCCATCCATTTTGTCCTGGAAAAAAAATAGTCATTGAAATATTGTTCTTATTAAAGGTACACAAAAATTGTCTCACAAAGAAAAGAAATTACTCTTGACATACTCACAAACAAAGCTTTCACTCAGGAATACAAGAAAAATTCAGAAAACATATTATCTATATTTAGCTGTTTAACATGAAGTGTTGAAACTTCTGTAAATTCAGAAATTATTGCATGTATTTATTATTGCGATTTTTTCATTTTTGACTAAAATGCGATTTTAATTTTGCAATATTCAGAAAAATCCTGTTTGATTCATATAAAAAATTTCAAAATGCAAGGTTTAATCATTGCGGTTATAACCCTGTCACATTTTTTGCAATAATAAAAACATCCCAATAATTTCTGTTTTACAGTATTCATTGTAAAAGACCTTCCAAAAACTAACAAGATGAAAAACAACGATAGAAGAATTTCCCTCCCTCAGATGAATGGCTACTAGCTGATATCTATTGAGAATATTGTCTCAATAACATACATTTTCTCTGAGTTTATTTTAGTCTGGTTTTATCATGAGATAACACTGATAGTTCCTAAAGCCATATTCTTTTTTATTCAATAAAATAGAAATAATGGTTGTGAAAACACTCTTCCCTTATTAAGGTAGATATGGTGTCTTCCTCCATTTTGGATTTTGAAATACCAGAAAACAAGGTCTAGATTTTTGATAAAATGTGCAAATTTTGTAGGTGATTCATGAGTAAGATTTTTCATTATAATATACAATATGCCATGTTTTATCATATTTATGGTTGTATTTTACCAAAAAAACAAATACTTTTGTTTGATTCATTTTTTTTCCCCAACTTTGCCAAAGAAGGGGAGACAACTCAAATACAAGGGCAGATAATTCAGATAGTGTTACTTTTACAATAGAATGTGTTAGGAATTTACCCATTTTGTTATGTTGAAAGAAAACAAGTCTGGTGACCCCATTTTTTCTTCTTCTTATCTGAAAGAGTAATATTGGAGCTATCTGCTCATATTTTATCTCAAAATTCTATGGTGTGGTTTTCGTATTATGACCGAAAATTGGGTTTTCCATGCGTGATCTATACGAAATTTGACAATTTTGCACAACCTGTAGTGTGAAAATAAGTCTGGTGACCCATTCTTTTGATTAATGTTCTTAGACAAGCAGGATATAAACTACATTTTGGCAAATTATTAAGAAATCTATGGATTATTATTTAGACACCCCATCTACCTTAAATTGATTTACAGTTTTTTTTACACAAACTAAGTAATTCAGATTAGAAATCAAAATTCAATGATACAAAATGATGCAGGTGTTGTGATGCTCCCTTTTTGAATTTAAAAAATGTTTGTAATGACAATTTTATCACAAAAAATATGAAGAGAACTTTAAGATAATAGCTAATAAATATTAAACCATTTACCCAGATATTATGGAATGGGTCTGTATTATTTGGATCAAACAACAAACAGCTTCCACCATAAGACTTCTGTTCCAGTGCCTTGCCAAGCTTGGTATCAAAGTGTGTTAGGATATGTCTGGCATCATGGACAGTCTGTAAACAAAACAGCTTCATTTATGACTAAATATTGACGACACATTTTGACCAAAAAATAGTACAAGTTAGATAATGTAAAATATAATAGGTAGGAAATCTACAGGAATTACAGCAAAACATAATATAAGCTGTGTCCAATAGAAATTGATTCTTATGTAAGTGCATGTATAAAATTGAGAATGGAAATGGGGAATATGTCAGAGACAACAACCCAACCATAGAACACATGTACATGAATAAGACTTTGATTGATTTTGAAACATTTTTTGTTTTGAAGAGTTTTTATTATAACAACTTAATTCTCCAACAGTTTCAGATTTTCAATAGCAATTTTTTTAAAACCCAAAAGAGGTCAATACATGCATGTACTATAAACAGATTTATTGATATTTATTTTCATAAAGTTGATTGCTATTGGGTGCAAATCATATCATACAAAATCTGTCATTTCATTAGACTGGAAAATATCAAAAGTATTTTAGATGCTGCATTAGGTAGTCATTAATTCATCCTGAATAGCATTAGATTACCTTAGATAGAAATGTGTTAAAAAGTTTTGTTTACTTGATAACACATCAATTTACAATGAACTCGGTAATTATTTGCCTCTCATTTAGTAACAAGTTTTATAGACACCTTCAGTATGACGATGACAAATCTTACCTGGAATAAAAGCCAGACCAAAGCCAGTTCATACGCTATACTTAAACAGAGTATCAATCTCCAAAATGCTGAAAATAATGAAACAAAGAAATGTATTTGAAAGTCAGTTCTAAATGAATCCTAAATATATACTACGTACATTGACCTATAATGGTTTACTTTTATATATTGTCATTTGGATGGAGAGTTGTCACATTGGCACTCACACCACATCTTCCTGTATCTATATACATAATTACAAAATCTGATATATTGATCAGAACGAACTACAGACCTTTGGCAGATAAACTAACAATCCTAAGATTGGAGTCAAACACACTTGCCATGTGCTTAAACAAAGAAAAAGAATCCTTGAAGAAGTTGCAACATGATGAGATGCAATAAATATCTACATTAATCAAGTTTATAGTGAATTGTTATCCCACTAGAACACTTTGGAGATGAAAAAAATGTAAACATGATAAACTGAAAAATTTTAAATGGGGGAAATACAGACCTTCATTTTTTTTTATCTACTTCTGAAGTAAATGTACACAGTCAACATTCTGATGAAATAACATAATATTAAAATAAAGTGTATCATGGATATAAAATTTTCTCTATTTGGAACTTGTATTGTAAAGGAACTACATTGATTTTGACAATATAAGCCCATGAACTATAGTCAACTTACCAGGATGTGGTCTTTTTAATGGACCATCTGGAGTCTGTGTTACACCTACTGCTAAAAATGTCACCAACATTGCTATAATGCCCCTGTAATAAATATTTGTTTGATTGATTTTTTATGTTTAAAAGCCTCTTTTAAGCACCGCATTAAGGCTGTTTTGTGGCTGCCAGTTTTTGTTGGTGGCGGAAGCCAGAGTGTCTGGAGAAAACCACTGACCTTTGATAGGAAAACTGACAATTAAGATTGGAGTCGAGGGCACCTGCACGAGCGGGGTTCAAACTCACAACCTCAGTGTTGACTGGCTAGTAAAAACAGTAGTAACTACATAGACTATTCAGCCACCGAGGTCCTTAAATAATATATATTTGAAGATTTACTTCTGGCTTTTTAAATAGTAATGGAATGAATAAAACATGAAAAATATTGCATTTTACAAAGTCAATGAACAATGAATAGACACATCAGTAAACATGGTAAAATGTTCTATTTCAAAAATAAGCAGAGCGATAACTTAACATCTCTAAGTCATGAAGTCTTTCACAATCTTGTTTTGATTTAAATAGCAGCCAGAAAAATTACTACATAAAACATTCGAGTTACTAGAGCAGTATCAAATCTGTTATTGGTATTACGTTGGATATTGATAGCAACCTACCAGTTAAGTTCTAAATAATATTTTTTTTTATATAAAAATCTGCCAAATCTGTAACAAATCTTGTATTCATTTGATTTTTTTTATTTTGTGAAAAAATTTAAAATCTCAGTACAAACATACCTTTTCATGTTGTAATCTGAATCATCTACAGTCTCTTCAAATATTGTAACATATATCAGAGCAATACTGGACAGCACCAATACCAGTATAGTATGGGCTTGCCTGGAATACAAAATTATATTGTGTTATATATATATATATATATACCAGAACAATACTGTACAGCACCAATACCAGTATAGTATGGGCTTGCCTGGATTACAAAATTACATATTAGAACATATATCAGAGCAATACTGGACAGTAACAATACCAGTATAGTATGGGCTTGCCTTGATTACAAAATTACATATTATAACATATACCAGAACAATACTGGACAGTAACAATACCAGTATAGTATGGGCTTGCCTGGATTACAAAATTACAAATTATAACATATATCAGAGCAATACTGGACAGTAACAATACCAGTATAGTATGGGCTTGCCTGGATTACAAAATTATATCATGTTACATATGAATACCAGAACAATACTTGACAGTACCAAAACCAGTATAGTATCACCAGTGGTACAGATTCAAACTTTTGATGTTGACTTTGAAACACCATCAGAATAGCCTGATATATAGGTCAATTCACGGCAGTCTTTATTTTTTATACTGTTGTCTTGTTCCATAAAAGTACACCTGAGTGCAAATTTCAATTGTCCTACATTTCACAGAATCTAAAATATAGGACAGCATGCCCTACCTTAAACAAAAAAGAACATATAGAAAGACTGGCTCATTGATCAAATGGTCAAACAGACTAGAAAACATAAAGCAGCCCCCCCTTTATTATATAAAGGCCATCATAACAAATGCAAGGAGCCTATAGTTCAGTGGTTGTTGTTGGTTCATGTCATTCATAATTGTTTTGTTTTATAAATCAGACGGTAGGTTTTCTCAATTGACTTTTTTCCTATATTTGATGTCAGGGTTTTAAAGCAGACTATACGGTAGAGATTTTATTTTTATTTTGTAGAAGGCTGTACATGTCCAGTTACCTATATTTGCTACTTGCTAACATCAAATTCATTTGAACTTAGGTGAATAGTTGTATCCTTGGCAAATGGCAATTATACCACATCTCTCTATTTTAAATCTAATTTAATTGAACCACAATCACCTGGCCTTTGACTTCATTTAAGTTTACATGATCTTAATTATAATTCCAAAGTTAAGAACTTAGATGTAAACTTAAAACATAATTTCATATAGATGCAAGTAGTGCACAACTAGAAGATCCTAAAATTTAAATATCTACAGTATAAACTTTCAACATTACTATAAACATCACTCAAGCATGACATATACATGTAAGTCGCATTGGCACCACATTAGCATGTATGTAAGTCAAGTTTGTAACATGAAAGATAGGCATTACAAATTGTGACTTGGATGGAGAGTTGTGGCATTGGCACTTATACAACACCTTCTTATATCTATGTAAAATAAAAGAATGATCCTCTTCATAGATTGATGTGTTTGTTTTGTATACGAATCAGGCTGTTAGTTTTCTCATTTGAAATGTTTTACATTTGTCATTTCAGTGCCTTTTTACATATTTGCTAAATTTTGCTTCATTTGGTCTTTGATAGATATTCATGTCAAATTGGCAATTTTACCGCATCTCTTATTTCTTTATTGGGGTGATGTTTTGTGTAATTAAAAAAGTTCCAATAAAAGTATTTTAAGTCAAGTGAACTAAGAGAAAAATAATTTTAGTTAGGTCATTTGGTTATTACAAAACTTGTCCAAAAGGTCAATGCTTCATGTCATAAATGTGAATGACCGTTGAGATTAAATGTGGATCTTATTTCAAATTAATGATAATAAAAAACAATATGAAATCAAAATTTGACATTTAAAAATATTGATGATCAATAAATATTCCAATTTAATATATGAATAAGTTCTTCATTTGGCATTTGCAAATATTACCAATTTCTAAAAATAATATTACAGTATAGAAATTAAATAAAAGGTTGCCTTTTATGATGCTAATCATTTCCACAAATTACTCAGAAAGGCAGCTGGAATTCAATTCTTAATTATTTTATAGTTTTGCAATATTTCAACTCCATAGTTGAAGAATTATTATTCCTTACAATATTTGGTTCCTTTGCACAAGGATCTACTGGCTCAACTTTATATTTGTGACAACACACGGAATTGGATAAATACATGAAAAAGTTTTCAAAGTATTCTTATGAAAATTCCCTATCATGTGATGATTAAAATAATAAATGTACTCTACTTCTAAATAAAAGTTTGTACATGTATGTAAATGAACATTCAACATACAAATGTACATAAACATATACATGTATGCACTTTTAAATAAGCTTTGATGGAAAATTTCCAGGTCTGCAATAGCCCAATTCTCTAATGAACTACTGTGAATATAACATATGGTCAAGGTGAACTCTAGACAGGTAGTCATAATACCTTATCATATTTATTCATTTAATACATGCTGATTTAACATTCCGATTATGAGGGGAAAAAATGTACTTTTATAATTTTTATCATTTAATAAAGCTATTTTATTGATAGGGATAATTTATTTATCTGATATAAGATTTTTCTTATCTAATATGTGTTCTTCTTGTCTTTGAGTATTTTAGTTAAAGAGTATTTGATGAAACAGGCTTCTTATTTTCATTTTTTCAAATAAAACAATTATTTCTGATATGTTTGTCTTCATCTATGACAATGACAATTTGGGTAAATGGATGAAAAGCAATACCCTAGATAAAGCACTTTTAGTCAATATCTTCCAAGCACTGCACAATCTAGTCCAAGATTATTCTGATGTCTGACCGTATTTTATACACAGCTTCTTTTGCATAGGTACTATTTCAGTACTAAAAATCTGTAGTACTGGAAATCTGCTTTTAATATTCAGTACTATTTCTTAATTTACTTTAAAATTATTGTAATATTTAGGTACCTCGGTTTTACAGTACAATGTACTTAATTTGTACTTGGAAGTTTAATTACTACAGATTTTTGGTTACTACAGTTACATTTTCAGCATTTTGAATTTTTTTTTATTTCAAATCTCTTAAAATCATGATTTTCAAACATGGAATATTGTATTATTTCTGTACCAAAATATTTATTACAAATAAAGTACTGTAAAATACAAGTACCTAAATATTACAATAATTTTAAAGTAAAAGAAATAGTACTGAATATTAAAAGTAAATTTCCAGTACTACAGATTTTTAGTACAGAAATAGTACCTATGCAAAAGTAGGTGTGTAGGACCCAGTGTATCAGCAAGTCCTTATAAAAGGCTTATTGCAGTCAGAGCAATCTAAAACTATGCACAATCCACGGACCAGTAGAATCTTACAACTGACTTCAAAAAGATTCTTACACCTTGACAGATTGGTTAGACATTTGGTCTAGAACCGAACCCAAAACTGACTGAAATTTCAGATGGTAAAACACAATTCAAGATTAATAAAACAAATTGAGAACAAGATTTCACAATTACTGGTAATACTTTAAGCTTGCTATAAGTATTTAGTTAGCAGTGAAAGAAGTAAAATTATGACGTTAAATATACCTTTAATGCCTTAACCATCCTTTTTGCTTATGTTGGAAAGGAAGAACAGAAAGCTACATGTAAAAAAGAAGATGTGGTATGATTGCCAATGAGACAACTATCCACAAAAGACCAAAATGACACAAACATTAACAATTATAGGTCACCGTATGGCCTTCAACAATGAGCAAAGCCCATACATGTACTTGTATCAATACAGGTCTGAGTAAAGCATGGATCGTGGGACTTGAAATCTTGTCAAAAGGTATTTACAGATAAAGCTTATTAACTTAGTACTAAGTTTCAACAAACCTAATTAAGCTATTGCATAGACAACAACTTATATGTTTTGCATACTTATTACTGTCAAAAGAGGGAAGAAAGACACCAGAGCAACAGTCAAACTCATAGATTGAAAATAAATTGACAACACCATGGCTAAAAATAAAGAGACAAACAGATAAATAGTAGTACAAAAGACACAACATAGAAAACTAAAGACTAAGCAACATGAACCCCACCAAAAACTGGGGGTGATCTCATGTGAAATGGAAGGGTAAGCAGATCCTGCTCCACATGTGGCACCAGCCTGTAGCAATACACAGTTAGGAGTTTAGTTTCGCATTTTGGCCCCTGTGGATTTTTCAAATAGGAAAGTTATTGTGTAATAAAATTCATTTTTAGACAGCTGAGTGCTAATTTAAACTTCAAACATGGTTTATAAGAGCATCAAAATTATTTTTTACATGTTTTATGGGCTGTTTTCTATTTGACAATCTGTATTTTCATAGCTAGACCGGCCATCGGTCCAGAAATTAATGTAATGTTTACAAATACTTTTTTTCTACACAAAGTTTTTGACGCAATTTTACAAAAAAATGAGATGAAAGACCTATGATTTTTATTGGATTTGCTGAATGATATATGTACACAGTTTCAGAAAATGTATTACTTCAAGTCATTGAAATTCTACTTTTAGCCAAATTTTGGGGAAATATTTGACATCTTTTCCCCCCTTTTTGCAATATTTTATAACAAATACATGCAGATTGCCATGGATAAATCCAAAAGAAATTATATTTTACCATTTTATATACTGGATATAAAATCTATGGAAGATTTTAATTACATACATATGCCCATATATGACACAAACAGTAAGCTTGATGTTGCAAGAAAGCAATGAAAAGGGGATGGTAAAATTTATAAGGGCAAATTTCAATATTTTTTCCTAACTGTTTATTGCTACCATATGTTATTACAAATCCGGTCAATAGTTTAATTCGGTAGATCACATTTGCCAAACTGTCAAACTGCTTACCAAATAAGAAGTAATTTTGTTCTGTTGTATCTGAAACAAGTGTAATGCATTTTTTTTCTATTCTAAAAGCATGAATGAAGCAACTTACCAGAAAAAAGACATAGTTCCATCATCTTGAATGTCTTTGTATTTATTTCTTTCAGCTTCCCAGTTATAGGCAGTTGCCTTATGGAGCATCATTACTTTATCTGTTTCATTGTTGGCAGCAGCCATTTTGATGGTGTAATGATTGAACCTCTATATCTTTAATAATACTTGCACATAACCTGAAAAAAAAAATTCCATTTCTATGACAATCTGTTTTAATATATGCTGTGGGTTCATTATTATTCGTTATTATACAAGAGAACAGCAATGGTATTATTATTGATGTGTTACCATAGGTGAGGGGGGGACAGGGGGTACCCTTCTCCCTTCTCCCACCCCTCTTCTCCTTTCTCCTACATGTCCTACCCCTCTTCTCCTTATTTTTTTTTTTAATTTACCGTAAAAAAGAGAGATATTTTATTTTTTCATATTTTATTTTTTTCTCCAACTTTTTCTCCTTTCTCCCAGCCTTTCTCTCCTTTCTCCTACCCCCTTTCTCCCTGTCTCCCTTACCCCTGTCCTCCCCCTCAAAGGTTTCCTAGACATGCTAAACTTTAGCCAAAATCATTCAGTCAGACATGAAAGTATTATTTTATAAATTAAGTGCATCCAAAGTTTTAACCTATTAGATTTACTTTCATTACAAAACATTTGAACAGTAAACATGTAAGGAGCTACATGTATATATATCACTTTTGAGGATCTAAAGACATTTACAATTAATTAAATCATAGTTTAACTTGCTTATATAAAATTAAGGAGATTAATTTGCTTTACCTTTAAGGCTAAGCATTGCACTTATCAAGGTCAATGGAACCTCCATTTTGTCAAGGCTGAACATCTTTGAAATTTAAATATTAGTTGGAGTTCTTCATATAACATGATAATAGTGTCATACATGTACCGATATAAAAATAATAAAAACTTTTATTTCAAATTTTCATGAAGGTGAAAACAACTTTTTTTTTAAAATCTGCTAAACTACCATATGCATAATGCATATAATTATAATTTATTGAAAGCGATGTAGTTATTAGACTTTCATAAAAAAAAATCTTTGAAACAACAAGGCAAATTTTTGAAACATGCATCAGAAAAAATGATTAATAGATTTGTTTTCAATCATCTTTTATATTATAACAAAATTGTCATATGTCATGTATGTATGTACATGTTAACAAAATAAAACTTTTAAAAAGGTAACCACATCCTACCTTCATAGGCTACAACATATGCAAGACAGATCTTCATCCTAAATCAAGATCTTTATATACAAGTTACATGTACAATATAGAGAAGTTAACTGTACATGTGGATCTGTCTGGGATATACCACTGAACAATAGATCATACCATTATTATAGATAGTATATCATATCAATGTAAAGATAACTCTACTGTTAAGGTCAATTTTACAATACATTCTAAAATACAATATAAAGTGTAATGAATAATAAAGATGATTTGATACTTATTATATGAGATGAGACCTTGGTTGTTCCTATATCATGTATATAAATGTACACACTCTAATCATAAAAATATGGATAAACATAATAAAGACACTCCAGGTGCAGGATTTTCTCGCTGTTTTGAAGACTCATTGGTGAACTTCAGCTGTTTTCTGCTCTTTGTCGGGTTGTTTTCTCTTTGACAAATTCCTTGTTTCCATTCTCAATTTTACTGACCGATAGCTTTAAATTGTGTCATGCATTTTTCTTATTTAACATAGTTAATTTAGATGAAACAATTAACCCTTACCATGCTTTGACCGTCATATGATGGGCCTACCCAAACCACCTTTATTTGGCTCCAACGGCTTTCCATACTTTTAGAAGTCAAAGTTAACCTTACTGTATGATGCTTTTTCTCGAAATTATGGCACGTTTCCTCAACCTGAGGCTACCTATTGTCATGTATCTCATGTATAAGTTGGATTTAGGGCTCAAAATACAAAGTTGGAAAATTGAAATCAGATAAAAATCGGTTTTCTAGAGAAGTGAGCTTCCATTTAGAGCCCTACACCATGTAAACAGTGAGTTCAGAAGCCTAAAACTTGCAAAAATAGTGCAAACCCACAGGCATATAACTACTGATTGTAATTGTAATTGAAATGCGCATTGGAAACAACTACTTTCGGTTTCAGGTCGAGTTGAAGTAAAAAATCTGAAAAAATCATGAAATTCCGTATTTTTGGTCTAAAATGACCTTCTTTAGATTGCTGAAGAAAGATCAGATTCACTCTCAACTAACAACTGTTTGGGTCAATTTGTTAACTGGGGTTCACTCTACTTGCAGACTACAACTGGATACCTATACCAGCATCCCTGTGTCTTCAGGGTTAAGGAATAGGATGAAAAATCGTCAAAATTTACCCTTTTCCCACCTGATGACCAAATTCCTGCCCACCCTCCCCATGTCCTCACCCCAACCAGCTCACCCCAAGATCCCCTTAAATTTGAAGGAATCAATATGCTTCAGCACCAGGGAAAAGCTCATTTGCATATAATTTGCATATTTTTGCAAATAAACGAAAACTATACATTTTCTGAAAACAATTCAGCATCGTAATGTAAAATTGTGTTTATATTCTTTTATAAATACAATGTTTTCCTTCCATGTTTTATTGGTTGCTGTGAATATAGGTAACACTATCATGACTATCTGAAATCAAAGGTGATTCCTTTATTACTGTAGTTAAAGGAAGATTACGGTAACTATTATATCATGACTATAATGTTTGGCAATTTTGAAATCTACAAAAAAGAAAAATTACAGGTTTGATCTTCACAACATCATCAGTTGAGTTATAGACATCGTTTACTTTTCTACATTGGTTAGAGGTATAGGGGGAGGGTTGAGATCTCACAAACATGTTTAACCCCGCCGCATTTTTGCGCCTGTCCCAAGTCAGGAGTCTCTGGCCTTTGTTACATGTAGTCTTGTATTATTTTAATTTTAGTTTCTTGTGTACAATTTGGAAATTAGTATGGCGTTCATTATCACTGGACTAGTATACATTTGTATATTTGTTGAGGGGCCAGCTGAAGGACGCCTCCGGGTGCGTGAATTTCTCGCTACATTGAAGACCTATGGTGACCTTCTGCTGTTGTTTTTTATTTGGTCGGGTTGTTGTCTCTTTGACACATTCCCCATTTCCATTCTCAATTTTATCAAAATCATTTATTTGTACATTTGTTTAATAACAGACATGCATATGGCAGAAGGAATTAACTGAATTTACTGGGAAACTTAGAATTAAATCTGTTTTCCCTGATAAAAATCTGAATCTGTACACATAAAATGGTTTAGTTTACTGAACATTTATATTGATACTAGCAGGATAAACGTTCAGCACATAGTTTACAATGTCAACAAATATTGTAATGTTTGATTTATCCATTCTTTCTTTGTAAACAAGATTTCATTTGTTTTTCACCATATCCTACCTTGTTTACCCTTGTTGAGCTTCATTCAGCATTAAGATAACTGATATTTTGCTGAAAAATTAGTATATACATTTTTATGAATTTCCTGTACCAAAACTTTGAATTTTTTGAAAAAACTAAGGACTTTCTTATCCCAGGCATAGATTACCTTGGCCGTATTTGGCACAATTTTTTGGAATTTTGGATCCTCAAAGCTCTTCAACTTTATATATTTTTGATTTAAGCGTCACTGATGAGTCTTATGTAGACGAAACGCGCGTCTGGCGTACTAAATTATAATCTTGGTAACTTTGATAACTATATATGGACCATAATTTGGTATTCGGCCTTTGGTTTCTTTTTGTATCCTTTTTTATAAGTTCTAAAATTTTAACTTTTATTTTGTGGGTTGTGTTGGTGTTAGAATAGTATGAATGGAACAATTGAGTTTTTCGAGAAAAAATTAATACATTTTGATTCACCGTTTACATGACATGAAACCAAACAGGAAACCAATCTTTATTTTCTTTATTTTGCACAATATAATTCAAAAGGCATAAATAAACACCATTACTAGTGTTACTTGCTTCATGTCAATATTTAAAATCTATTTTCAATGTTATATTAAAGTTTTTTTTAAACCTGACAGGAAACCATAAGAAACCGAAAGCATTTTTTTAGTTTTATTTTATTGCAAAATCTGCTTAAAATAATCTGAACAGTATACTTTTTCTTAAAATCCATCTTAAATGTAACAGTATTATAAAA